>NW_027491238.1:0-427500 GCF_021521415.1 Bidens hawaiensis | reverse complement strand
ATACGAATCAAATGGTGTTGATTTGGGGTTCAATCAACATGAAATAAGTTAGGTTATTAGGGTTTTTAAAATCAAACAATCAATTTGACCCAGCAAAATAAAATCAAATTCTGATTAAAGCCTACCAAGGGTTTCGGAATGATGTTCCGATCACAATGATATCAAAATAAGATACATTAACAAATTATGACTCCGTTAATGCAGAGTTTAAAAGGCCGTAAAACCCTTATAATAAAAATACATAATTAGCCTATCAATGCTGTAACATTTTTGACGAAAATCACAAAGAAGTGATCATCTATACCTTAGCAATACACTGATATACTCAAAAGGTCAAATTTCGATGATGATTAATTATGAAAAATTTTGGCAGAGTAACATTTAGGATAAGGAAGAAGTTGAATAGTATAGGACGGTTCGTATACACGCCGTCCTATATATTCTGTCCTTACACGCTTCCCAAGGCACGAACTAGACTAATTCGTTTGAAATTTAAACTAACGAATCAGCTAATTCGTTATTTAACTTGAACGCGCAGAGTAGCGAATGAGTCTTGATTCGTGTCTTGATTCGTTAAATATGCATAACGAACTAGAGGTGTTTCGTTACAGAGTGCGGAAGCGAATTAGATGAACGAAATAGAGTGTAGTTCGTTAAAAACATCTAACTCGTTATCCATAATTAACGAATTAGACATTCTTTTGATTTTATCTTTTGAATTAAATGAATTTAAATTAAATTAATAAATCAAATAAATAAATAAATGAATTAAACAAAAAATAAATTAAATTTGATTAGTTAAGTATTTTACTAGAATTACCGAGGAACGTTATCTCGATAATCGATTAACTTAAAACGTTTTACGTTTATTAAAAACATAATTTAAAGTACAACTTAAATAATATGTAAAAAGAAATATAATTTTTTTTTGGTATTTTGTAAAAAGTAAAGAATGTATTTACAGAACTATCTGAACTAGAAAATAGACAATCTTTTTGTGTTTTTCTATGAGTTTCAAAAATAGTACATATTTTTGTGTTTTTGTTGAGTTTGAGCAGAGAATCATATTGACTAAAGTGCCCTTCCATCACAGTTTTATATTTCAGCGATATTGTGACTGGCGTTAACTCGGTCATTGATATTGTTGTCCACTTAAATCTTATAACAAGCCTTCGAGCATTTTTGTGATATGATTTTAAGGTTCAATTAGCGCACAGAATATCAGAAACTATCAGCCTCTAATCTCAGTTCAAGCTTATTTTGATTTTTGCCAAATCATCCCAACTTGATTTAAACTGTTATAGTGTTGATCAAAATTTTAAAATTTTAGAATATTTGAGCAATGCATCAAGTTTCCTTTACTGTGAGTGAGTATGCACGAGTCCATCTGTCGGCTTACGTACATTGTATCCCCTGGGGTCCGTTTCTAAATGAGACGTGCGCAAGGGAGGAACAATTGTATGACTAACAACGGATTTTGATCAAGTCAGTAATTTGGATTGTACGAAGTACAGTAGTGATCAAGTTTAATGACTTTGGGTTTGCTCTAAAGTGAATGAAATATTCATGTTTATGAATACCCAGATGATTAAGCTGCATAAAGACTCACAGTGTCCAGAATCCTAACGCTTGTTATTTGCTTTATTATATTTTTGGGAGATCAACAATTATAAGGCTTGAGTATGACCGGTTATTACATTTCTTCCATCCTCACCGAGACTTATGCTAGAGACTAACACCTCTTTCAATTTGGCTTTTCTTTAGGTTTATATCACTTACTTTACTCTAACAGCTTGTTTAAGACCTATCAATGCACCAATGATTAAGCACTCAGTATTTTAAGATTATTTCTTTCTGGATTTGGGGTCAACTAGTCAATGTACTATCATTTTCTCTTTTTGCTTCAAAAAATCAAACTTTTGAGGAGCATAAATAAAATTAATTGCCCCAGTTGATTTAAGTTCATAAATTAATGGCTATCCTGTCCATCTACAAGTAGATAACAGGACCAATACATGCAAGCATGCTTCACGAGCACCGCAAATACTTTCCATTATCAGGTAAATGGCTATCCCGAAAATTTACAAGAAATTATCAGGGCCAAACATACACAAATATATGTCATTCAAATAGAAGTAAGTGACATCATTTTCAGCGAACGTAAGCAAAATTTTTTTTGGTTTTTCTCTTTACAAACTAAAACACAATCTTTTTGTCTTTTCGGATTTTTCTTTATAAACAGGAAATTCACATTCTTTTTGACTTTTTCAAAATTTTCTGTACAAACTGAAAAACACATTCTTTTTGATTTTTCAAATTTTAAGATGTTTTTGGTTTTTCAAATTAAGTTCAAGAAATTAAAAAAGATCACAGTATTTTTGTTTTTTCAAAATTTTCTAATGTTTTTGGGTTTTATCTATACAAACTAAAACACAATCTTTTTGTATTTTCTAAGATTCACCCCCTAAAACCTAAAAACAAAATAGAATGATAAACCAAAATTAACAGAAAAGACAAATAATCATCCTTGTTTCAGGATGTCAGCGAGGGTCTTCATTCCATTTAATCCAAGCAAAAAATGAAAACACGTTTTTATCAAAGGCTTTGGTAAATAGATCAGCTTTCTGAAAATCAGTAATTACTTTCTCAAGGTCAATTAATTTCTTTTCATAACAATCTAGTATAAAATGATATCGAATTTCGATATGTTTTGTTTTAGAATGTTGTTCGGGATTTTTGGTGATACCAATAGCAGCAGAATTATCAATGAAGATGGGAGTAGTAAGAAACTTCAAACCGTAGTCGCGAAGATGTTGTTGTATACACAAAATCTGGGAACAGCAGCTCGAGGCTGCAACATACTCAGCTTCGGCGGTTGAAGTGGAGACCGTTGTCTTCTTCTTACACTGCCAGGAAACAAACCGGCTTCCTAAGAATTGACATCCGCTGTGGTAGACTTGAAATTAATCTTGCATCCTCCATAGTCTGAGTCGGAATAAGTGGTAAGACCAAAAGTATCGTCTTTGGGGTACCATAACCCGATGTCAGGATTTCCCATCAGATATTGCAGAATACGCTTGACCGCTGCCAGGTGAGTCACTTGGGGACTAGCTTGGTACCTAGCACATAAACAAACATCAAACATTATGTCGGGTCGAGAAGCAGTTAGATACATTAAAGAACCAAGCATAGCTCGATAGAGGGTCAGATCAACGGTATCCTCCAATTCATCTGGTGATAAATTGTGACCCACTGGAAGAGGAGTAGAAGGGATTTTTCCGGCAGTAATCTTGAATCGGCTCAAGACATCGTTCACATACTTTGTCTGATGAATGAAAATTCCTTTCGCGGACTGATGAACCTGCAACCCCAAAAAGAAATTCATTTCTCCCATCGAACTCATCTCGAACTTGGTTTGCATTGAATTCTAGAACTCCTTAAACAACTTATCGTTTGTTGACCCAAAGATTATGTCATCAACATAAATTTGGACGAGGAGAAGATCATCACCAATATTTTTATAAAACAAAGTGCAGTCAACAGTTCCACGTTTGAAACCATTATCCGTCAGATGGTCGGCGAGCGTGCCATACCAAGCTCTCGGGGCTTGATGTAAACCATATAATGCCTTGTTTAATCGATAAACTCGGTCAGGATAATCAGGGTCTTCAAAACCTTGAGGCTATAACATAAACACTTCCTCATGAAGTTCAACATTGAGAAAGCACCCTTGACATCCATTTGATATACTTTAATGTTCTTGTAAGCAGCATATGCCAGAAAGATTCGAATCGACTCTAATCTTGCAACTGGAGCATATACTTCAGTGTAATCAATACCCTCTTGCTGATGAAAACCTTGCACCACTAAACATGCCTTGTTTCTCACAATTACCCCACGATCGTCTTTCTTACACTTATATATCCACTTAGTCGGAATCGCCTTCTTGACTCTAGCAGGTTTATCGATAAGATCCCAAACACCCAAACGTGCAAATTGCTGTAATTCTTCTTGCATGGCTTCTACCCAAGAAGGATCTTGAAGTGCCACACGAGGAGTCGTTGGCTCAACTTGAGATAGAAAACAAGTGAATTTAGCAAGATTTACAATTCCAGACGAATGTAAGTCAGCATAAGCACACAAGACATTATTTTCAGATGAAGCAACTTGATGACGTGTCTGAACTCCCACATCAAGTTCTCCAATAATGTTTTCTTGTGGATGGTAATTATGAATCCTAAGAGTAGGATTCTTAGAAACAGCAACATTATCAAATAAGTTAGTGTAATGTTCACCCAATTCATGAGATGAAGCATCACTATCAAGTTCAATAACTTGATCCACAACTGTATTATCATCGGATGAAGTAGAAGCATTATCAAAATGAACAGGAGACTCATTATCAGGTTCTTCAGTTGGAGCATAGATTGGAACTTCAACATCATTAGAACTTGCAAACCTTGGAATTTCCAAGTGTTCTTCAAAATAAGCACGAACTAAATCTTCATATGGATGATCAGTTGTTGGAGTAAATTAATTAAATATGCCATCATAGTCAAACATCCAGTCGGGACCTTTTTCTTGAGAAGGAGTAGTGTACTTTTGACAGTCCACATGGTACCATTCTTCAACACAACCAGGCATAAAATTAAATACTCGTTTCTTAGGAGAAGCACAACCCAAGAAATACCCTTCAATGGCTTTCTCATCAAACTTTCCAACATCCTTTTTCAACATCGTACAAGGACACCCAAATGGTTCCAAGTACTTTAAATTAGGTTTACGATTATTCAACAACTCATAACTTGTCTTCTTGAGTCTCTTAACCGTTAGAACTCGATTGAGTGTATAACAAGCAGTATTCACCGCCTCATTCCAAAACTGGATAGGAAGCTTTGAATCAGCGAGCATCGTTCTAGCAGCTTCAATCAACGTTCTATTCGTTCTTTCAGAAACACAATTCTGTTGTGGTACATATGGGGCACTGTATTCTCTATGAATTCCCTTTTGTAAACAAAAGAAATCCAGTACAATATCTTTAAATTCATTACCATTGTCACTTCGAATTCTCCTCACTTTCAGTTTGTATAGTGATTCGATCTTAGTGATTAAGTTTTGAATGAGAACCGGTGTTTGATCTTTTGAACTCATAAACAAGACCCATGAGTATTTTGAATAATCATCAGTAACTACCAGACAATATCAATCCCCCGAAATACTCGCACGATTCACTGGACCGAACAAATCCATATGAAGTCGCTCAAGAGGAGTATTAAATGAATTTAATAACTTAGATGGGTGTGACTTCTTCTTCTGTTTGCCCTTCTTGCAAGCAACACAGTGATCAGATAATTTAAAATGTTTTAACGACACACCCTCAACTAGGTCATTTGCCATCAGGTAGTTCATCTTTTGAACATGTATGTGGCCCATTCGACGATGCCATAGAATGGAGTCTTTCTCGGTAGCTTTCGAGACAAAACATGTTTCGACTGATGTTAATACTTTACAACTCATATTCAAGACATAAATATTATTTGATCGGGGTTATCACATGACAACTATGTCCTCGGGAATTATATAACCCAATTTTAAAATCAGACACTCTTTATCTGTAAATACTGTAGTGTATTGCTTATCACAGATTTGTGACACACTCAATAAATTATGGTCTACTTTATCACAATAGTTAACCTTTTCAAATGTAATATGCCCATTTGAAACATCACCTTCTTGTGTAATCATACCCCCATAATTCTCAGCAAATGCCACATAACCCCCTTGAATATTTCTTACATTTGTTAAGAGGTCAAGATTTCCAGTAATATGATGAGAACATCCACTATCCATAATCCAGTTTTCACCCGAAATTTTCTTGGATGTACCCTACACACAAACGAAAATGATTAGTTCAAAAAGGCAGCCCAGGCCTCAGTCTTGGGCACCTTTTGGTTTTCTTGAGAAAAATTAAACTTAGTTGTATTCAATTGTTGTTCATCAACTTGAGAATAAGTTACACGTTTCTTAGACTTTCGTCTTAGATACGCAGCTTGAACTACATTTGAATTAACATTTTTGCATAACGGTTCGGTTGGAATAAACTTAGGTTTAACGGAACCATGAGTTTCATCCACATGAACAACTTTTCGAGGATGTACATTAGAGAACATAATATGAGTATCATCAGCATACGACACAGGTCGTTTCAGAATCTCCTTTACCAAAGGAACCGGTTTGGAATGGTCCTTGATAAAAGGATGAAGATTCTGATAGTTCTTCTGGCCACAATTTCTCACTACATGACCTTGTTGACCGCAAAGGAAACAACTTCGCATGTCAACATGATGATGTTGAGAATTAGTCAGAACATGTGACACAGATGTGGATGATGATTCACATTTTTGGTCATTCTCTTAGCAAAATCATCAGATAATTCAGATTTCTTTTTCAAGTAGAAATCTAAATTAGAACAGTTTGAAAAACTTTTCAACGTATCTGTCCTAGTTGACTTCACAAATTGAACTTTCTTAGCTTGTTTTAAAACTTGCTTTTCTTTATTCAATGGATCAGATGGAGCTGATGTTTTTGCTTGAGCATATCGACGTTCAAGATCTTGAATCTTGGATGTTTCATTTTGAAATACACTTTCAATAAGTTCTGGTTTAATGATACTTATTGGAATGTCTTTCTCTGTGAACATCGTGTCTATCCCCTTTAACTTAAATACTCTACCAGTAGATGGCTTGGAAAACCGTTGGATTTATGAAACACAACAAATCCTCATCAGAAATTTTGGGTTTTTCTGGTTTCTTAGCCCTCACTGGTTTAACATTGACATGAGTATCTTGTTTCTCCTTGGTTGTGTGCGAACCATACACAGCCTCCTTAAATTCATGAGGTTCACAAAGTATGTGATTTGAACTTGGAATGTTCTTGTTCTTGTGTATGATTTCAGGTTCGAAAACATCCTCAATGATAACTTTGTCAACATTTTCAAAAAATATTTTGTTGCTTTGAACATGAGATTTTTGAGGAGCAAATTGGGTTTTTACAGTTTCATATTTAATGAGTTTAGGATTTTCTAAAATCATAGGTTCTTTCACAATTACCTCTTCTTCCTTTTTAGCAAAAGGATTAATTTTATAATCATTGTGAAACGGTGGAGGAATTTCAACAAAACCTATACCTTTCTTTGAATCCTTTTGTTTTCCAGATACTTCAATAATTTCATTCAACAGAAAAGAAGAGTTTCGAAATTTACCCAATTTGTTCTTCAACTCAAGAACCTCATTCTCAAGTTCGGTTATTTTTGAACGATGTTTCAAGATTTCCTGAAACTTTTGGTCATTAATTGTCATTTTCACAGATAACTCAGCTTTGAGATCATGGTTACTTGTCGACAATGCTTCAATCTTCTCACGAGATCTCATTTGAGATTCGAGAGATTGTCGATAAGTATTTTTTAGTGAAGCAATTTCTATGACTAAATTATCATTATGATTCTTTAAATATTCTAACTTAGGTTTGTTAGATTCACATTCAACACATGTTACTTTAACCGATGATGTAGCAGAAATAGAATGAATAACCTCATTGATCTTAGCCATGCATGCAAAGAAAGTTGTAGGCTTGTCACAAGAGTCATCAGAATTAGATCCAGAATCATTATCAGGAGACAACTCACTTCCACTTGCATCTTGAAATTCTTGAGTCAGCCCAAACAAAGCTAAATTAGCTTGATTATCATTACACAGTAGTCGTTGTGACCAATCATTTCCATCAGCTAACATTGCTTGTGACCCAGAACTTGACGGTTTCTTATCAGCATCATTATCTCGTGGTATTGAAGAATTTTGATTTTGACCATGAGGACCAGTATACTCCTTTTTCGGTTTGTCACATTCTTTTGCAAAATGCCCGAATTCTTGACAATTGTAACATTTCACCTTTAACTTGTCAAATCCCAATTTCTTATTCAAGGAAGGAAGATCTTTTCCGGTCCTTTGCATAAATCTTTTCACCTTACGAAAAATCATTTCCATGTTCCACTTTAAATCCATGATTTCTAAGTCGTCTGGATCAATCTGATCATAATCTTCATCAGTCAGATCACTAGTGGCAATCTTGCTACTAACCGAGTTTTCATAAGAAGTCATGAAGGCTGATATAAAGGCAAATTTTGTTCAGCTTCTTTCATGTTGACATTCGGAGGTGATAAGTATTGATTTGTAGTGGATGAACTTCCCGAACCAGCAGAAACATTTGGTGATCCGGAGTTACCAGCAGTATATAAACATTCTCTAGGATCACTATATATGGTTGTTTCATTTTCTCTTGCATTCTGTGTAAGAAATGCAGTAATCGGTGAAATGGTTGAGCTTAGAGGCATGCTACCACCATAGAAAGTAGGATCTTGACTTTCCTTGGATGATTTTTGACACTTGAGATCATATTCACGAGCTTCAATCTTTTGTAAAAACTCACTTGCAGTCAAGTCTTCATTGAAATAATTGTTTTCTTTTAATACGATTAGGAAAGTAGAGTACAAACTTGGTAGTGCAGTCTTAATAGTATCAATCTTATCAATCTCAGAAATTTCCAATTTCATTTTATCCATCTCTGCAATCAAGTGATTGAATCTTGTCTCATTTCTTCAACTGTCCACCTTTGAGTAGGTTAAAGTTTCTGAATTGAAATTTAAGCATAACCTTTTTGCTTTCAGCAGTGTTTCCCATACTTCTCATTCGGATATGTTGAAATAAAGAGGCACAAATTTTTATACTACCCACTTGGTGAAAGATGTTCTTAGGTAAAGCCATGGTTAGAGTAGAATAAGATTTTGTCTCTATCTCTAATGCTTTCTTCTCTTCCTGTGAGTATTGAGAGATAGCTTTAGGTCTGAAGCCTATGGTCTCATCTCCAATCATTGGAACAGTATAAACTTCATCTAAGCAATATGAGCAGTCAGGGTGAACTGATCCTAGATGAGCACGAAACCGAGGTTCCCACTTGGTAAAGTCACTAATCTTCATCAAACGTGGACATTTCGAATGCGAACCAATCTCAGTATCCAATTGTAACATTTGTTGCATCAACATGTTTTGAGAAGCTAATGCATACATACCAGCCATTTCTGACAAGTTTTGAACGTCAAGGGTTAATTTTGAAAAATAAGATTAACGAATGGTAAACAGTAGAGGTAACGAACTGTAAACAGTTGTAGCGAACTGTGAACAGTGATCAACGAATTAAACCTTAACGAAGTTGAGGTTTATCATGTAACGAATCAGAATTGAAGTTTAATGAATTAAGAAACGAATCTGATGGTCAACGAATGAGTCAAACTAATGAATTGACTATGCGAATCACTAAGTACAAGCTTAGCGAATTAGAAAATTTTCTGTAACAAATCACCAAGAGATACTTAGCGAATTAGATAACGAACAAGCTACAGTTGATAACGAATCAACTTATAGCCAATCAGGTTGTTACAACAGTTTGTAACAAACTCTGACACCGAATGCCACGTGGCAAAGGTTGGTATAGCACAGTTTCCAAGGTAAACACGTGTCACACGAATCTATGAACACGAATCAGATAGATTAACGAACTGGTTAAATGAATCAACTATAACTCATAGTGAATTGGTGAAATATGTTAACGAATCAAGTTGAGTGGGTTAACGAATCAAGCTGAATGCGTTAACGAATCAAGCTTAATATTGAGGAATCAAACTTGAATCTTCATATCTTCAAATCTTCAAATGACCATTTCCAGAAATCTGGAATTTGAAGAACATGAAACCAGAAACATGAATTTGTAATACAAGCTCAATATTCAACCAAATCGCTCAAATAAGCTACCAAAATATTCGCACACCAATCGCGAATCCACTCGTATCAATCCCGTAACACAATTAAACTTAACACATATCCAATTTGACCAAAAACAATCCTCTGTTTCTCGGCCAAACTCAGATCCAAACCAAACAATCCAAACACAGTCCAAACCTCAATTCCAATCAACCACAGCTCACAATAACCTTATCAAACCCAAATCGAATCCAATTCAATCCATAACCAGTCCAATTTACATTCAATTGATCTAAATCAAACTGGAAACACAATTATACCATAATAATCTATAATAACGAATTAACTATCAAATTCAAGAGCAAAAGAGCACCGAAAGCTCTGATACCACTTGTTGGAACTCAGTTAACCCTTTACTAACACAGATCTCAGATCTGAATTGTATATAAATTAACTCCTAATACGGATCTAGTTCATGATTGCCATTGATCTATAGTTAATACGTTATCTATATCTATATGTGTCGATTGTATGTATGTTAATATTATTTGTATGAAGATTGAGAGAGAGATTGGGCAGGGGTTCGTTAATTAACTCTCAAAAACTTACATTAATTCACTATAAATAGATGATGGAGTTAGTTCGTTAACATCCCCTAACGAACTAACATCCAATTCGTTACATACATTAAATAGATAATAATCTTAACGAAACACCCCCTGATTCGTTATATTCCTTAACGAATCAGGAGGGAATTAACCTAGATCTAGTTCGCTAAACATCCTTAGCGAACTAGACTATTACATTAACAAACTACATGATAAATTAATTGTTTATTACATTAAACAAAACGACAAATACATTAACGAAAAATACAAAGACTCGAGACGCAAAACCGTGCACTAACAGACATTAAAGAGCACCTAGTCTTGCCTTGTTCTTTATTACAATCCCTCTTTCATCCTTCTTGTTTCTGAAAACCCACTTGGTGCCAATTGCAAATTTTCCTCTTGGCTTGTCAACAAGTTCCCATACTTGCAGATTTCTGAACTGAGCTAACTCTTCCTGCATTGCTTCTTACCAACTATTGTCCTTCAAAGCTTGAACTATGTTCTTGGGTTTAATTTGGGATAGAAAACAAGAATACAAACAAATTTTTGCCGATTCACATGAACTTTTGGTCACTCTTTCATGCAAGTCACCAATTATGTTTTCAGTAGGATGGTCTCTTTGAACATATGAAGTTTGGATGATTTGATTTGAAGTAATGTTTGAATCAAGATTTGAGTCATTGAGATCTGGTTCTTCAGTTACCAAATCTGATGATTCATTGTTCATTGTAACTTCTTCAACATTCTGAGTTGATGTAGATGCAACATCATTTCCCATATTCAAGTTTTGAAACAGAGTTTCAAATCTTGATTGTCTTTCAGTTTGGTCTTGATCTTGCATGCCATTGGTTTGATATTTATTTATAACATCATTTTCTTGATCTTGTGGATGATCAAGATGTTCATTTTGTTCTTCTTCATACACATCTTCAGAAGTATTCTTATCAAAAGAATACTTAGGATTCTTATCAACAACTTTGGACTATAACCTGTCCAAATCAACTTTCCTTTCTGTAGTAGCTTCAGGGACACTTGTTCTATAAAATTTTTCATCAAAGTCTTAAGGGTAAATCTTGAAAGATTTGATTAACTTCTCCAGATCAAATAACCATAATGCTCCATCAATAGTGTTAAGCCGAGTTTCATTGAAAGTTATATCAGAAGATTCAAACACACTCAAATGATCTTTCACATATACTCTGTAGGCCTTTGAGTATGATGAATATCCAAAAAAGAAACAATCTAAATATTTTGATTGAAACTTGTTCAAGTAATCTTTAGTGTTCAACAAAGAGCATTTACAACCAAATGGCTTGAGAAACTTGATGTGGGGCTTTCTTTTATACAAAATCTCATAGGGAGTTTTGTCTTGAATTTTGTTGAGAAGGACTTTGTTCTGAACAGAAAAAGCAGTGTTTATTGCTTCTGCCCAAAAGGTCACAGGAAAATAAGCATCTACAAGCATGGTTCTTGCAACCTCAATTAATATTTTGTTTCTTCTTTCTGCAACCACATGTTGTTTAGGAGTTCTAGGGGCACTGAATTATTGAAATATTCCTTTAGCTTGACAAAATTCAGTCATTGTCCTATTCTTGAACTCAGTTCCATTATCACTTCTCATAACCTTCACCCTTGCATCTAATTGGGTCTCAATCCTGGTTACACAACTTTTAATCATTTCAGCAGCTTCATCCTTTGAGTTCAGAAAATATACCCATGTATAACTTGAATAATCAAAAAATCACCAAACAATATCTCTTTTTACCAATGCTTGGAAAACTCACATGACCAAAGAGATCCATATGAAGCATTTCAAGTATCTGTTTTATTGAGTTTATCAGTTTTGTTTTTTGTGATGATTTGTGCTGCTTCCCCTTTTGACAAGAAATACGTTTATCATCCAACTTGAACTCTCTTGTTGGTAAACCAATGACATGTTCACCCTTAACAAGTCTGTTTATATTCTTGAGATTCATATGACATACCTTTCTGTGCCATAGTTTTGTTTCATTTTCAGAAGCTTTTGAGGTAAAACATGTTCCACCTCTAGAAATGACATCTTTCATCAGTAACTTCATCATCAGTTACATTTGGTTTGGGATCGTCATACACTAGCTCATAAGACTCATCAGTGTCATAGCCAGTTTCATATAAGTTTCCAACATAGGGAATTATGCTAGTACATTCTTCAATGACTGTTTCCCTTTTCATGATAGTCACTTGAGTTTCAAACTTTTGCTTCCATAAGACTCCATGTGGTTCATAACCATTTTTCAAGAGAAACTTCTCATCTCCAGTGAGCTCTTTTGATTTCTTTCTGTTGAATATGTTCTTCTTAGGCTTGCTCTTTCTTTCAAAACTGGTTGACTTTTCAGAGTCAACAGATTTCTTAGATTCCTGAGACATATCAGATTGACTTCTGATTGGTTTCTTGATCATAGGAACCTTTATCTTTTCTTTCAAGTCTCTTTTCTTATCAGCTGCATCATCACTCTTGAGATGATCATCATCCTTCTTCTTACCCTTACTCGAATATTAATTGTATCTTTTCTTATAAAATGCAAAGTCTTGTCCAAACTTGGTATAGTCAGGGACATGAAATGGTTCAGGAGAGAACCTTTCTTGGCATGAGTCAGTGTGATGCCCATAAACATCACACACTTTGCACCAAACTTGTTCTTAAAGCTTTCATTTAAGTTACCCCTTTTGTATCTTTCACTTGGTCTTGGGGGATTAACTCCAATGGTCTTTCAATGAGTAATAAGGCCATCAAAGTAAATTGAAAAGGGTAAAAATTCCTCAATCTTGGTATCCTCTCTTTCCACAATACTTTTCACAAAATTGATCTTCTCCAATTTGTTTGGACTTTCATTTTTGTATCATTCCTTGGTCTCAACCATCTTCTAGTATAATCTTCCATGCTCTCCACATCTCCAACATCAAACAGTTCATAATTGGAGAAAAATGGATAAATTGGAAGAAAAAGATCATCATTTTTAATGGTTTCATCATTCCTTTTGTTCTTCTTGACACTTGCTCTTTCTGAGGAATCTTTCTTGGTATGCTTACCACTGATTTTCTTTCCTTTAGATCCACCATAAAGGTTAAATGATTTATGTTCTTTTCTTATTTGCTCATGGTGTTTTTTTATCTTTGGAGTAATCTTTGGTAATAAAGAGATCTTATCCTTTGAACTTTGTTTGCTCCTTTTCTTGTCTTTCAAACAACCACAGCTTGCACATTCATCACTTGATTCACTTATATCATATTTACTTGACACATTACTCATTTGATCTTCCATTGAAACTTGAATTCCAACAGATTTGTCAATCAAATTTTCTTTTGTTTCAACAACCTTCATCACAAACTCTCCTTCTTCATCAACCTCAACCATTTTATAATTTTCAAAATTTTTTTTATCATCAAACACTTTTTAAAATTGATCAACATATGCTCCTCACTTTTCCTTGTCCACCTATAATGAGTAGTTGTCATTAAAGGGTGGAGGAACCACTTTGTACTTATTTTATTCTCTAATTTTCTTCAATTTTTCACATATGTTACCAGTGGAAACTAGATTTTTCATAAATCAATCTGAACTTGAATTTGAGTGTTCTTCAACTTCTCATCAAGATATATTTTCTTTAATCCTTTAATCTCAATAGTGTATCTGGACTGAGTTTCATAACTGTCCATACATTCTTGTTCCAAACTCTTGATTTGGTTTTCATATTTAACTCACTCATCTCATACATATTGATTATACTCTGTTTATTGAAATACTCAGTTTGCAATTCACCAACTTCCTTTCTTAAAACATCATTCATTTCAAGTAATTCAAAAGTTGTGGGATTTGAATGTACATGTGATGAACAGGATTTAGCTTGCATTCCGTTATGAGCTAGTGTAGATCTTGGTGGATTATAAGAGAAAATTTCTTTGTTGCCTTCTCCATGATTTCAAATGCTTCGTTAGGTGATTTGGATCCCAGGTCTCCACCGGCGACTTGGTCGATGGCCTGTTTGTTTTGACTGGATTATGCGTCAAAGAAAGTTTATACTTGTAACCATAAACTCAGTTCATGATGTGGGCCTCGTCTCAGAAGACTTTTGTATCTCTCCCATGTTGCGTGTAGCGATTCATCATCATCGGTTCAGAATCTGGTAATGCTGCCACGATATTTTGTAGTTTTATCAGGCGGCAAATATTTGAGTAGAAACTGTGCAACCATCTGGTCCCAGTTGGTGATGGAACCAGAAGAAAGGGATTTTATCCATTCTAAGTCTTGTCCCCTTAGAGAGAAAGGAAAGAGTTTGAGTCTAATTTGATTTACTAAATAGTTTTGAATTTTAAAGGTTCCGCAGATTCGTAAGAATCGATATATATGAGAAAGAGGGTCTTCGTCGAGGAGACCATGAAATTGAACTGAATTTTCCACCATATGAATGGTGCTTGATTTGATTTCGAAATTTTCTGTGATTTCGGATGGATCCACTCCATTGTCGTAGCCTTCGAGGGTTGGCTTAGCATACCGGCTCATGTTTGGTTCATTGTTTTGTGTTGCATAATTTCTTCGGCTTGATTTTCTATTGATGTCGTGGCGTCTACTGATTTGTCTTTGATTTTTTCAGATGTTTCTATTTCCTGTTTGCGTATTCGTCAGTAAAAAAGTCGCTCGGGTTCAGAAATTAGAGAAACAAGCTCATGTCCGAATGATAGATGCATGTGTTGGTGCATCGTCTTCACCGGCACACGCTTCATCTTCTTCGGCGGCTTTACCTTAAGAACAAGCTTTCTCCAGCCAGTCCTTGGATCAATTTTATCAATACGTTTACGTGTAGGGACCTGGGGCTTGAAAAACTTGAAACCATGATTGACTTTAAACAACAGGTGTTGATGAAACCACTCAGCTGTCCGATCGCCACCACGATTGATAAACGGACGACACGCGAGGGTACGAACATCCCAACGCGGTAAGGTAAGAACGTCCATTATCTTCTCATAGTACTGAATTCCCTTCTCCCATTTAACGATACATACCTTAAGATCATAATCATATAGCCAAGAGACGATATCACCATGAACCTTTGATACAGTCTTGAATGATGTCACTTGATTAGCTTTGGCTCTAGCGGCAGCTTTTTCCTTTTGTTCCTGATCGACATATCGATAAGCCTTGATAATCTTACTCACCTTCTTATAGATGAACCACTTAGCAATATCAGCATCAGTTGGGTTCTCAATCGAGTTGAAACGAGTGTCCACAACCTTCTTACCCTTGGACGTCTTTTCCAAATCATCCTCAGTTGCTTTAAACGTTTGCTCATCGAACACTGGAGCACCTTGATCAACATTTGTGTGTTGAAACAAGTCAGGATACTCCTCAGCAGTGACGTCCTCTACCTCAACTTCCTCATCTTCATAAATAAAATCCGTATTCATTTGAATAGACGGATCATTTATTATGTCTTCCTCATTCACTACCTCAACATCAGGCTCTGTCTCTAACACGGTTAACTGTTCATCATTCAACCCTAGCAGTATGGAAATCTGCTCTCGTGTTAGAGACCTTTCAACAAACTCACCAACCTCAATCTCATCCCTGTTCACCACACTCCTAACCATTCCCGATCCATCCACAAATATGATGATATTGGCTTCAATCATTTCGATCGGTTTAACAGCAGTTGAATCATGATAAACAACAACCTGCTTACCCGAGTCATCACCATCACTCGTACATGCACCAGAAGATGAGCCGTGCGTTTGTTTAGGCTCACCTCCTGCACTAGACTCATCAGGATCATGGTCTTCATTTTTGAGTTTCTTCAATTCATCATATTTGCACGTTAACTGCAAAATCAGATCCTCCTGTTCTTTGAGTTTCACCCCCTGAGACTCAACAATCGCACGAAGCTCTTTTGTCTCTTTTTGACAGAATGAAACATAACTCATCAGCCTTCTTTGATTCTCTATTAGGCGTTCCTGAATCAGGCGGTCAGTAGACATCTGATTTTCATACAAGTGAACCAAGTTTAAAAGCATGTCTGTCTGACGGTTCTGTGGCATATTATATAAGGATGGATGGACAGGCTGGATGGGTCCCTGAGGCCTTGTAATTCTCATAAATGAGACATCACTAGGTGGAGGAGGCCTCATAGACGGTGTTGGAGGAACAGTGGAAGGTGTAGCAGAAGGCATTGGTATTTCAGCTAATGCCATTTGTGGAATCATACCAATCCTCTCATGAGGGATCATCGTTGTCGTCAAGGTAAGCGCCGGAGTGCTAGTAGTAGGCGGCACTACCGTGCGTTGAGACATGGTTGTTCGAGGTGGTTGAACATCAATGATAGCACCAGCTCCAGCTGATACACGTCTTTTGGCTGGAACTTCAAAAGCTGGTGCTTTACCTTTTCTTTTCCGTTCACGTTTCGTTTCTGAGCAGAAGAGCCGTTTTCAAGTAGTGTTCGATCGATTACGTATTAATCCATATTTGATTGATTGGTCTGAGGTTATCGACAAAAAAAATTTGTCTAAGCCACTTCGTTTCTTTTTGTCCAAGTTGCTTCTTTTTTTGTCTAACTCACTTCCTTTTTTGTTTGTCAGTTTCGGGAATATCCCCATTCATAGGTCCTCTATGAATTGAAAGGTCCGAACGATCCACAGTTTTTAGAATCAATAGGTCTTCAAATCGTTCATTTGAAAAAATTGAAACCCTTCTTATTGGATGATCGTGAGACTTGCCAAAAATCAAAATTCTTGATCAATGGAGGAACAATATCACCATTTTTGTTCAATAAGATACCAAAGTGGATGATTGACTCATTCCATACTAGAAAGAATCGCAGGAAATCCTTTGATAACACGGATTCCTATTTCTCAATGATATTCCACGATCAATACAATTGGCTGAATCCCGTGAAATCATTTCACAGAAGTTCATTGAGATCTTCTTTTTATAAAGGAAATAAACTTCGATTCTTGAATATTCCACATCACTTCTGCTTCTATTGTAACAAAAGATTCCCCTTTTATGTGGAAAAGGCCCGTATAAATAATTATGATTTTACGTATGGACAATTCCTCAATATCTTGTTCATTCGCAACAAAATATTTTCTTTGTGCGTCTGTAAAAAAACATGCTTTTTGGGGGAGAGATACTATTTCAGCAATCGAGTCACAGGTATCTAACATATTCATACCTAAGGCTTTTCCACAAAGTGGTGACGACACGTATAACTTGTACAAATCTTTCCATTTTCCAACTCGATCCAATCCATTCGTTCGTAGAGCTATTTACTCGATCGCAGACATTTCTGGAACACCTCTAACAGAGGGACAATTAGTCAATTTTGAAAGAACTTATTGTCAACCTCTTTCAGATATGAATCTATCTGATTCAGAAGGGAAGAACTTGTATCAGTATCTCAATTTCAATTCAAACATGGGTTTGATTCACACTCCATGTTCTGAGAAATCTTTACCATCCGAAAAGAGGAAAAAACGGAGTCTTTGTCTAAAGAAATGCGTTGAGAAAGGGCAGATGTATAGAACTTTTCAACGAGATAGTGCTTATTCAACTCTCTCAAAATGGAATCTATTCCAAACATATATGCCATGGTTCCTTACTTCGACAGGGTACAGATATCTAAAGTTTTTATTTTTAGATACTTTTTCAGACCTATTGCCGATACTAAGTAGCCGCCAAAAATTTGTATCCATTTTTCATGATATTATGCATGGATCAGATATATCATGGCGAATTCTTTAGAAAAAATTATGTCTTCCAAAATGGAATCTGATAAGTGAGATTTCGAGTAAGTGTTTCCATAATCTTCTTCTGTCCGAAGAAATGATTCATCGAAATAATGAGTCACCATTGATATCGACACATCTGACAAATGTTCGGGAGTTCCTCTATGCAATCCTTTTCCTTCTTCTTGTTGCTGCATATCTCGTTTATACACATCTTCTCTTTGTTTTCGGGGCCTCCAGTGAGTTACAGACAGAGTTCGAAAAGGTCAAATCTTTGATGATTCCATCATCTATGATTGAGTTGCGAAAACTTCTGGATAGGTATCCTACATCTGAACCGAATTCTTTCTGGTTAAAGAATCTCTTTCTAGTTGCTCTGAAACAATTAGGAGCTTCTCTAGGCGGCAACATGCTATTGGGTGGTGGTCCCGCTTATGGGGTCAAATCAAGACGCTCTAAGAAGAAATATTTGAATATCAATCTCATCGATCTCATAAGTATCATACCAAATCCCATCAATCGAATCACTTTTTCGAGAAATACGAGCCATCTAAGTCATACAAGTAAAGAGATCTATTCATTGATAAGAAAAAGAAAAAATGTGAACGGGGACTGGATTGATGATAAAATAGAATCTTGGGTTGCAAACAGTGATTCGATTGATGATGAAAAAAGAGAATTCTTTGTTCAGTTCTCCACCTTAACGACAGAAAAAAGGATTGATCAAATTTTATTGAGTCTGACTCATAGTGATCATTTATCAAAGAATGACTCAGGTTATCAAATGATTGAACAACCGGGAGCAATTTACTTACGAGACTTAGTTGACATTCATAAAAAGTATCTAATGAATTATGAGTTCAATACATCCTCTTTAGCAGAAAGACGGATATTCCTTGCTCATTATCAGACAATCACTTATTCACAAACTTCGTGTGGGGCTAATATTTTTCATTTACCATCTCATGGAAAACCCTTTTCGCTCCGCTTGGCCTTATCTCTCTCTAGGGGTATTTTAGTGATAGGTTCTATAGGAACTGGACGATCTTATTTGGTCAAATACCTAGCGAAAAACTCCTATCTTCCTTTCATTACGGTATTTCTGAACAAGTTCCTGGATAAAAAGTTTCTTGAGCTGCAATTGTGGCAGCTAATGCGGCATCAACTACAGCTTGTTGTTCTTGAAGAGCTGCATCACCAGAACCGACACGACCACCATCTCCACCACCACCACCACCACCACCATCATCATCATCATCATCATCATCATCGTCTCCATCGTTCCTACCTTCTCCTCCCTCACGCTCAGAATTCGAGTCATCATGGATCCAGCGTTCATTGGGAGGAAATACATAATTAGGATTAATAATGTGACCAATCATACGTTTGTCCCGTGGCCTCTCCTTACGGTAAATCTTCATTCGACGTACAGTTTCGGCCTTCATGTGTTCCAAAGGAAGCACATTATCCACCAATGTTTGATCAATAACCAAGTTTGGTATCAAATCTTGAATTATCAACTGTAGAAATCGAGGATACATTAAAAACTTCTTCTGAATCGTTTGCTGAACTTGCTCTTTCAAATTTCTGAGAAATTGAATGGTTTGTTGAGAATGAGTGCCACAAATGCCGATTCTAGACTAATGCGGCATTCATCAATCCACCTTTACGACCACCCATACAATGAATCAGTACGTGTAAAAGGTACTTGTAAGGAAGGCATAAACCATTCTTGTTAAACATAGACTCCTCAATATTTCCACCATAACGTACACGTCTGAACAAACCCTTGATTAACTCCTTATCAAACTCACTTGGGTTATTATCCTTGTCTCCAAACCGAAGCACCCTTCTAATCACTTCAACATCCACAGTTATAGGAGTCTGATTGATTGTGGCTCGAATGTGATTATTGACATCAACAAACTCAGCAGTATTCCAGGACTGCCTAATAATGCTCAGATAGACAATAGATCGGACAGTTATAGCATAATGTATCACTGATCTTCGTAAAAATTCCAATACATCCCCAAACATAGCTACGTCAGCAACATTCGAATCAACATAAGCACATATGTTGAGCTTCTTATCATATGGTAGCATCTGTACATCAGCTTGTTCTTGAGGTTGTTCTTGTTCTTTAGGAGCAACAGGTGGGTCTTAATCCATTTGATCAACCATTAAACTGAATAGATATAGACAAATATAAGTAATGTGAAAGTTTAATATACTATAAGCACGTATATATATATATATATATATCAATAGACGGCGTATTTAATTTTAGATGTCGTGTGTAATCAATGTATAGACGCGTTTAGACCTTTTGAATCATTTATTTAAATATATTACATAGTTAAAGTAAATAAATAAGTTAATGTTAAAATGTCATTCGTTAAAATATCAATCTGATTCGTTACAGAAATATAACGAATCAGTTGATTCGCTATCAAGTAAATAGTTTAATGAAGAAGAAACAACGAATTAACTATGAAGGATAACGAGCTAACTTCTAGTTCGTGTCAAATTGAAGAATCCAAATCTGATTCGTTAAGTAAGTGATTCGCTGAACTAATTCGTCTGAATCCTTAACGAATTGGACACGAAGAAGTTCCAATTCGCTAAGGTTAATGAATGGTCAAACTTAGACTTATTTTTTTGACTCACCTGGTCAAAGTCAAAATTAAATAAGAACACTGAAAGTCAACATGCTTAATCCAGGTTCGATTATTCCATAATAATCGTTGAATAACCGAATCAACATTCGAAACGATCTCGGAAACACAATACGAATCAAATGGTGTTGATTTGGGGTTCAATCAACATGAAATAAGTTAGGTTATTAGGGTTTTTAAAATCAAACAATCAATTTGACCCAGCAAAATAAAATCAAATTCTGATTAAAGCCTACCAAGGGTTTCGGAATGATGTTCCGATCACAATGATATCAAAATAAGATACATTAACAAATTATGACTCCGTTAATGCAGAGTTTAAAAGGCCGTAAAACCCTTATAATAAAAATACATAATTAGCCTATCAATGCTGTAACATTTTTGACGAAAATCACAAAGAAGTGATCATCTATACCTTAGCAATACACTGATATACTCAAAAGGTCAAATTTCGATGATGATTAATTATGAAAAATTTTGGCAGAGTAACATTTAGGATAAGGAAGAAGTTGAATAGTATAGGACGGTTCGTATACACGCCGTCCTATATATTCTGTCCTTACACGCTTCCCAAGGCACGAACTAGACTAATTCGTTTGAAATTTAAACTAACGAATCAGCTAATTCGTTATTTAACTTGAACGCGCAGAGTAGCGAATGAGTCTTGATTCGTGTCTTGATTCGTTAAATATGCATAACGAACTAGAGGTGTTTCGTTACAGAGTGCGGAAGCGAATTAGATGAACGAAATAGAGTGTAGTTCGTTAAAAACATCTAACTCGTTATCCATAATTAACGAATTAGACATTCTTTTGATTTTATCTTTTGAATTAAATGAATTTAAATTAAATTAATAAATCAAATAAATAAATAAATGAATTAAACAAAAAATAAATTAAATTTGATTAGTTAAGTATTTTACTAGAATTACCGAGGAACGTTATCTCGATAATCGATTAACTTAAAACGTTTTACGTTTATTAAAAACATAATTTAAAGTACAACTTAAATAATATGTAAAAAGAAATATAATTTTTTTTTGGTATTTTGTAAAAAGTAAAGAATGTATTTACAGAACTATCTGAACTAGAAAATAGACAATCTTTTTGTGTTTTTCTATGAGTTTCAAAAATAGTACATATTTTTGTGTTTTTGTTGAGTTTGAGCAGAGAATCATATTGACTAAAGTGCCCTTCCATCACAGTTTTATATTTCAGCGATATTGTGACTGGCGTTAACTCGGTCATTGATATTGTTGTCCACTTAAATCTTATAACAAGCCTTCGAGCATTTTTGTGATATGATTTTAAGGTTCAATTAGCGCACAGAATATCAGAAACTATCAGCCTCTAATCTCAGTTCAAGCTTATTTTGATTTTTGCCAAATCATCCCAACTTGATTTAAACTGTTATAGTGTTGATCAAAATTTTAAAATTTTAGAATATTTGAGCAATGCATCAAGTTTCCTTTACTGTGAGTGAGTATGCACGAGTCCATCTGTCGGCTTACGTACATTGTATCCCCTGGGGTCCGTTTCTAAATGAGACGTGCGCAAGGGAGGAACAATTGTATGACTAACAACGGATTTTGATCAAGTCAGTAATTTGGATTGTACGAAGTACAGTAGTGATCAAGTTTAATGACTTTGGGTTTGCTCTAAAGTGAATGAAATATTCATGTTTATGAATACCCAGATGATTAAGCTGCATAAAGACTCACAGTGTCCAGAATCCTAACGCTTGTTATTTGCTTTATTATATTTTTGGGAGATCAACAATTATAAGGCTTGAGTATGACCGGTTATTACATTTCTTCCATCCTCACCGAGACTTATGCTAGAGACTAACACCTCTTTCAATTTGGCTTTTCTTTAGGTTTATATCACTTACTTTACTCTAACAGCTTGTTTAAGACCTATCAATGCACCAATGATTAAGCACTCAGTATTTTAAGATTATTTCTTTCTGGATTTGGGGTCAACTAGTCAATGTACTATCATTTTCTCTTTTTGCTTCAAAAAATCAAACTTTTGAGGAGCATAAATAAAATTAATTGCCCCAGTTGATTTAAGTTCATAAATTAATGGCTATCCTGTCCATCTACAAGTAGATAACAGGACCAATACATGCAAGCATGCTTCACGAGCACCGCAAATACTTTCCATTATCAGGTAAATGGCTATCCCGAAAATTTACAAGAAATTATCAGGGCCAAACATACACAAATATATGTCATTCAAATAGAAGTAAGTGACATCATTTTCAGCGAACGTAAGCAAAATTTTTTTTGGTTTTTCTCTTTACAAACTAAAACACAATCTTTTTGTCTTTTCGGATTTTTCTTTATAAACAGGAAATTCACATTCTTTTTGACTTTTTCAAAATTTTCTGTACAAACTGAAAAACACATTCTTTTTGATTTTTCAAATTTTAAGATGTTTTTGGTTTTTCAAATTAAGTTCAAGAAATTAAAAAAGATCACAGTATTTTTGTTTTTTCAAAATTTTCTAATGTTTTTGGGTTTTATCTATACAAACTAAAACACAATCTTTTTGTATTTTCTAAGATTCACCCCCTAAAACCTAAAAACAAAATAGAATGATAAACCAAAATTAACAGAAAAGACAAATAATCATCCTTGTTTCAGGATGTCAGCGAGGGTCTTCATTCCATTTAATCCAAGCAAAAAATGAAAACACGTTTTTATCAAAGGCTTTGGTAAATAGATCAGCTTTCTGAAAATCAGTAATTACTTTCTCAAGGTCAATTAATTTCTTTTCATAACAATCTAGTATAAAATGATATCGAATTTCGATATGTTTTGTTTTAGAATGTTGTTCGGGATTTTTGGTGATACCAATAGCAGCAGAATTATCAATGAAGATGGGAGTAGTAAGAAACTTCAAACCGTAGTCGCGAAGATGTTGTTGTATACACAAAATCTGGGAACAGCAGCTCGAGGCTGCAACATACTCAGCTTCGGCGGTTGAAGTGGAGACCGTTGTCTTCTTCTTACACTGCCAGGAAACAAACCGGCTTCCTAAGAATTGACATCCGCTGTGGTAGACTTGAAATTAATCTTGCATCCTCCATAGTCTGAGTCGGAATAAGTGGTAAGACCAAAAGTATCGTCTTTGGGGTACCATAACCCGATGTCAGGATTTCCCATCAGATATTGCAGAATACGCTTGACCGCTGCCAGGTGAGTCACTTGGAGACTAGCTTGGTACCTAGCACATAAACAAACATCAAACATTATGTCGGGTCGAGAAGCAGTTAGATACATTAAAGAACCAAGCATAGCTCGATAGAGGGTCAGATCAACGGTATCCTCCAATTCATCTGGTGATAAATTGTGACCCACTGGAAGAGGAGTAGAAGGGATTTTTCCGGCAGTAATCTTGAATCGGCTCAAGACATCGTTCACATACTTTGTCTGATGAATGAAAATTCCTTTCGCGGACTGATGAACCTGCAACCCCAAAAAGAAATTCATTTCTCCCATCGAACTCATCTCGAACTTGGTTTGCATTGAATTCTAGAACTCCTTAAACAACTTGTCGTTTGTTGACCCAAAGATTATGTCATCAACATAAATTTGGACGAGGAGAAGATCATCACCAATATTTTTATAAAACAAAGTGCAGTCAACAGTTCCACGTTTGAAACCATTATCCGTCAGATGGTCGGCGAGCGTGCCATACCAAGCTCTCGGGGCTTGATGTAAACCATATAATGCCTTGTTTAATCGATAAACTCGGTCAGGATAATCAGGGTCTTCAAAACCTTGAGGCTATAACATAAACACTTCCTCATGAAGTTCAACATTGAGAAAGCACCCTTGACATCCATTTGATATACTTTAATGTTCTTGTAAGCAGCATATGCCAGAAAGATTCGAATCGACTCTAATCTTGCAACTGGAGCATATACTTCAGTGTAATCAATACCCTCTTGCTGATGAAAACCTTGCACCACTAAACATGCCTTGTTTCTCACAATTACCCCACGATCGTCTTTCTTACACTTATATATCCACTTAGTCGGAATCGCCTTCTTGACTCTAGCAGGTTTATCGATAAGATCCCAAACACCCAAACGTGCAAATTGCTGTAATTCTTCTTGCATGGCTTCTACCCAAGAAGGATCTTGAAGTGCCACACGAGGAGTCGTTGGCTCAACTTGAGATAGAAAACAAGTGAATTTAGCAAGATTTACAATTCCAGACGAATGTAAGTCAGCATAAGCACACAAGACATTATTTTCAGATGAAGCAACTTGATGACGTGTCTGAACTCCCACATCAAGTTCTCCAATAATGTTTTCTTGTGGATGGTAATTATGAATCCTAAGAGTAGGATTCTTAGAAACAGCAACATTATCAAATAAGTTAGTGTAATGTTCACCCAATTCATGAGATGAAGCATCACTATCAAGTTCAATAACTTGATCCACAACTGTATTATCATCGGATGAAGTAGAAGCATTATCAAAATGAACAGGAGACTCATTATCAGGTTCTTCAGTTGGAGCATAGATTGGAACTTCAACATCATTAGAACTTGCAAACCTTGGAATTTCCAAGTGTTCTTCAAAATAAGCACGAACTAAATCTTCATATGGATGATCAGTTGTTGGAGTAAATTAATTAAATATGCCATCATAGTCAAACATCCAGTCGGGACCTTTTTCTTGAGAAGGAGTAGTGTACTTTTGACAGTCCACATGGTACCATTCTTCAACACAACCAGGCATAAAATTAAATACTCGTTTCTTAGGAGAAGCACAACCCAAGAAATACCCTTCAATGGCTTTCTCATCAAACTTTCCAACATCCTTTTTCAACATCGTACAAGGACACCCAAATGGTTCCAAGTACTTTAAATTAGGTTTACGATTATTCAACAACTCATAACTTGTCTTCTTGAGTCTCTTAACCGTTAGAACTCGATTGAGTGTATAACAAGCAGTATTCACCGCCTCATTCCAAAACTGGATAGGAAGCTTTGAATCAGCGAGCATCGTTCTAGCAGCTTCAATCAACGTTCTATTCGTTCTTTCAGAAACACAATTCTGTTGTGGTACATATGGGGCACTGTATTCTCTATGAATTCCCTTTTGTAAACAAAAGAAATCCAGTACAATATCTTTAAATTCATTACCATTGTCACTTCGAATTCTCCTCACTTTCAGTTTGTATAGTGATTCGATCTTAGTGATTAAGTTTTGAATGAGAACCGGTGTTTGATCTTTTGAACTCATAAACAAGACCCATGAGTATTTTGAATAATCATCAGTAACTACCAGACAATATCAATCCCCCGAAATACTCGCACGATTCACTGGACCGAACAAATCCATATGAAGTCGCTCAAGAGGAGTATTAAATGAATTTAATAACTTAGATGGGTGTGACTTCTTCTTCTGTTTGCCCTTCTTGCAAGCAACACAGTGATCAGATAATTTAAAATGTTTTAACGACACACCCTCAACTAGGTCATTTGCCATCAGGTAGTTCATCTTTTGAACATGTATGTGGCCCATTCGACGATGCCATAGAATGGAGTCTTTCTCGGTAGCTTTCGAGACAAAACATGTTTCGACTGATGTTAATACTTTACAACTCATATTCAAGACATAAATATTATTTGATCGGGGTTATCACATGACAACTATGTCCTCGGGAATTATATAACCCAATTTTAAAATCAGACACTCTTTATCTGTAAATACTGTAGTGTATTGCTTATCACAGATTTGTGACACACTCAATAAATTATGGTCTACTTTATCACAATAGTTAACCTTTTCAAATGTAATATGCCCATTTGAAACATCACCTTCTTGTGTAATCATACCCCCATAATTCTCAGCAAATGCCACATAACCCCCTTGAATATTTCTTACATTTGTTAAGAGATCAAGATTTCCAGTAATATGATGAGAACATCCACTATCCATAATCCAGTTTTCACCCGAAATTTTCTTGGATGTACCCTACACACAAACGAAAATGATTAGTTCAAAAAGGCAGCCCAGGCCTCAGTCTTGGGCACCTTTTGGTTTTCTTGAGAAAAATTAAACTTAGTTGTATTCAATTGTTGTTCATCAACTTGAGAATAAGTTACACGTTTCTTAGACTTTCGTCTTAGATACGCAGCTTGAACTACATTTGAATTAACATTTTTGCATAACGGTTCGGTTGGAATAAACTTAGGTTTAACGGAACCATGAGTTTCATCCACATGAACAACTTTTCGAGGATGTACATTAGAGAACATAATATGAGTATCATCAGCATACGACACAGGTCGTTTCAGAATCTCCTTTACCAAAGGAACCGGTTTGGAATGGTCCTTGATAAAAGGATGAAGATTCTGATAGTTCTTCTGGCCACAATTTCTCACTACATGACCTTGTTGACCGCAAAGGAAACAACTTCGCATGTCAACATGATGATGTTGAGAATTAGTCAGAACATGTGACACAGATGTGGATGATGATTCACATTTTTGGTCATTCTCTTAGCAAAATCATCAGATAATTCAGATTTCTTTTTCAAGTAGAAATCTAAATTAGAACAGTTTGAAAAACTTTTCAACGTATCTGTCCTAGTTGACTTCACAAATTGAACTTTCTTAGCTTGTTTTAAAACTTGCTTTTCTTTATTCAATGGATCAGATGGAGCTGATGTTTTTGCTTGAGCATATCGACGTTCAAGATCTTGAATCTTGGATGTTTCATTTTGAAATACACTTTCAATAAGTTCTGGTTTAATGATACTTATTGGAATGTCTTTCTCTGTGAACATCGTGTCTATCCCCTTTAACTTAAATACTCTACCAGTAGATGGCTCGGAAAACCGTTGGATTTATGAAACACAACAAATCCTCATCAGAAATTTTGGGTTTTTCTGGTTTCTTAGCCCTCACTGGTTTAACATTGACATGAGTATCTTGTTTCTCCTTGGTTGTGTGCGAACCATACACAGCCTCCTCAAATTCATGAGGTTCACAAAGTATGTGATTTGAACTTGGAATGTTCTTGTTCTTGTGTATGATTTCAGGTTCGAAAACATCCTCAATGATAACTTTGTCAACATTTTCAAAAAATATTTTGTTGCTTTGAACATGAGATTTTTGAGGAGC
This sequence comes from Bidens hawaiensis, assembly GCF_021521415.1. NCBI lineage: Eukaryota > Viridiplantae > Streptophyta > Magnoliopsida > Asterales > Asteraceae > Bidens > Bidens hawaiensis. The sequence continues at coordinate 399,499 of NW_027491238.1, read as the reverse complement.
AAATTGGGTTTTTACAGTTTCAGATTTAATGAGTTTAGGATTTTCTAAAATCATAGGTTCTTTCACAATTACCTCTTCTTCCTTTTTAGCAAAAGGATTAATTTTATAATCATTGTGAAACGGTGGAGGAATTTCAACAAAACCTATACCTTTCTTTGAATCCTTTTGTTTTCCAGATACTTCAATAATTTCATTCAACAGAAAAGAAGAGTTTCGAAATTTACCCAATTTGTTCTTCAACTCAAGAACCTCATTCTCAAGTTCGGTTATTTTTGAACGATGTTTCAAGATTTCCTGAAACTTTTGGTCATTAATTGTCATTTTCACAGATAACTCAGCTTTGAGATCATGGTTACTTGTCGACAATGCTTCAATCTTCTCACGAGATCTCATTTGAGATTCGAGAGATTGTCGATAAGTATTTTTTAGTGAAGCAATTTCTATGACTAAATTATCATTATGATTCTTTAAATATTCTAACTTAGGTTTGTTAGATTCACATTCAACACATGTTACTTTAACCGATGATGTAGCAGAAATAGAATGAATAACCTCATTGATCTTAGCCATGCATGCAAAGAAAGTTGTAGGCTTGTCACAAGAGTCATCAGAATTAGATCCAGAATCATTATCAGGAGACAACTCACTTCCACTTGCATCTTGAAATTCTTGAGTCAGCCCAAACAAAGCTAAATTAGCTTGATTATCATTACACAGTAGTCGTTGTGACCAATCATTTCCATCAGCTAACATTGCTTGTGACCCAGAACTTGACGGTTTCTTATCAGCATCATTATCTCGTGGTATTGAAGAATTTTGATTTTGACCATGAGGACCAGTATACTCCTTTTTCGGTTTGTCACATTCTTTTGCAAAATGCCCGAATTCTTGACAATTGTAACATTTCACCTTTAACTTGTCAAATCCCAATTTCTTATTCAAGGAAGGAAGATCTTTTCCGGTCCTTTGCATAAATCTTTTCACCTTACGAAAAATCATTTCCATGTTCCACTTTAAATCCATGATTTTTAAGTCGTCTGGATCAATCTGATCATAATCTTCATCAGTCAGATCACTAGTGGCAATCTTGCTACTAACCGAGTTTTCATAAGAAGTCATGAAGGCTAATATAAAGGCAAATTTTGTTCAGCTTCTTTCATGTTGACATTCGGAGGTGATAAGTATTGATTTGTAGTGGATGAACTTCCCGAACCAGCAGAAACATTTGGTGATCCGGAGTTACCAGCAGTATATAAACATTCTCTAGGATCACTATATATGGTTGTTTCATTTTCTCTTGCATTCTGTGTAAGAAATGCAGTAATCGGTGAAATGGTTGAGCTTAGAGGCATGCTACCACCATAGAAAGTAGGATCTTGACTTTCCTTGGATGATTTTTGACACTTGAGATCATATTCACGAGCTTCAATCTTTTGTAAAAACTCACTTGCAGTCAAGTCTTCATTGAAATAATTGTTTTCTTTTAATACGATTAGGAAAGTAGAGTACAAACTTGGTAGTGCAGTCTTAATAGTATCAATCTTATCAATCTCAGAAATTTCCAATTTCATTTTATCCATCTCTGCAATCAAGTGATTGAATCTTGTCTCATTTCTTCAACTGTCCACCTTTGAGTAGGTTAAAGTTTCTGAATTGAAATTTAAGCATAACCTTTTTGCTTTCAGCAGTGTTTCCCATACTTCTCATTCGGATATGTTGAAATAAAGAGGCACAAATTTTTATACTACCCACTTGGTGAAAGATGTTCTTAGGTAAAGCCATGGTTAGAGTAGAATAAGATTTTGTCTCTATCTCTAATGCTTTCTTCTCTTCCTGTGAGTATTGAGAGATAGCTTTAGGTCTGAAGCCTATGGTCTCATCTTCAATCATTGGAACAGTATAAACTTCATCTAAGCAATATGAGCAGTCAGGGTGAACTGATCCTAGATGAGCACGAAACCGAGGTTCCCACTTGGTAAAGTCACTAATCTTCATCAAACGTGGACATTTCGAATGCGAACCAATCTCAGTATCCAATTGTAACATTTGTTGCATCAACATGTTTTGAGAAGCTAATGCATACATACCAGCCATTTCTGACAAGTTTTGAACGTCAAGGGTTAATTTTGAAAAATAAGATTAACGAATGGTAAACAGTAGAGGTAACGAACTGTAAACAGTTGTAGCGAACTGTGAACAGTGATCAACGAATTAAACCTTAACGAAGTTGAGGTTTATCATGTAACGAATCAGAATTGAAGTTTAATGAATTAAGAAACGAATCTGATGGTCAACGAATGAGTCAAACTAATGAATTGACTATGCGAATCACTAAGTACAAGCTTAGCGAATTAGAAAATTTTCTGTAACAAATCACCAAGAGATACTTAGCGAATTAGATAACGAACAAGCTACAGTTGATAACGAATCAACTTATAGCCAATCAGGTTGTTACAACAGTTTGTAACAAACTCTGACACCGAATGCCACGTGGCAAAGGTTGGTATAGCACAGTTTCCAAGGTAAACACGTGTCACACGAATCTATGAACACGAATCAGATAGATTAACGAACTGGTTAAATGAATCAACTATAACTCATAGTGAATTGGTGAAATATGTTAACGAATCAAGTTGAGTGGGTTAACGAATCAAGCTGAATGCGTTAACGAATCAAGCTTAATATTGAGGAATCAAACTTGAATCTTCATATCTTCAAATCTTCAAATGACCATTTCCAGAAATCTGGAATTTGAAGAACATGAAACCAGAAACATGAATTTGTAATACAAGCTCAATATTCAACCAAATCGCTCAAATAAGCTACCAAAATATTCGCACACCAATCGCGAATCCACTCGTATCAATCCCGTAACACAATTAAACTTAACACATATCCAATTTGACCAAAAACAATCCTCTGTTTCTCGGCCAAACTCAGATCCAAACCAAACAATCCAAACACAGTCCAAACCTCAATTCCAATCAACCACAGCTCACAATAACCTTACCAAACCCAAATCGAATCCAATTCAATCCATAACCAGTCCAATTTACATTCAATTGATCTAAATCAAACTGGAAACACAATTATACCATAATAATCTATAATAACGAATTAACTATCAAATTCAAGAGCAAAAGAGCACCGAAAGCTCTGATACCACTTGTTGGAACTCAGTTAACCCTTTACTAACACAGATCTCAGATCTGAATTGTATATAAATTAACTCCTAATACGGATCTAGTTCATGATTGCCATTGATCTATAGTTAATACGTTATCTATATCTATATGTGTCGATTGTATGTATGTTAATATTATTTGTATGAAGATTGAGAGAGAGATTGGGCAGGGGTTCGTTAATTAACTCTCAAAAACTTACATTAATTCACTATAAATAGATGATGGAGTTAGTTCGTTAACATCCCCTAACGAACTAACATCCAATTCGTTACATACATTAAATAGATAATAATCTTAACGAAACACCCCCTGATTCGTTATATTCCTTAACGAATCAGGAGGGAATTAACCTAGATCTAGTTCGCTAAACATCCTTAGCGAACTAGACTATTACATTAACAAACTACATGATAAATTAATTGTTTATTACATTAAACAAAACGACAAATACATTAACGAAAAATACAAAGACTCGAGACGCAAAACCGTGCACTAACAGACATTAAAGAGCACCTAGTCTTGCCTTGTTCTTTATTACAATCCCTCTTTCATCCTTCTTGTTTCTGAAAACCCACTTGGTGCCAATTGCAAATTTTCCTCTTGGCTTGTCAACAAGTTCCCATACTTGCAGATTTCTGAACTGAGCTAACTCTTCCTGCATTGCTTCTTACCAACTATTGTCCTTCAAAGCTTGAACTATGTTCTTGGGTTTAATTTGGGATAGAAAACAAGAATACAAACAAATTTTTGCCGATTCACATGAACTTTTGGTCACTCTTTCATGCAAGTCACCAATTATGTTTTCAGTAGGATGGTCTCTTTGAACATATGAAGTTTGGATGATTTGATTTGAAGTAATGTTTGAATCAAGATTTGAGTCATTGAGATCTGGTTCTTCAGTTACCAAATCTGATGATTCATTGTTCATTGTAACTTCTTCAACATTCTGAGTTGATGTAGATGCAACATCATTTCCCATATTCAAGTTTTGAAACAGAGTTTCAAATCTTGATTGTCTTTCAGTTTGGTCTTGATCTTGCATGCCATTGGTTTGATATTTATTTATAACATCATTTTCTTGATCTTGTGGATGATCAAGATGTTCATTTTGTTCTTCTTCATACACATCTTCAGAAGTATTCTTATCAAAAGAATACTTAGGATTCTTATCAACAACTTTGGACTATAACCTGTCCAAATCAACTTTCCTTTCTGTAGTAGCTTCAGGGACACTTGTTCTATAAAATTTTTCATCAAAGTCTTAAGGGTAAATCTTGAAAGATTTGATTAACTTCTCCAGATCAAATAACCATAATGCTCCATCAATAGTGTTAAGCCGAGTTTCATTGAAAGTTATATCAGAAGATTCAAACACACTCAAATGATCTTTCACATATACTCTGTAGGCCTTTGAGTATGATGAATATCCAAAAAAGAAACAATCTAAATATTTTGATTGAAACTTGTTCAAGTAATCTTTAGTGTTCAACAAAGAGCATTTACAACCAAATGGCTTGAGAAACTTGATGTGGGGCTTTCTTTTATACAAAATCTCATAGGGAGTTTTGTCTTGAATTTTGTTGAGAAGGACTTTGTTCTGAACAGAAAAAGCAGTGTTTATTGCTTCTGCCCAAAAGGTCACAGGAAAATAAGCATCTACAAGCATGGTTCTTGCAACCTCAATTAATATTTTGTTTCTTCTTTCTGCAACCACATGTTGTTTAGGAGTTCTAGGGGCACTGAATTATTGAAATATTCCTTTAGCTTGACAAAATTCAGTCATTGTCCTATTCTTGAACTCAGTTCCATTATCACTTCTCATAACCTTCACCCTTGCATCTAATTGGGTCTCAATCCTGGTTACACAACTTTTAATCATTTCAGCAGCTTCATCCTTTGAGTTCAGAAAATATACCCATGTATAACTTGAATAATCAAAAAATCACCAAACAATATCTCTTTTTACCAATGCTTGGAAAACTCACATGACCAAAGAGATCCATATGAAGCATTTCAAGTATCTGTTTTATTGAGTTTATCAGTTTTGTTTTTTGTGATGATTTGTGCTGCTTCCCCTTTTGACAAGAAATACGTTTATCATCCAACTTGAACTCTCTTGTTGGTAAACCAATGACATGTTCACCCTTAACAAGTCTGTTTATATTCTTGAGATTCATATGACATACCTTTCTGTGCCATAGTTTTGTTTCATTTTCAGAAGCTTTTGAGGTAAAACATGTTCCACCTCTAGAAATGACATCTTTCATCAGTAACTTCATCATCAGTTACATTTGGTTTGGGATCGTCATACACTAGCTCATAAGACTCATCAGTGTCATAGCCAGTTTCATATAAGTTTCCAACATAGGGAATTATGCTAGTACATTCTTCAATGACTGTTTCCCTTTTCATGATAGTCACTTGAGTTTCAAACTTTTGCTTCCATAAGACTCCATGTGGTTCATAACCATTTTTCAAGAGAAACTTCTCATCTCCAGTGAGCTCTTTTGATTTCTTTCTGTTGAATATGTTCTTCTTAGGCTTGCTCTTTCTTTCAAAACTGGTTGACTTTTCAGAGTCAACAGATTTCTTAGATTCCTGAGACATATCAGATTGACTTCTGATTGGTTTCTTGATCATAGGAACCTTTATCTTTTCTTTCAAGTCTCTTTTCTTATCAGCTGCATCATCACTCTTGAGATGATCATCATCCTTCTTCTTACCCTTACTCGAATATTAATTGTATCTTTTCTTATAAAATGCAAAGTCTTGTCCAAACTTGGTATAGTCAGGGACATGAAATGGTTCAGGAGAGAACCTTTCTTGGCATGAGTCAGTGTGATGCCCATAAACATCACACACTTTGCACCAAACTTGTTCTTAAAGCTTTCATTTAAGTTACCCCTTTTGTATCTTTCACTTGGTCTTGGGGGATTAACTCCAATGGTCTTTCAATGAGTAATAAGGCCATCAAAGTAAATTGAAAAGGGTAAAAATTCCTCAATCTTGGTATCCTCTCTTTCCACAATACTTTTCACAAAATTGATCTTCTCCAATTTGTTTGGACTTTCATTTTTGTATCATTCCTTGGTCTCAACCATCTTCTAGTATAATCTTCCATGCTCTCCACATCTCCAACATCAAACAGTTCATAATTGGAGAAAAATGGATAAATTGGAAGAAAAAGATCATCATTTTTAATGGTTTCATCATTCCTTTTGTTCTTCTTGACACTTGCTCTTTCTGAGGAATCTTTCTTGGTATGCTTACCACTGATTTTCTTTCCTTTAGATCCACCATAAAGGTTAAATGATTTATGTTCTTTTCTTATTTGCTCATGGTGTTTTTTTATCTTTGGAGTAATCTTTGGTAATAAAGAGATCTTATCCTTTGAACTTTGTTTGCTCCTTTTCTTGTCTTTCAAACAACCACAGCTTGCACATTCATCACTTGATTCACTTATATCATATTTACTTGACACATTACTCATTTGATCTTCCATTGAAACTTGAATTCCAACAGATTTGTCAATCAAATTTTCTTTTGTTTCAACAACCTTCATCACAAACTCTCCTTCTTCATCAACCTCAACCATTTTATAATTTTCAAAATTTTTTTTATCATCAAACACTTTTTAAAATTGATCAACATATGCTCCTCACTTTTCCTTGTCCACCTATAATGAGTAGTTGTCATTAAAGGGTGGAGGAACCACTTTGTACTTATTTTATTCTCTAATTTTCTTCAATTTTTCACATATGTTACCAGTGGAAACTAGATTTTTCATAAATCAATCTGAACTTGAATTTGAGTGTTCTTCAACTTCTCATCAAGATATATTTTCTTTAATCCTTTAATCTCAATAGTGTATCTGGACTGAGTTTCATAACTGTCCATACATTCTTGTTCCAAACTCTTGATTTGGTTTTCATATTTAACTCACTCATCTCATACATATTGATTATACTCTGTTTATTGAAATACTCAGTTTGCAATTCACCAACTTCCTTTCTTAAAACATCATTCATTTCAAGTAATTCAAAAGTTGTGGGATTTGAATGTACATGTGATGAACAGGATTTAGCTTGCATTCCGTTATGAGCTAGTGTAGATCTTGGTGGATTATAAGAGAAAATTTCTTTGTTGCCTTCTCCATGATTTCAAATGCTTCGTTAGGTGATTTGGATCCCAGGTCTCCACCGGCGACTTGGTCGATGGCCTGTTTGTTTTGACTGGATTATGCGTCAAAGAAAGTTTATACTTGTAACCATAAACTCAGTTCATGATGTGGGCCTCGTCTCAGAAGACTTTTGTATCTCTCCCATGTTGCGTGTAGCGATTCATCATCATCGGTTCAGAATCTGGTAATGCTGCCACGATATTTTGTAGTTTTATCAGGCGGCAAATATTTGAGTAGAAACTGTGCAACCATCTGGTCCCAGTTGGTGATGGAACCAGAAGAAAGGGATTTTATCCATTCTAAGTCTTGTCCCCTTAGAGAGAAAGGAAAGAGTTTGAGTCTAATTTGATTTACTAAATAGTTTTGAATTTTAAAGGTTCCGCAGATTCGTAAGAATCGATATATATGAGAAAGAGGGTCTTCGTCGAGGAGACCATGAAATTGAACTGAATTTTCCACCATATGAATGGTGCTTGATTTGATTTCGAAATTTTCTGTGATTTCGGATGGATCCACTCCATTGTCGTAGCCTTCGAGGGTTGGCTTAGCATACCGGCTCATGTTTGGTTCATTGTTTTGTGTTGCATAATTTCTTCGGCTTGATTTTCTATTGATGTCGTGGCGTCTACTGATTTGTCTTTGATTTTTTCAGATGTTTCTATTTCCTGTTTGCGTATTCGTCAGTAAAAAAGTCGCTCGGGTTCAGAAATTAGAGAAACAAGCTCATGTCCGAATGTAGAGGTCATACATGGGATTAAATTAAATTTTAAACTATTTCAATTAAAACTAAAGTAAAGGAAAGGCTAATTAAAACTAAACTAAAGTAAAAGTTAATTAAATTAAAATTTAAACTAAAGTAAAGGTTAGGCTAGCCTAAAAATAAGAAAAATCTAATAGTTAATAAGATAAGAAAATTAAAAATAGAAAATTTATACAATTATAAACAATGATTAAACTAAAACTTGGATCGTTCTTAGAAATTTACCGTGTCCCCGGCAACGGCGCCAAAAACTTTGATGTTGTGTGTGAGGTGTGCTTAAAAGTTGGAGGATTAGAATTTAGCTTTCGCACAAGATCCTGCTTAAATTTATAAAAGTAATTTCTACTAAGACTAAACAAACACAAAATGGGCAACTGTACCTATCGTATATTTAGAATAGTATTGGTAAGAACCAAGTATCGATCCGTGGACACAAATATTTCTAATAATAAATCTTCGTTTTAACTTAATCGGAGAAGATAATCATTTTGGGGTTGATTTTAATCTTTCATGGACACACACACACACACACACATATAAAATAGATGAACAAGAAGAGAAATTCTAAATGAGTAATTCAATTATATGAAGGTTACCATCTAAGATCAAGAATCCACTCCATTTTTCCTTGATAATTATAAAGTAAACATATGATAAAATTTTCTTAATAATATATGATAGAATAAAATAAAGTAGCATGCATATTTTCACGTCAATCCATGCTTAATTTCATGTCTACAATGAGCATGTCAATTTTAGTCAGCAAGTAGTTGGGTAATGTATAGCGATTATGATTGACTTCGCTTTCTCAAATACCAATTCTAACAACTTCACGTGGTTATAGTTTAGTCACACAACCTCCCATTGGTTGATTTAAGTAGGTTATAATTACATATACTACATATGATTTCTTTAACTAGCATGATAACCTAAGCAATCGTGTTAACAGTTTTATTTCAAAATTATCAAAATTAGAGAAATAGATCTTAACTTATATCTCATCATTTCTAAGTACACTATAAGGACCCATGTTTTATCTTGGATAAGTTATCAATATATTCTGTTTATCATTTCTAGTTTCCAAGAACATGAGTGAATCATGAATGATTGTTAATCATCAACCTTGATTTGTTGAGTTAAAGTGATAAAACATTTTTCATCAAAGGATAATTGCAAGATAACCATGTACTTTACTAAACTAAATCATATATTTAATATAATCATCAAGTAAAAAAATCTTTTTCATAAAATTAGATGGTGAATGGAGTTTTAGCTCATAATGAGCATGGTTATAAACATCAAAAGAGATGAAGATAAAAAAACACATGATCAAACTAGAACAATCTAACCAAATGTGGATGAATCTTCCTTCAATGGTGATGAATGATGATGATGATGGATGATGATGATGATAACCTCCAAGCCTTTAAACTCTCCACAAGATCTTCAATATGAGTGTAAAATGAGTGTTTTTATAAGTGAAACCCATATAGAACTCTTTTTAAGCACACCAAATGAATGCAACATGCTCCACTATATATAGACTGTCTGGGATTCCAGACACGACCCTGTGCTCCATGAGGCACGCTCCCCGTGTCCCGCTGTCCACTCAGATTTAATGCTCTGTCAGATCGTACATGCTGACTCACCACGGGGGCGTGCTTCATGAGGCATGACCCCGTACTTTTGGGTGCTTGTTATATTTTCTTTTATCTTTTTGGAAAGGTGACCACGGCCCCATGTTCTCTGAAGCACAGCCCCGTGTCCAACTGTCCAGTATTTTGTCTTTTCTTGTAGATATTTGTATTTTCTTGCACAGGGAAGCATGGGGGCGTGTTCCATGATGCATGGGTTGTGTTTTTTTGTTTCTTGTGTTTTCTTTGATTTTTCTTTGGTTTTTCATTCGTTTCTTCATTTGAGGCTTGGATATACCTGAAAATATATTTTAACATGATAAGTAGTTATTTGAACTATATTATTTGATAAAAGTTGCAGTTATTAGAGATTATTTGATGTAAAAAAGATGTATAATTTTATATACATCAGCCGTCCACTATATCGATTAATTAACCATCATTTAATCATCATACAAGGTAATTAGTTACTTGGTTGTGTTCGTCTTTGATCACTAATCATAAACCCTAACTTTAATTAATCTAACATTTAACGGATTTACGGATTGATATCCTAGGGCTATGTATGAATTGAGCGTTTGTTTGTCTATTTAAAATAAATGGTTCTCATGTTATGAACATGTATCTGGATATCTCAGTTGGTTGCGTTCACCACGTTTAAGACTCTTGACGAGCTGGGGGCACAGGTTCGAGCCTCCCCCAGCCCGTTTTTGGGTTTTTATTTTGTAAAGTCTTTTTTCTTATGTGTGTGTGTGTGTATTATTTAAATAATTAAAACATATTATAAGTAATATAAACGTAATATTTAGTTAATGTTTTATCATAACCAACATGAACTAGTCATTTTCCGAATCGTTGTTAAAGCCATGTGTATTTATATTTGTGTGTGTGTGTGTGTATATATATATATATTTATACATATGTATGTATGTATATATATGTATAATTCTACATATATGAATGTATAATAGTTATTAATAATTGTTAATGGTTTAAATAATCAGGATTTTAAAAGGGTTTTCATTTTGTTTAATTAATTAATTAATATTATAGATATGGATGATAATAAACTATATTTTACTAAACCGACATCGTTTAATTTTTGTTTTCGGTCTTTTCATAAAACTATATATGTATTTATAATTATATGTATATATATATTAGAATAAATAAAGATTTTATCAATTATAAATGTATATAAATATATTAAATGTGTTTTCAATTTAAAAGAAATATTTAAAACAAATCTGTTTAAATAATCTATCAAAAAATTTATAAATATTTACTTAAGTATTCTATTTATAATTATAATTTTACATAATTAAAATATACTATTTATTTAAGTAATAATTAGTTTTTGTTAGAACATTCCCGATCATCAAATTTCGAATCTGTATCTAGTTTTATATTCGTTATTATATTCGTATTTATTTTCCCCCATTAATTGTAACTAGGATTTCTCGTCGGTAATTCCCGAAGAGCGTGATATATCGCTTTCTTATCGAAACGTTCTCGCTTTGCGTATTTGATTAGTAGAGTAATTCACTCCCTTTTTTTCTTATTTGTAATCCTTTTTGAGAACATATACGTATCTTATAATATTTACCTGTTATATAGTATCCATCATTGCAACTGTTAATCATTGTGTGTATATCAGTTTAATGCCTAACTTGCTATATGTTTACTTGCTGTATTTTACCGCATTCGAAGAGGTCCATCATAATAGTATGATCATATGACCGTCGTAGTGGCCGGCGTCCAATCGCATGACAATGTTTTCACCGACAACTCATGTTTAGTTACCAATGCCCGATTCGCATGGCAACGGTTTAGCCCATTCTTTATTATTTGTTTGAATTGTGTACATGCTATGGCGTGATTGTTATCTCACAGGAACATTTTACATTTTTCTTTTAGATATTATATTGTATCTCAAATAACTGGTGTTTTACTCACTCAACATGTGTTGTTGACAAAATTTATTTCTATTTTATACGCATATGCATGTTATCGTGTGAATTGATATCAGGATTTGTTGAAGAATTTAGGATTGATATGCTAGAAGAGATATAATCAAGACTTAGATTTGTATTTATTGTTTTGTTTGATGAGTTGTACTTTGTTATTTGATTGTATATGAATATTTAATTAAATTAAATAGATATTGTCACATTTAATTTTTGCATGATAGTACCTTGAGAGTTGTAACCAATCATTTCACGCCTCGGAATTTCCGCCATAGGTTGGGGTGTGACAATAGTTAAGTTAAATATGTGAAACATATTGGTCATGAAGGACTAAAATCCGTGTAAAAACATGATAACCATAAGAAACTGTTAAGAATCGGGAAAATTGAAATAATGACGCAAATACGTTGACAATGTTATTTTTGGGGAGACGTTCATATTGAGATATTGGTAAAACACAATTTTAATAAAAACTCATTGAAATAAAATAAGTACAGGGGGCTCCTATTAGATAGCTATGTCTTAACTAAGTTCACAACCCCGATATAAAAATACACCGGTCATAGGCAGCCAAAAGTATGGTTATGGTTCGTATTAGATAACCATGAACATAACCATGCACATGGTCCCGGTTTCCAACAACGGTAATGTTTGGCATTAACCGGTCAAAGACCGTTAGATTGAATTATTTAAAGAGTAAACAAATCATATTATATAGCTAATATATGCAACGCGTGTCATGCTTTGTGAGAATTAGATTAGTCAAATGAAAACGTAAATTCATCAATATCATTGAAACCTTTAAGTACATGGAGACATTGTTCAAACGGAAAAGAACAAAGAAAAAAGTAACAAATGCAATAAAGAAAATGTTGCCCGCGGCGCTTGTCTTTTCGAGGGTAGATGAGTCTTGGGTATAAGGACTAGTGTGAGGTGGTGCCATGACTTCTAATCCGAAATTCATTGGTGTTAATGTACATGCGTCCTTACATACCCTGGGTGGCTTGATTTACTTGGTTCGGTTGGGTTTGAATAGCTTGGGTGGGTTGGGCTTTATCGGATTGGGCTTTCAGTTGTAAGGTTTGGGCTTGATGTATTTAGAGTTGGTTGGTTTGGTTTGAGCAGGTATTAATTTGTTGCGAAGGGGGTTTGGGCTACTACAATGATAGCAGGCTCGCATGGTCGGGAGTGTGGGAGCATATGGTTGGTGAAATGGTTGAATAACGGGTTGTGGGATGGATGAGTTGTGATGATTTTTTGTGTGTTCTCGTCAAGAGTTGATGAAGTGGCTGAAGCTACCATAATTGAATCATTTTCGGCATTATGTGTTAGTAGGGTGGTGAAACTTACACGTGTCAGACAAGGGATGTGTTCCCGTGTAGGGCTTTTTGTTGTGTTGGCCTTGGGTATCTTGGGTGGTGAGCGGTTCTGGTTGGTTAGGAATACTTTCGGTGTTTGCGTTTATTGTTGTTGTTGTTGTTGTTGTTTTGTTGTTGTAGTTGTTGTTGTACTGTTGGTGGTGGTGGTGGTGTTGGTGGGTGTTGATGAGGTTTCGGCATTGACATTGTTAGAAGGTTCGGTCGTGGCTTTTTCAGTAAGCTTTTTGGTAGTTTTACGCGTTAAAGTCTCATCCTTAACGTGGTTTTCGGTGAGGGTACCGACAAGAGTTATAGCATCGTGGAGGATCTTTGGGTCACGACTTAAAACGGGATCTTGGATATGCATAGGCAAACCCGAGATGTACTTATCGATGGTACGCTCGAGAGGAGTGACCATATGCCGGATGAGGAGACTTAGTACGTGGAGATGGTTATTATAAGTCACATTGTCACAAAGCTTCTTATTTCAAATTCCAAAACTCTTCTTTCAACTTCCGGAACACATAATTCGGGCAAAACTCCTTGAGCATGAGATTCTTAATGTCGTCCCATGAGAAGGCCATGGTTACTTCTTTCCCTAAAGGGTGTTTCTCACCATTTCACTAAGTGAGGGCTTCTGATTCAAACACACTTGAAGCATAGGTGGTCATTTTATCTACGGGACACTCCCAATGGAGAAAAACACTCTCCATGCGTTCAAACCATTGGAGGAGTGTCGTAACACCATTGGCTACAACATACTTGCTTGAAGGAACAAGCATCGGGGTTGGCAGTTGCGGGTGCGGAGGTGGCTTTCACGGTTTGAAGTTGGGAAATGAGGGTTGGAAGATCTTCCACAATTCCCTTGGTGATGCGAGATGACATACTACGACCTAAGTTACTGATGCGACAACGAGAGTTGATAAGGCGAGAAGACATATTGCTGGGACCAAATGTGTAAAATTCCATGAATTTCGGGTAACTAATGTAAATGTATGAGTCTTTGTGTAAATTGAGGTTGAGAATTTAAATCGTTCGTGATGTAGACTTTAAATAAAAAGAAAATTTAATAACATGGTACAAAAGCGAATTAAGAGTTCATGAGTCACCATGGTTCCTTTTAAGAAAATAACCTTGGTATCCATATTAAAACAAGTTGTTGAATTGTCCATGTACCACCATGGCTTTATTCCAACAAAGTTATCGAAAAAAGATTAAAATCAAGATATGAGGCGTTGAAGTGAATGGCCAGGGTATCCATGAACCACCATGGCTTTTCCCTTCTATTCTTCCAACTAAAACAACATGAGGAAGAGCCGAATTTAGCCACAAATCACCATGAATTCAGTTATAATGTAGGAGTGTGATCGTAACATGAACGAGTTTGATGCAATGAGGTTAGTAGATTTGTAGACGTTTGGTGTGAAATGCTTTGGCCTAATAGGTTTCAAATCCTCTAGGAAAGCAACTGAGTCTCGCAGTTGATTGAGATTTATGCACATTGCATTTCCTTAGGCTCACAAGCCCTGGTGTCAAGGGTTCAGAGAACAAGTTTTCCTCCCTTCCATTTATTATATATCCGTCACATGAATAATTCTCAATGAGAAGGTTGTAGAAACAAAAATTGTGGGAATTCTAAAGGAATTTCCCAAAGTAAAATAATAAATCTAGGGTGTTGAAAATTATTTTGAGAGTGAGGTATATTATCAGAGATGTGTGTGCTTTTTGTGTACAATAATATGAATAAAAAAATTAAATGTAATTAAGCTATGAACAAATAATTTAAACAAATAGGGTACACGTATAGGGAAACTAAGCATGCTACTAGGTCGTTATATCTGACCACCTATCTTATAGCCTTTGGCTCTGATACCAATCTGTCACACCCCAACCTACAATGGAACATGATCGGGCCCGACAATATTTGTATCATAGCTCAAAGACGTTAAAACAATATAAAGGGTTAATATCCAGATTTATTTATTCATAAATAAAGTACACAAAGAATTCAAACTGAAAGAAAATATAATAATTGTTCTATCTTTATTTATTATCCTAAAATCCAAACTAAATTCTCCACTTTGATTCACTTGATATAACAACTTGCATAATGCGTAAAAATAATTTGTTAACAACACATGTCGAGCGAGTAACCACCATTTAGTATAATAATAATAATAATAATGAGAAATAAGCAATTCATTGTGTTAGTGAATAGCATCAATTAACATGAACAAACAGATATGTGTGTTCAACATGCCACTAGATTTCAGATATGTTTACTCGGATAGATTTGCAACCAATAAGTGTGTCTTTTTTAACATGCCACTAGATTCGGACATGCCTACTCGGACAACTTATGATCATACTATGAGGATGAGATACCAACCAACCATAAAAGTAGCAAACACATAAAACATATAGTTGTCAACAATTAAACGAGCATCATCACAACCACACAATTAATGGAATTGTGTTTTGAGTATAATTGTATAATAGTAAATAGTTTAGTACGCATAGTGCCGCAAAACAAAAAAAAATACAAAAAAGGGGATTTGATTACTCACCTTTAAAATAAGGCAGACGGTAACAAGAGGGCAGTTAAAGTGAACAAGTTAGTTAGCTTCGTGAAAAGTCTTGTTGATAAGTCCTATTTTTAACGGTACAACTTAAATGAATATCTAAATGACATAAATGAATAAGACACGACATGATGGGTTCATAACGGGTTTGGGCTTGTTATTTCTTTAAATATAATTTACAAAGTTGAATTAAAACATAAACAATTTAAACATTATTATAAATTAAATTTTGATTTTAAAACAACAAAATTCTAATTTAATATTTCATATTATATTAAAATAAATTTGTTTTAGAAAAGTAGCGGTGATCGGTTTATATTGATGAATAAATACTACTTTTAATTCATTAATTTATTTATAAATTATATTAGGTTAATTTGGGAATATTATATATATATAGGAGGTTTTCATAAGAAGATGGGTGTGTCTAAAAAGTATAGGAAGTAATCTGGATGGTTAGATCTTGGTATTCAATGGTCAAGATTGAAAGATGGAAAAAGTTTAGGAGTGTTTTATTTTAAAGGGTTAGATTTGTGTGTTAAAGGGTAGTTTAGTCATAGTGGATATGATAACATGCAGGATGTCAACTGAATATATTTAGAAGCCCTACTTTTATGCAATCATTCTCTGGATTTTCCAAAATATGATTAACAATCTAATATCTTTGTTTTTCCTCTGTCATATATATTGAAACCAAAAAAGACTCTCAATTATTGCCGACATAAAAATAAAATTGGAGCATACGCAGGTGAGTTCTTTCCAGCTACAGTTCAACGAGTTAATCAGTTAGTATGTTGTGTGTTTTTATTTTCAATGGAGGCTATTAGAAGTCTGTATAGTTAAGCGGGTTGTTTCTGATGTGTTTTTAATTGGATGTAAAGTTCAACAATAATGGAGAAGAAGAAATCCCCGCTGAAGGCTCGTTCCGTTCTGATTAAGAATCAAGGTGTGTTTTTTTTGTTTTAATTTTTGTATTATAAAAACCACAAATCCTAGGGTTTCAGTATTTTTCAATTTGCAGTTTGAATGTTTGTGTATTTTAAGTTGTTTTTTACATATACATCGCTGATGCTCATCGGAAAGTGTTGTCGTTGTGGTGTGTTTTTTTGTTGGGATATACGGGTTTGGGTTTTTTTTGTTATCCGGGTGTTAACTCCAAGAAGAAAGTGTCTTTTGTTTTGTTTTGATTCAATAGTGTGTTAAGTTTGGGTGGTTTTAAAGTGTGTTGTGTTGTTTGTGTTGTGGTATACGGGTAAGGTTGTTTGTTATCCGAGTGTTAATTTTGGTTGTTGTGATAGTGTGGTGTGGTGTGTTGTTTGTGTATTGGTTAATCGGATATGTTGTTTGTTTATGGGGTCGGATGAGTTTTATGTTTCTGTTTAAGTGTGGGGATGGATGAGTTTTTTAATGTTGTATACGGGGTGAGGTTGTTTGTTTATCGGGTCGAATTAGTTTTTTGTGTGTGTTATTTATACGGTGATGTGTTTTTTAAGTGTGTGATTAAGTGCTTGTTGAAGTTGTCAGATATGGGAGCTTATGAATTAGTTGTTGTATTTGGTACAAAAGTAACACATTGTTTTTCGGTTTTTTAGTTCGAAGAAGCCCAAGAATAGCATACAATACTACTTTGAGAGATTTAGGTTGCGAGAATGAGGTCAAGATAGTGATTAAATTCAAAGGTAATAAGATTTCAATATTTATTTTTCTAGTCGATATATAGTTAATGTTTGTGTTTCATTGTAGATAATGCAAGCAATGCAATGAAAGGTAGTTCAACGCGTTGAGAAACAATTATGGTTGAGGAATTTTTTATGAGTAAGATGCTTATTAAAACTTAAGTTACTCACTATGTAAGAGATTGCTTTTTTTAGTAAAATGTGTTATTAATTGGAAGTAAATGCAACTAGTAGATGCGATTAGGATGATAACTTCCTAACACCCGGTGAGACGATGTTGAAGCAAGGAAAACTGGAAAAAAAAAGAAGTTAAAATTTTATGAATATATTGGGCAGAAGACTAAACCATAAACCAAGGGTGAAACACACCTTCTTCCATGAGAATATAACAAATTTTATTTGTAAACTGAATTGAGTTGTGAATTTAAAGACAAATGTGTTGGGTGTTTTGTAAATAGGAGAGAGCAGAGAGACTGATAGACCTGATGCAATATTTCCATAACATATACGGGGATATATGCCGTGAATTTTAATGAGGCAAATGACGCGTGTTCTGGCAGCCTCTTGATTAAAGATTTGGAGGAGTGGTGGAAGAAAAATCGAGCTAAATGTACGTCCCAAACCAAGGATCTTTCAATGTGATATCAACAAACTCGTTGTTATGCGGAAACTAACAATGAATTGATTCAAGACAAACAAGTATAAAACACAAATCAACACCCGATAGACTTCAAACCACACGTTATATTAAATGTCGGGTGCTTAAGCCCTTAATTATGATTACAAAATGATTGGAAATACAAAACCCGTAATCTACTCACCACACACCACCTCGTGAATGATCATCAATCCCTAATGACCTAATTACAATGTATATATAGCACCAAACATAATACGACCCAAGCCCATACATAAGCCCACCGAAAGCACATGTTTTCGGTATTACATAATAATCAAACCTAAGCCCAAGAGATTAAGTATAAACCATTAAGCCTAGCCCTACAATCTCCCCATTGGTTTATAGCTTCATCTTCATTCATGCTCCATCATTTCAGCATCGTCCTCACGGTAAGCACCTTCCCATAAACCTGTACGAATAATTAATCCCACCATACATGTATACTCTTTAGCTGCTGGCTCATAAAGTGGTTCAGCCATAATTTGAAAGTCGCTAAAAGCCTTGATGTCTTTTTCTCCAAACTTCAAAAGGTCTCGTGGATCAACGAAACGATACTGGCCCTTTCTTAGCCGTATAATCACTGTAGCATTCTCACCATCATAAGTTCAAAACATTATCTCATCAAGAGCACCCTCAGGAAATCTCTTCGTAACGGAATTGACTTTACTTTGGCAGTTGGAGGCCACATAACGTTCGGTATCGGCTTGTTAGTGTAGGGATCACGAACCCCCTTTGCTTTCTTAACAAAGGAATCAACAGTGGGCATATAAGGAAATCCTTTCTCCACCTGTTTGCTTAAAAAGTTCCAGAACTTGGTAGCCTTTGGGTCATGATTTGGGTTGTGGAAAGTAGCGTGTATCAAATCACTTAGATCAATCGTTGTCCACGAACCAAAATCTTTCATCTTCTTATAGTATTTCATGTTCCCAGACATACGCTTGACCCACCACATCTCTTTGTCGATATCATATCCCCAAGATACAACTCCTGAATGATCACTATACTTATCAGAAAAACCCTCTTGAATCTCCATGACAAACTTATCTGGAAGATCGGAAGACACGACGTTCTGATTAGAGCCTTTCATGATCAACGTCTTCTATCTTATCCTCTCTATTTGTTAAGCAATCTTTGGTGGGGCGGTTAAGTATTTTTCCAGTTGCTCGGAAGTATCAATGTTTGAAGCAGGACGCAAATTGGAACCACCAATATCAGGCGTATCAACATCATCATCGTTGTCATCTGCCTTTAAACTCATTTCCAAATTGTTTAACGATTTTTTGTTGTAAATCAAAGTATAGGGCAGTGAGACCACCCATGCTTGCTTGAAGCTTTTGAATCTTGAAATCTTTGTCCTTTTTGCTAACTTCAAGCTCTTGAATACAAACGTCTTTAACCACAGAGTCTTGTTCGAGCTCAAAGACCCTGCGTTGCAAAGCATGAACATCAACGGGTTCGGGTTCTAAGGCAATCCCTTTACCCTTGTCTTGTTAAAACTTGTCTTTCATAGAAAGAATATGGGAAATCTTTTCAATGTCACTTGAGCATCCTTGACCAATCGGATAAAATGATCCAGAGGGTTCAGTAGATAACTGGACATTAGCGTCAAAGTCAAACTCTTGTAGTATGTCATCATCATCTGGATCTTGAGTGTGTTAGGCTTCAGTAGGTGGGCCTTGTACAGACTGAGTCTCAACAACAGGCTCAGTTGGTATTGGTTGAACGGTTTGCACAGTATCACTTGCCAACACACCAGCTCTTGGATCTTGCTTTCTACGTTTGCGCGGGATAAGATAGGTGGCTGGCTCATTCTCAACATCATCATCATTTGTCACAGTAACTGGTTGAGGAGGTTTCAACGCAGTTGACCAGAGCTTCTCTTTGAGAGTCTCGAATGCTTCAAGCTGTTCGGTTGTATGTACAGATTGTTGCACTAGTTCTTGATGTTCTGTCTCCAAAGGTTGAGAGGGAGAACTATCATACTCATCGTTAGATTTAATTTCATAGGCAGTGAAAGGCCTTTGAACAGGAACAGTGTGTTCCTTAGCAACACCAGTAGCAGTAGCTTCAGTCTCAGCAAATTTACCAAATTTTACCAGTGGATGAAGTCCCTGATAAGTCACTTTGGCCCCTTTCCTTGACTGCTTCATTAGGCCAAAAGTATTCGGTCCCATGGCTTTCAGATCAAGCGTCTCCACCGATCGATACAATTCAGGATAGTGAGAATCAAAAACCATCTGTAGAAACCTTGGATACATCAGGATCATTGTGACATCCGTGGCAAAACCGAGTACACCTTAGTACTTACAAACTCGAATAAGCGTCTAACCGCTTATTGCGTAACGAACAAACGAATAACCAAACGGGTCTGGTTATGGTCCGGATATCCCAGGGTGCCATCTATAAGTGATATACGATCTATGCAAGCTAAAATATTAGTAATATGGCCTTAGTTCGATAGCAAACAAAACGAGGTACACTATATTCATTACGTAACAAGTAAACGATAAATCGGTTAATTCGTAGTGCTTAAACGAGTAACCGACCGATACTAATTATGACCCGTATACATACTGAGGGGTCATATACGAGTTATATATATGTTATAGAGGCTAACATATTGATATTTAGGCCCCAGTACGTTTAAAACTCTTTAAACGAAAAAGGTTTCGTTTATCGATACGCTATAAGCTTAAACGCAATCGTTAATATCAAAACAAGCATTGTAGCATCCGTTAAGCCGAAAAAGATTTATAAAACACTTATATGAAATATTTTAAGCGATCCGTGAAAATATTTTCGATTTTTACAGACATATAGTATGTTTTTATAATTTTACACAAAACTAGCCGAAAAACACTCGTTTTCGCGCTGTTTGACGCACCCGATAAGTTTTTCGCGTCAAAAACTGAACCCGAACTAAATTTGGACTGGGCTTTTCGTGTTTGGGCCTTTAGAATCAGATTAATGGGTCAAATTGGGCCCAAAGTGGCCCAATCTTCCTTGCGGCCGCCAATTTGGAAAAAGCCCCCCCATGCTTATATTTTTTTTTATATAAATGAGATAGGAGATATTTTGCAACAGAAAAATCTGGATTATTCCTTCTTCAGCACAGAACTTCAAAGAAACCCTAGGTATGATTTCATAAAAACTCGATTTTGATTCGTCTATACTCGTTTAATAGCATAAAAACATGTCTTGGCTAGTAAAAATCAAAGTTAACGGTGTAAAACTCTCAAAAATCATCCAAAAATATAATTTGATGTTAATAAAAGTTTCAAACCAGGAACATATACTTTTTTGGTCAAAAACGCGGATTAGAACATGAATACAACGTTTTTACGGTTAGAAAGTTCGGTTTGAACCCAAAACCGAAACCCTAATTATCAAGGCTGTTACATGGATGATTTATGCTTGGTTTGATGTTATATGATATGTAGATATACTGAGTTTGCAACCCGAGACCCGGAGAATCGTTTAAACTAGCAAAATTCATCGAAAACCGACAAGGTAAACCCGTAACACTCGTTTAGGGGCTGTTTAGTATTAGGTTGTGACGTGCTTGTTGTTAGCTTGTGAAAACTTGCAGGGACATTAGGGATCATATAAATGGGTCCCTGTTCAAACTTGGTAATTTTTCGATAAACGGAGAATATTTGGTGAATTTATTTCCGTTTATGAGCGTTTATTTGGGAAAAATAGCTAAACATGTTGAAAAATTCTGAAACTTGGTTTTGGAGTTTAATATGGGATGGTAAGATCACTGGTAAAGTTTGGGAATCATTGGAAATGCCTAAGTATGGTTTGTGCAATCATGGTTAAACCGAATTTTAACAGCAGAAAAACGCACAAAAAGGCATTTTGTCAAAAGAGTTAGGTTCTGGAAATTTTGCAGGGGCTATGTAATAACATTGAGGCCATTGGTAAAAATTATCGGATTTTTCGGAAGTCGTTTGATATAAACGGGCCATTTATTACACGATTATAACCTATTAAATGAATTTTTATAAATAAATAATTAATCATAAAATTTCTGGAAATATTTTTATAAAATTCTCCATGTCTTAATGTATTTTTACAAAAATTTACATAATTTATATATAAGTACATATTTAGTTATGATTAATCAAAGATTTAAATTATAATTGTTTTAACGAAACCGGCAGTTTTGTGTTTAACGGACCGACTGGTATGTCAAAATGTCAAAAGTGGTCAAATATCATATTTTTTGAATGATATTGATAAAAACGAACTTGTTACGAAAATTCCGGACAAATCGGGTGGATTGGGCGCGTTTTGTATAATCAAACCCGTGTGAAAACGGAAACGAACCCTGCGATCAAACCAGACACCGAAACCTTAAAATTCTTTCATAAATCAAATCATTTTATCAATCAATATATTTACTTAAGTTTATGTGATCTTACCTAATCCCGAAACGTATAAACGATCAACTGAGCTAGGCTCGGAAAACGGTGAAACTGAGCCAAATCCAGTTTTAAACATTTCATAGTATACAACGTCACAATCTAAGACTATGGTCATGTTCTGGACCTAACAGCTATACCCAGATTATCTATATAGCCCGACTTAGCTTGAACACTGTACTAGTATTAACGATACAATACCGTTTATAGGAATCAGGCTATAAACGAGGCATCTGACTTATTGATACGTAATTTTTGTGCGAACTACGATAAGGTGAGTTTCATGACCCCACTCTTTAAACTATTTTACGAACTTTTGGGGTGGAAAGCATGGTTACACACGTTATCTATCTGAAAACGATTCAGGATATAAAATATCTGAACATTTATATATGAAAAGTCCCTACAAACATAATGATTGACTACGTGCTGATGAAAGATGATTATTATCGTTGATTGATATATTGAGCGGAGATAATACGAATTGCAAAACATAATGAAATTACACGTGACAACATGTTTATACAAACACATTGTGTAATGTTAAACATAACTAATTTGGGAAACAACATGGTCTGTAATGGCCATGGGGATAACGTGGTCTATAATATTTATGGGGCTATTGTGGGCGGAAGGGTGGCCACAATAGTAACAAACTAAAGTTGAATATGGCCTATGAGCCAAGTTCTGCTGCAACTTATAAACTAAAGTTGAGTATGGCCTCTGAGCCAAGTTCTGCTGCAACTTATAAACTAAAGTTGAGTATGGCATCTGAGCCAAGTTCTGCTGCAACTTATAAACTAAAGTTGAGTATGGCCTCTGAGCCAAGTTCTGCTGCAACTTATAAACTAAAGTTGAGTATGGCCTCTGAGCCAAGTTCTGCTGCAACTTACTAAACTAAAGTTGAGTATGGCCTATGAGCCAAGTTCTGCTGCAACTTATAAACTAAAGTTGAGTATGGCCTATGAGCCAAGTTCTGCTGCAACTTATTAAACGAACTAACTTGATTATGACATGAATATTAAGAGAATAATGTGATTATGCGTATTGTGGGCGGATGGGGAGCTACAGTATTTGGTGATACGTGATAAATACTATATGTGTATATGTGTCTATATACATGCTATGTGATTAGCCGTAGGAAATACTATGTGTAGAATATACTAATTATTTGCGTGTACACTATATAATGTTTGAGTTTACGTGGAATCATTGTGGGTGGAAGGGGGACCACAGTGGTTGATGTTAACGCGGAACCGTTGTGGGCGGAAGGGGGGCCATAGTGGTTGAGTTTATGTGGAACCGTTGTGGGAGGAAGGGGGTCCACAGTGGTTGGTTAAACACATAAATTGGAAACAAGTAGTACGAACAAACGACCACGATTTTACCGAAATTTCAAATTTATATTATAAACTTACATGTGTGCATATGCACACACAAGGATATGGCTGTATATATTTATACAAACGTAAATACATATTTTTACATACGCGCGTACATACAAACTATGACTGTGTGGTACGCAGAACTGATTTCGTTAAACTTATGAAACTCACCAACTATTCGTAGTTGACCTATTTTAACATGCTTTTCAGGTAATCAGATATGAGAAGTAATTTCCTGTGCGTTACGTGTCTGATTGGTGATTGATGTCATGGGCATTTGAGTTAGAAGTAAAGTAATTGAAGAACCGGTTTGATTGTATCACCTAGTTTGTAAAAGATGTTAGAACGATATAATATATTGTAAATTAGTTTATGAATTTCTTTATAAACAATGTTGTTGATACCAGTGTTATCTGTTACATTCCCGTGTTACGCTTCCGCAACTACCTAGTCGGGGTGTGACAGAAGTTGGTATCAGAGCCATTGGTTATAAAGGATTAGGTTATCCCTTAGGATACCTATAATATAACCGTAGGCTCGATTATCACTGGGAAACTTATTAATGAGTAACGATAGATACTGATGGATGCCGGGATGAACTCGTAGGGCAAGTGAATTATTATGGTCCGGAACGTAATAACAGACTTGCTTGTACGAGGGAATTCGGGGTGAAGTCGCGGAACATATTGAAAGGTAAAAATGGCAACATACGTGCATAAAGGTGATGTGAAGTATATATGAAGTGTACATACGTGCTTATCTGGGATGAGGTATAGGGATAAGTGTACGTACGGTACTACCGATGATAATGAATCTTATTGTAACAAATAAAATATTTAATTTCGGTATTAATTAATAATATCCTTTACGATGATTTAAGCTACCGAAAAACGTTTTCTTCTGATTAACGATTGCACTGAAAGATGTCGAGATCGGGTAGCTTTACGACAGATAAAGAACCGGTGTTTCCTGTGAGTGAGAATATGAGAATGCTTCAACAAGTTTAACTAAGTCTGGTGATGTGACAGCACCACAAAGGGGCTTAATATGCAGGGCCCGGGAGAGAACCATGGGAGGCGTGTTCTACAGACAATGATTTCAAGAATATACATATAATACCTCTCAGCATGGGTCTAACCTTTATTTTATGTACTCGTTTCTTTGACACTAAACTAAACTATTTTCTGGTCATCATTCGATTTCTGTTGTTTGAAAAACAAACACTATTCCTAGGAAAGTACCTAGTGATGAGTCCGATTTATCAAATTATAAATATAATAACTACTTTATTGATTCCCCAATTCTATAAACAGACCGTGACTACCAGTACATATAATATACTAACGATATTTCAAAAAGAAATATTAATAATAATAATTTCCTTTACAATTCACCAGTACAACTAACTCTGATGAACCTCCTTAACTAGTAAACTCTTCGAACCATCTATGAACAAGAACATCCAACCTCTCCTATATTTTTCCTATTCCAATTGGTTACTGTAGGAGAGAAACCTCATGCTCACGAATTGATGACATACTGACTGGAACGGAACATACTTAACCCAACCAGTAAACTACCACTTTTAGTAGGCCCAACATACTTGCGTGCACCGAATGACCTGGCGAAGGCATATATTCTATAGTTATACTTAACAACCTCTAAGGGTCTAGTTGAATATATGAGTGCATTCATATGATAAATACACTAACTAAACTCATAACGAACAATTGTCTACTTATGGAAGAGGCTAAAGAAAAACAATTGCCTAATGGTGGGATCGTACCGGAATAATTTTCGGGCAAGTTGTAAACCGTATATAATTGTATAATGTGTACTTAGAGAGGTAAGGGTAGTACGATATTGTTGTATATAGCCTTCGATACCCCATGCAAGCATCTAGTAGGATGCTATGTTGATATGGGTGACGCATTGGATATTTCATTTCAAACACTTACCCTTACTGGATTACAATTACTTGTCACTAGGTGACAACTTTTGATATATATATATATATATATATATATATATATATATATATATATATATATATAAACATTGGCCTTTGTTAGGCTAACTTTACATATTATCCTTAGTATTCAAACTCAAGAACAAACACGTGTGATATATACGTGTTAATTGAAATACCTGATTACTTGTTATTATAATTCCTTTTGTGATCATTAGTGTATGTTAATTTTGTTAATTGTTGGATAACTGGTTATTGTTATAGAATGGCCCCGAAGAAAGTAAACATGTTGTCTGAGGCAGATATAGCCGAGATGATCGCTCGACAACTACAAACAGTACTTCCGACAATAGCAGCACAATTCGCTGCTGGTATCCATACAACTATGAATACAAATCAAGTGCCGAACGCTAACGCGGTTGTAAATACTAATCCCTTGACAAATACTAATACAACCACAAATGCTCCCCCGATAAATACTGATACTATCACAACTAATACTCCCCCGTTGAATACCAATATTACTTTCAATAATGCACCGAACTTGAACAATAATTGTAACAATCAAAATCCCCGGCAACACGGATATCAACTTAAGAACTTCATGCTATGTAAACCTATGGAATTTAGCGGTACTGAAGGACCAAATGGACTGGTAAAGTGGATCGAAAAGACTGAATCCATCATTAATATCACTAACTGTCCACCAGATTGTATTGTCAAATTTGCTACTTTTACATTTGTAGACCACGCGCTAATGTGGTGGAATACTGTTGTGCAAATTCAAGGACAAGAGGTAACCAATCGTATGTCTTGGACAGAACTTAAAAATCTTATGATAAAACACTTTTGTCCGATAAACGAAATTCAGAAATTAGAGCAAGAACTTTGGAATCTAGAAATGAAGGGTCCAGATCACTTGGAGTATACCCATCGCTTTAACGAACTGGTTCGTCTAGTCCCATGGTTAGTTACTCCAGAATCTAAACGTACTGAACGCTACATTTGGGGTTTAGCCCCCGAAGTCAGGAGTTTGGTTAATTCAACTGGCCCTGTAACTTTCGAAAATGCCGTGTTACAAGCCGGCATTGTAACTTCTGATTTGATTAGAAGTGGTTCATTAAGAATGCCCGGGGAATCATCTGGTACAAAACGAACCAATTATGGAGCGGGAATACAAGAAAGACAACGGAATAAATGCGCGCGCCTTGCAATACAAAATTATGCTATGATCAGTTCCGATGTGAAGCAAGATAAGTATAACGGGCTTTTGCCTAGATGTGGAAAATGTGGTTATCATCATGTTGGTGAATGTCGGACCAATGTGTGTCACAAATGTGGGAAGGTGGGACACTATGCCCGAAATTGTAGAACCGTTATGAATACTATAAATCCACCAACCCAACTCCAGGACTCACAACTACCCCAACCGCAACCAACACGACAACAACCAGTCTACCAAAACCAACCCATAATAAACCGTAATGCCTGTTATAAGTGTGGTAGTGTGAAGCACATCAAGAAAGACTGCCCTAGATTGAACCCAATTGCGACGGGAAGACAAAGGCAAGGATCGACATCGACGTCCAACTCGACTAGGGGTCAAGTATTGTGAATAAACCGGATAGAACAAATGTAGTAACAGGTACGTTCTTAGTAATGCCTAACATACTTTAGTCTATTTATTACGGACACTGATAGACGTTTCGTTTCTACAAGTTATTACTTTGGAAAATATACCGTCTAGTAAAATAACAATTCTGTATACTATAGAAACCACCAAAAGTAAGACTATAAATACTAACCATATTACTCGAAAAACTACCCTCTTAACCTAAATAACTAGCTATTCCCTATCAATGCACTCCCGGTGAAAGTGAGGAGTCATTGTGTAATAGTCAGTATGGACTAGTTAATTGAGTTCAAATGAAGGTTATATATAGAAATAAGACTGTTATACTACCTCTTCTAGATAAAGAAGTGACCCGGTACACGGAACAAAACCTAGTACCCCAATGACGAAACACGGATGAGGAAATCTACACTATCCGTAACCGAAACTTGAACTTTAAACTTTTATAGCAAACTGAGTGATGAACAAGGAAAAGTCAGGCCAGATGTACGGATAAACTGAGTAATAATATATAGATGCAAGCGAAATATATGAAGGAATCATAGGCACATATGTTGTAAAGTGTGCACTATTATAAGTTAACGGGGAATACAAAAGATCCTCGGAGATGCTACAACAATTCGAGATACCCCATTGGAAGTGGGAAACAAACTACAATGGATCTCTTAACACATATTCCTAAAACATCCCGAGAAAGCAATGCCAGCTAAATGATAATTTCATGACTAATCCACTCCGAATACTTTCTTCCGAATGGTAACAACTATCCAACTGAAACTCGCCTTAACAAAATCTTACTCTTGGTGAATTGGGTATGAAAATTTAGATCCCTAATTGGCCTAAGCACAATCTATAATCCTCTATAAAACAACCAAATCAAATAAACTATTCAAACATTGGAGGAGATTAAGACCGGTAATTTCAATCCTTGTACATTAACAGTCATCATAATATTATACGAGTGGTAATATACTATATTATACGAGCAAGAATGTAACTCGCCATCTTATTAAAGCTGAAAAGAATTGGTGACCCTCAAAATACAAAATCCGATTTGATTTCGATAACCATAAATAAAACTCGTAATATTAATAACAAACCGAAGGCCGCCTAAGGCTAACAAGAGGGCTATACTGGGAAATACGAGAAGTTATCAAATTTTGAAAGTTGTTAGTTGAGTTGAGGAACGGTGAGTTAATTCTAAAATATATAGTACTATACAAAATTGCCTTGAAAGTTAACCCCATAACGTATTAAACAAAATTATTTCACTCCCTATATTTCATATATCGAATCAAAACGAGTGCCTTGCTGACATGGCGGAAATAGTACTATTTAAAAACTTTTATACAGCTAAACTCTATAAAGAGACTCATGAAAATGCTGAGTGGGGAAAATCAAACAGTTGTGACACAATAAAATCTCATTGAATAAAAAAATCCAGTGGAATCCACAACGGGGAATCAAACGTGTTCGGAAACAAAAAAAAAAAAAACGAATTCCAAAACAAATGATTATAAAATTTTCCCCAAAAAGAGCATATATAGCATATTGAATTTCGGGGACGAAATTTCTTAACAGGGGGAGAATGTGACATCCGTGGCAAAACCGAGTACACCTTAGTACTTACAAACTCGAATAAGCGTCTAACCGCTTATTGCGTAACGAACAAACGAATAACCAAACGGGTCTGGTTATGGTCCGGATATCCCAGGGTGCCATCTATAAGTGATATACGATCTATGCAAGCTAAAATATTAGTAATATGGCCTTAGTTCGATAGCAAACAAAACGAGGTACACTATATTCATTACGTAACAAGTAAACGATAAATCGGTTAATTCGTAGTGCTTAAACGAGTAACCGACCGATACTAATTATGACCCGTATACATACTGAGGGGTCATATACGAGTTATATATATGTTATAGAGGCTAACATATTGATATTTAGGCCCCAGTACGTTTAAAACTCTTTAAACGAAAAAGGTTTCGTTTATCGATACGCTATAAGCTTAAACGCAATCGTTAATATCAAAACAAGCATTGTAGCATCCGTTAAGCCGAAAAAGATTTATAAAACACTTATATGAAATATTTTAAGCGATCCGTGAAAATATTTTCGATTTTTACAGACATATAGTATGTTTTTATAATTTTACACAAAACTAGCCGAAAAACACTCGTTTTCGCGCTGTTTGACGCACCCGATAAGTTTTTCGCGTCAAAAACTGAACCCGAACTAAATTTGGACTGGGCTTTTCGTGTTTGGGCCTTTAGAATCAGATTAATGGGTCAAATTGGGCCCAAAGTGGCCCAATCTTCCTTGCGGCCGCCAATTTGGAAAAAGCCCCCCCATGCTTATATTTTTTTTTATATAAATGAGATAGGAGATATTTTGCAACAGAAAAATCTGGATTATTCCTTCTTCAGCACAGAACTTCAAAGAAACCCTAGGTATGATTTCATAAAAACTCGATTTTGATTCGTCTATACTCGTTTAATAGCATAAAAACATGTCTTGGCTAGTAAAAATCAAAGTTAACGGTGTAAAACTCTCAAAAATCATCCAAAAATATAATTTGATGTTAATAAAAGTTTCAAACCAGGAACATATACTTTTTTGGTCAAAAACGCGGATTAGAACATGAATACAACGTTTTTACGGTTAGAAAGTTCGGTTTGAACCCAAAACCGAAACCCTAATTATCAAGGCTGTTACATGGATGATTTATGCTTGGTTTGATGTTATATGATATGTAGATATACTGAGTTTGCAACCCGAGACCCGGAGAATCGTTTAAACTAGCAAAATTCATCGAAAACCGACAAGGTAAACCCGTAACACTCGTTTAGGGGCTGTTTAGTATTAGGTTGTGACGTGCTTGTTGTTAGCTTGTGAAAACTTGCAGGGACATTAGGGATCATATAAATGGGTCCCTGTTCAAACTTGGTAATTTTTCGATAAACGGAGAATATTTGGTGAATTTATTTCCGTTTATGAGCGTTTATTTGGGAAAAATAGCTAAACATGTTGAAAAATTCTGAAACTTGGTTTTGGAGTTTAATATGGGATGGTAAGATCACTGGTAAAGTTTGGGAATCATTGGAAATGCCTAAGTATGGTTTGTGCAATCATGGTTAAACCGAATTTTAACAGCAGAAAAACGCACAAAAAGGCATTTTGTCAAAAGAGTTAGGTTCTGGAAATTTTGCAGGGGCTATGTAATAACATTGAGGCCATTGGTAAAAATTATCGGATTTTTCGGAAGTCGTTTGATATAAACGGGCCATTTATTACACGATTATAACCTATTAAATGAATTTTTATAAATAAATAATTAATCATAAAATTTCTGGAAATATTTTTATAAAATTCTCCATGTCTTAATGTATTTTTACAAAAATTTACATAATTTATATATAAGTACATATTTAGTTATGATTAATCAAAGATTTAAATTATAATTGTTTTAACGAAACCGGCAGTTTTGTGTTTAACGGACCGACTGGTATGTCAAAATGTCAAAAGTGGTCAAATATCATATTTTTTGAATGATATTGATAAAAACGAACTTGTTACGAAAATTCCGGACAAATCGGGTGGATTGGGCGCGTTTTGTATAATCAAACCCGTGTGAAAACGGAAACGAACCCTGCGATCAAACCAGACACCGAAACCTTAAAATTCTTTCATAAATCAAATCATTTTATCAATCAATATATTTACTTAAGTTTATGTGATCTTACCTAATCCCGAAACGTATAAACGATCAACTGAGCTAGGCTCGGAAAACGGTGAAACTGAGCCAAATCCAGTTTTAAACATTTCATAGTATACAACGTCACAATCTAAGACTATGGTCATGTTCTGGACCTAACAGCTATACCCAGATTATCTATATAGCCCGACTTAGCTTGAACACTGTACTAGTATTAACGATACAATACCGTTTATAGGAATCAGGCTATAAACGAGGCATCTGACTTATTGATACGTAATTTTTGTGCGAACTACGATAAGGTGAGTTTCATGACCCCACTCTTTAAACTATTTTACGAACTTTTGGGGTGGAAAGCATGGTTACACACGTTATCTATCTGAAAACGATTCAGGATATAAAATATCTGAACATTTATATATGAAAAGTCCCTACAAACATAATGATTGACTACGTGCTGATGAAAGATGATTATTATCGTTGATTGATATATTGAGCGGAGATAATACGAATTGCAAAACATAATGAAATTACACGTGACAACATGTTTATACAAACACATTGTGTAATGTTAAACATAACTAATTTGGGAAACAACATGGTCTGTAATGGCCATGGGGATAACGTGGTCTATAATATTTATGGGGCTATTGTGGGCGGAAGGGTGGCCACAATAGTAACAAACTAAAGTTGAGTATGGCCTATGAGCCAAGTTCTGCTGCAACTTATAAACTAAAGTTGAGTATGGCCTCTGAGCCAAGTTCTGCTGCAACTTATAAACTAAAGTTGAGTATGGCATCTGAGCCAAGTTCTGCTGCAACTTATAAACTAAAGTTGAGTATGGCCTCTGAGCCAAGTTCTGCTGCAACTTATAAACTAAAGTTGAGTATGGCCTCTGAGCCAAGTTCTGCTGCAACTTACTAAACTAAAGTTGAGTATGGCCTATGAGCCAAGTTCTGCTGCAACTTATAAACTAAAGTTGAGTATGGCCTATGAGCCAAGTTCTGCTGCAACTTATTAAACGAACTAACTTGATTATGACATGAATATTAAGAGAATAATGTGATTATGCGTATTGTGGGCGGATGGGGAGCTACAGTATTTGGTGATACGTGATAAATACTATATGTGTATATGTGTCTATATACATGCTATGTGATTAGCCGTAGGAAATACTATGTGTAGAATATACTAATTATTTGCGTGTACACTATATAATGTTTGAGTTTACGTGGAATCATTGTGGGTGGAAGGGGGACCACAGTGGTTGATGTTAACGCGGAACCGTTGTGGGCGGAAGGGGGGCCATAGTGGTTGAGTTTATGTGGAACCGTTGTGGGAGGAAGGGGGTCCACAGTGGTTGGTTAAACACATAAATTGGAAACAAGTAGTACGAACAAACGACCACGATTTTACCGAAATTTCAAATTTATATTATAAACTTACATGTGTGCATATGCACACACAAGGATATGGCTGTATATATTTATACAAACGTAAATACATATTTTTACATACGCGCGTACATACAAACTATGACTGTGTGGTACGCAGAACTGATTTCGTTAAACTTATGAAACTCACCAACTATTCGTAGTTGACCTATTTTAACATGCTTTTCAGGTAATCAGATATGAGAAGTAATTTCCTGTGCGTTACGTGTCTGATTGGTGATTGATGTCATGGGCATTTGAGTTAGAAGTAAAGTAATTGAAGAACCGGTTTGATTGTATCACCTAGTTTGTAAAAGATGTTAGAACGATATAATATATTGTAAATTAGTTTATGAATTTCTTTATAAACAATGTTGTTGATACCAGTGTTATCTGTTACATTCCCGTGTTACGCTTCCGCAACTACCTAGTCGGGGTGTGACAATCATCTCCTTATTCTTCCCCATCAGGTTGCATATCATCTCATTGAACAATAACTTTGAGTAGTTATAATTCTAGTCCTTGATCAAAGCAACAACAGCCGGAGGATAAGCTCTCATCTGAGTGTGACTGATCTCGCCGGAGCCCCCCTCTCTTCCTAAGACACACGTGAAGAATGTGTGAATCAGAAACCTCCAGAACGGATGAAATAACCTCTTGATAGCCAAAGGATAAGCTCTCTCATAACCCATACGTTGCACGATCTCTGACACAGCCTTAGTTGAATATTTTGTAGGGTATTGATCACCAAACAGCAGCACTTCAGGTATAATGGCCTTAGAGAAAATCACCGGTCTCTTTTGTATATTAGAATCAATGGTAACCACTCCTCCGGAACCTCGTTGATTGATTGAGGCATGGTTCCAGAAATATGTCACCATCTTCTTGCAAATTATAGGATTTTCTCGTAATTCGTGAGAAATCCTGCACGTGTTCAATCCAACAATCACATACTGGAATTCCTTGTGAACTATAGGAGGATCAAACAAACATCCAGCAATATTGTGCGTATGAACATACTTGAGAGGTGCTTGATCAGTCATAACTGCAATAAACGAGTCAAGTCAGATACTCATTAAATTATGTCCATAATCAATTATCTTTATATTTGATTTCTTTTAAGACTAATAACATAATGGTATTATAAGGACCAAAACCTGAAATAATGAATCTATAAATGGCTTTTTAGAAATTTAATCCAAATAATAATAATTTTAATCTTATTAAATGAGTTCTTTATCCAAAAATAAGCGTTTTCGGTAAATAATAGGCGATTTCGGTCAAACATATGAGTTCTCTATTAAATAACAATTCTTGACAGCCGAGAACCATGTGTTATCGGTTAACTTCATGAGTTCTCGGTCAAACTTAACCGAGAACCCTTGAGATTTCTGTGGATCTTAGGGGTTCATTGGTTGACAAAGATTTTTCGGTCAACCACTCCCAAGAACCCAGAAGCCCCGAGATCTCCGACGATCTCGGGCAAAGAAACCCCTTTGTCTTCTTCTTGAACATTGTGTCGTCTTCTCAAACACATAAAATCCCCCATTAATAAAGAATTGGCAACATTTTAAAATTCAAAACATGACCATAATACAACACAATCACACACCACAATCATCATTCACAAATAGATATCACAATCAAAATAACATTTAAACCAAAATATTCATTAAGGTCAGTAGATGTTCCATAGTGACCTGAGAACAGATCCATAAATCAAGTTCATATACCTTTAATGTTTATTGAAAGTAAATCAGTTGATGTGATAAGAATAAGTAAGATTTTTGAGAATAAGAGAGTTATTGCCGATTGAATTTTGATGAATAATGCACAGAGAATAATAAAAATTTCCTTTTAAACTTCAAAATTTTAAATGGGCCGGGAGCCAATGGAACCTCATATTCAACTAGATCATGCCTTGTGGGCCGAAAACACACTTAACATAAATTAAATCACCAAGCCTGATCCATGTTTGATAAAAACGATTCCTTAACACATTTGTTTCGACAAAAGTAAACATGAGGTATAACCAAAGACGTGAAATAAAATAAAAATGAAATATTTTAATTAAAAATAAAATAAACATAAAACCAAAAGAAAATTTTGTTTTACCACCCAGCTTTCAGTAGTTCTAACATATTGCCGGATCAAAATTTCAGTTTTGTCATATGAGTAAACTTTTATGAAAAGATCCAAACATGGAATCGCATTGACTAAGATGCTTTCACAATTATTCATTTTCAACATTACTTTGACATAGAGTACAAGTTGATAGCAGGTATTTAGATACTGAGCTTGATTTTCATTGCATCATGATATGCATCAGGTTCAATTATGCATAAAGCTTAAATGGACATCGCTTATGGACCTATGATGCCTCTTATCTCTTCTCAAAGCTTATTTGGCTTTCTCCAGATTACCCCCAATTTGACTCTAACCCCCTAGTGCTTGATCAAAAGGTTTTTGACTTTGACTATACAAACATTTAAAGCTTTAAGGTTGAACGTTGGACTTACATGCCGTCCGGACTTACAAGCCTTACATTCAAGGTGTTTAGGACTTACTTGAGTGCGCCACCCGTTCTAGTTTGAACCTTTAAGTTTTAAAACAAATTTAATTTCAATATTATATACTAATCATCATTTTTTAACGATAAATAAAGAACAAAATATTTTTGGTGATTAAGACACCAACGGGCTTGTGTATGAATGGGTAATTGCTTTTCTGCCTATCATTAGGAGAGATGTATCTAGAGACATGCATAATCTTCAAAATGACTCTCCACATTAAGTTTAGCGGATTTAGTTTATATCACTTCAGACATTTACGCACCATGGAAAGAAACCATACAAATCAATGACTATACAAAAGCCTTTTTAGCCTAATAACTTCACACGTTAGGCACACAAAATCAGTTTACCTATCATTTCCAAAGGTTGGATCAAATTTTCATTTAAAAACATTTTAAGCTTTTATAAAGCTTCTAATTGAATAATCATATCACTTCCCAATTAGAAAAAGAACCAAAAGCCAAAATATTTTTTTAATATAAGACACACACACGCTATTTTTGATTTTTTTTTATTTTATAACACACACACACTCATTTTAAATTATAAATTTTATAACACACGCACAATCTTTTTATATTTTTTGAATCTTCTCCCCCTAAATTTGTTCAAAAATTTTAACAGAAAAAAAAACTTTTATGTACAAATTTAACCTCAAAAAGATTCAACCGTCGAAACGTAGCATTTTAAGGAATCCTACAAGCACATTAAATCTGGATGTTCCAACCGGTTTTGTAAATAAGTCAGCCATATTATTATCAGTGTGAACTTGTTCAAGATGAATCAATTTCTGGTCGTAATAGTCATGGGTGAAATGAATTTTTATTCCAATGTGCTTGGTTTTAGAAAGTTAAACCGGATTTTTAACAATAGCAATAGCAACATTATTATCACAAAAAATAGGAGTGTCAAGAAATTCCAAGCCGTAATCCAGCAATTGGTGTTGCATCCAGATAACCTGTGAGCAGCAGGCAAAATCAGCAACGTACTCAGCCTCAGCAGTGGATGTGGACACCGTTTGTTGTTTCTTGCATTGCCATGAAATGAGTAGATCTCCCAAGAATTGACATCCAACGAACATAGACTTCCTGTCAATATCATCACCTACATAATTGTTGTCAGGAAAAGCATATAAATCAAAGTCTGAGTTTTTGGGATACCAAAGACCTAGCTTCGGTTGCCCTTTCAGATATCTAAAAATACGTTTAACAGCAGTTACGTGAGAAAGTTTAGGATTAGCCTGGAAACGTGCGCATTGACATACTACAAACATGATGTCGGGGTGACTGGAAGTGAGATACATCAGGGATCCGATCATTAATCGATAGTACGGTTGATCTACGGATTTCCCTTCACGATCAGATGAAAGAAGAGGTCTTTCTGCCATAGGAGTCGCCGCAAACTTAGAATCTTGGAAATCGAACTTCGCCAACATGTCCTCGACATATTTCCCTTGGTGTAACAAAATTCCTGCCGAACTCTGACGAACCTGTAGCCCCGAAAATGTCGTCATCTCCCCTGACGAACTAATCTCAAACCTTTTCTACATTACATCCTCAAACTCAGAACATAGAGCATTGTTGGTGGAACTACAAATGATGTCGTCCACATAAATCTGAACCAAGATCAGATCTTTCTCAACAGTTTTGAGAAAAGGTGTCTGATCGATGGTCCCTCGCTTATATCCATGTTCCAGCAGATGATCCGTCAAAGTAGCATACCATGCCCGAGGAGGTTGATGAAGACCATAAAGAGCTTTTTCCAACTTGTAAACGTGAGTAGCTTGCTTTAGAGTTAATAAAATTTCGATCGCTTATTTATTTATTTGTTATTGTACGTTCTCATTTATAATTTGCAAGAATGTAATAATAGTCACTGTTTTTTCCTTTATATATGTTAAAATGTGTTCGTTTAGCCCACAGTTAGTTTAGTTAGCCTATATTTATTTTGTTAATTAGTGTAGTTAGTTCTTGTTTTGTTTCCATCCTCAAACCTCAAGGACCTAGTAGCAATAATATAAAAATTATTTCTTCT
This sequence comes from Bidens hawaiensis, assembly GCF_021521415.1. Lineage (NCBI taxonomy): Eukaryota > Viridiplantae > Streptophyta > Magnoliopsida > Asterales > Asteraceae > Bidens > Bidens hawaiensis. Next base: position 362,303 of record NW_027491238.1, on the reverse strand, counting down.
TCCACCTGGTCACAATCGTGACTTCAAAACCTTCTTTACACCATTTTTTTACATTTAACTTGATTTAATTCTTTACATGTTACAACTAAACGGTATAATCACTTGTTACTTTTTAACGACATTAATCATAAGTTTAATTATGTTTTAAGAACACTAATTTGGTCATAAATTATGAAACGCAAAAATCAGTTTTAATATCATCAAATCGACCCGTTGGGTAAACGATTTCTATAAATTGAGACCTCTAAAACATCCTCTGGCCATGAATGAATCATTTGGCAACATCAATTTTTTTCCAAAAACACTCTCTTCAATCGTTTTCAATTTTTAGCCCGAGCTTGGAACGAACCAACCTCAAAACCTATCAATCCGTCCATAATCCCGGTAATTGTTTTGCATTTTGTGATAGAAATAATGTCGTGAAAATTAACCCTTTATCAATTTCAATTGATAAAGGGTTAATCACACTCAATTTGGGGAATTCATATTCTTGGGTTCATGTGAGAATTGGGATTTTCTTTTTATTGTTTATTTGTTAAAAATAATAGAAACCAATTATAAGAAAAGTTACGAGTTTGGTGCAAGTGGTTGTGTATTGTTTGTGTGGGTGCGAAAACCTGAGTTCGAATCCCTCCATGCCCATTTTAGTTTTCAAATTTATTTTTAGTTATGTTAGGATTAAAAACCATGCCCGATCATACCGTTGCACCAAAATGTATTTGTTATTTGACTGAAGTTATACTCTTCCTATTTGTATTTAATAGATGTGCATATTACGCAATTGCGTCTTCTAAACTATTTAATATATATATAATGATAATGATAACTACATTCGTTGTTGGTTCGGTTTTAAACAAAAGCGTCCATAATGTTATATAATATTTACTTAAAATAATATATCGCTAACAAAATAACGGTTAAGTAAATATTATATAACATTATGGACGCTTTTGTTTAAAACCGAACCAACAACGAATGTAGTTATCATTATCATTATTATTACTATAGGTAAGGATCTGGTCCCGGTTCCCTACTTTGGCGCTGGATTTACTCATAAACACAGTTCTAAATATCATAATGAATTAAAAAAATTTCGCGAAATATAAAACTTCAAACATATATTACATAATTATTACAATCATTCCAAAATAAAAACTTTTGTCTTTAAACATAATATGCAAAGTCATATTAAAACATCACAACATTCTTCTAAAGATTCCAGCCTCTTCAGCCCAATACCATGTGTCTTCGCTCAAGCCAACTACATTAGCCTATTCACATGCGTGCATACCTTCATTATTACTTCCATTCTTTCTTTCATACTTTCATATTTTTCCTTACTTTACATAAATACTTATACGTTTTAAAGAGCCTTTCACCCTATACCCTCACAGATACTATTAGGGTCTGCCACCCTCCTTCACGGATATTATTAGGGTCTGCCACCATCCTTCACATATTATTAGGGTCTGCATCCCTCCTTCACAGATATTATTAAGGTCTGCCACCCTCCTTTCATAGATATTATTAGGTTTCCGCCACCCTTTTACTATCAATTCATACATGCATACCTTCCTTTTCTTGTATATTTATATATACTTTCATACATACTCTTTATCTTTTCTATATCATTCATATATCATACATACATCATTCATAACATTCATATAGCATACACTTACCATTTAAGGCAAGTATATTAACTAATCACATTGAGTATACACACAGCCCTGAAAACATAACAAAGAAATGGGGCTAGAAACTCACCTGAGCTCGGTTCCTTTCCGACTTAACCGTATTTCTACTTCGACATAACCCTCAACGAACAGGGTTCAGGGAGCGGCGCCCATGGCAGCGGGGTTCTAGGGGTGGTAGAGCCCCTGGCTGGGTTTAATCTAATCGAATTCTATTAACAGTCATCAGAAAATTCTAAGTCTGAACTAATCTAATCGAATTCTCAGTTCTAGTCGAATGACAGATTCTATACGAATGGACTTTCTACTCGAATGGCATATTTTAATCAAATGGACATTCTATTTGAATGGCAGATTCTATTCGATTGGACTTTCTATTCGAATGGCAGATTCAATTCGAATGGATATTCTATTTAAACTGCATATTATATTCGAATGGACATTCTGTTCGAATGGCAGATTCTATTCCAATGGACTTTCTATTCGAATGGCAGATTCTATTCGAATGGCAGATTTCATTCGAATGGACCTTCTATTCGAATGGACTTTCTAATTGAATCGAATCACCCATTCAATTTGATCATTTTCCCCATTCGATTCGATTACTTTCCTGAGTAAGAGGTTTCTTAAGGACTCATTCATATGCTTCCATTCTCATCAAATCCCTCCGATTACATTTTCCTATGCTTCAAATACTTCTTATTGAAATACTTTTTTCATTCGAACACTTTTTCATTTGAATACTCCTACTGTAGCGTGCTGATGTTAATATTATTACATATATTATCGTCCATCATTATATTTACCATTATCTCATATTTTAACCATTTCTATTTCATCCCACGGCCAAGATCCAGCTCGTTTGACAATAAATTTTAAACCTTTATTGGTTTCCAAACCCGATTTAGCTAGATCTTCGCTAATGAGTTGAACATGTCCATATCTAACATCAAGTTTACATTTTTATTGTATAAAAATACCCTATTTGACATAATCTCAAATCTTAGGGCAAAGTGTCCTTAAAACGTACCTTTTGGGTTCACTTCGAGCTACGGTTAGCTTCAATACGTGACCTTGGACTTGTTTCTTGCTTGTGTAATCAAAGATTTAATACAACTATGCTCGATTTTGGGTTTTAGATCTAAGAAGTAAGGTTTGAGGGTGTTTGTGTGTGTTTTTAAGTGTGTATGGAGGCTAGAAGATGGAAATGAGGGTTTTAGGGAGGTTTAAAGGAGTTTGTATACCCCTAAGCCCATGGACCTAAGGTCCATTACCATCCCTTATTCCATCTTTTATTGTTCAAGCCCACACTTCATTATTTATTAAACTTAACTAAATAACAACACACCATTAAGTAAACGAAATTTCTTTTTATTTATAATTATCAAAAGTAGGATGTTACAGTATAAATATTATTACTATTATTCGTTAAGCTTTTATTATTTTAAATTATTATACTATATCCTTTTTGATCATGTCATTTATTAAACTGTTATCGTTTATTTAATCGAATCCCAAATTCGACACATGAAAACTAAATACCCAAAGTTGTCGTAGTTTCGTTTCGTTGGTAATTTATTGTGGTCTTTACATATTTATTTAGGAAGACTTGTTTAAGAATCATCAAACCATTCATTCAAAATCGTTCATTGTTTATCCTCTCTTTCAAGGTGAGTCCTTCATAACCCCGTTATAACGCTTTTAATATTTTTGGGGTGTAGCATGTCACAAGTTTTATTTCGTTAGTTATGTGATGGTTTATAAATTGATTCACAATTAACGTACATGTTAATACTATAATTGCATATTGTTTATGATTATAGGTGAACTTGCTTGCAACATGTTTACTATTCTGATGGTGGAAGTTACGCAAACGCATACACAGGGTGGGAGGGTCCTACGGGACGTACCTGTGTCGTCTAATGTTACGACTTCGGTTGTTTCGTAAGGTGGTTCTCATTTCACCTATTACTACGGTCTCAGCTAAAGGAACGGGAGGACGACATTAATTGATTTCAATTACTTTACGCTTGAATATTTATAACATTACGAACGTTATATGTATGTATGTATGCATCTATACACAAAAACTTATGAAAACTCACCAACATAATTGTTGACAAATATAGTATTTTAAACGTGCTGCAGGTTAAATCGATGGCGTGCTAAAAAAGAAGATCATTAGTATATCTTAGGTTATTTAAAAAAAACTTATTCAATATTCAATGAAGTGTTTATTGTTCCTTTTTATATATATGAACAAATGTGTACATGTTATGTTATAAAATGAACTAAATATGATTATTGCCACGTTAATAATGTTACGAGCTTATGAGTGATTTGTAAGTTACACCTGTCATATTCCGCTAAAAGTCGGGGTGTTAAAGATTGGTATCAGGGTCGTATAGGTTGTAAGACGTATTGACCTTGTATAGTTATAGTTCATTTTAGGGCCCAAAATTGCATGTATACCCTATATGCTATGTGCCCGCATTTATATTTATAATATTTTAAAACGTCGCTTGTACACATAGCCACACACAAACTCTAAGGCTTACACTTAAATCATTTTATAATCTTTTGGATTTTTTGTGTATGATTTTGCGAGGTTTGAAATAATAATTCGTATTTTAATATAACGATTTTTCACACTCCTTAAAGATTTAAGTATTTTACTCCCATAAATCTTCACTCAATAACTCATACTCGTATTATTCTATTGTCTTTCCAACATGTCTACTCGTTTCCCTCGTCGCCCCACAAGAAACTCCAGCCGCAAGATGACAACCCATATCACTAAGCAACTGGCTTCTATGCTCCCAGGAATGGTGGCTCAAATGCACCAAACCATTGCTTCCTATTCGAACTCGATCTCTTCGGGTTCGAGCTCCAACTCTTATCGCTATAAGACATTCACTAATGCAAAACCTACTAGGTTCGACAGCTCGGAAGGTGCCGTTGTACTACTGCAACGGTACCAAAGTATGGAGAGTACCTTTCTCCATATCGAATGTCCCGAGGACAAGAAGACATGCTTTGCTTCAAGTCTCTTCGATAAAAGAGCCCTAACTTGGTGGGTGCAACAAAAATCCACCCGTGGTGCTGATGTAGCCATGGCCTTACCATGGGATGAACTTAAAGAAATCATTACCGTAGAGTTCTGTCCACCGAATGAACTCATGAACCTTGAGGTGGAATTTTGGAATCTCAAGCAGGAGGGTGGTGATAAAGTTTCTTACACTGCTCGCTTCAACGAGCTTAGCGTCTTGGTACCACATCTTGTCACTCCTCTCTTCCGTGGGATTAGCAAGTATATTCAAGGTTTACTAAGGCAAATCCAAGACTTGTTCCAAAGAAGTGCTCCTAAAACTCTTCGTGAGGCTAATGTCCTAGCATCATCATTGTCTGACAATCACGTCAAGGCAAGAACTCTCAAAGGCAGCAAGAAGTCCATTGAGAAAACCGAGGCCGAACCTTCCAAAGAGGTCATGGCCGAAGTTACACCCAAACCAAACCGCAACAACAACAACCACTCCAAGAAATGAAAACAAAACCATGCCTTAACCCAACATAACCCACCTCAACCTCAATACCAACCAACCCAAAACCTTCAAGCTCCACCCCCAAAGAAACCTTACTATGTCCCCACCCATTTTTCCAAGTTTGTCAACGACACCACCAACTCGGTATCCCTTGCCGACAATGTACCCACTATGGTCGTTATGGATACCTGTTAGGCGCATGCTTCGAACTCATGCGTACCCAACTAATCCTCACCAAACCACCCCGTACTCCCCACGTTTTCAACCAAAACCGTGCTTTAACTCAAGCTCAACCTATCGCTCGAGCTTACCCCCACCCCTCGATTGTGTTTTAATTGTGGAGATCCTATTCATTTCCGTAACGCGTATCCTCAACTCGCTTATCAAGTTTTAACACTTTTAATATTTTTGGGGTGTAGCATGTCACAAGTTTTATTTCATTAGTTATGTGCTGGTTTATAAATCGATTCACAATTATCGTACATGTTAATACTATTCTTGCATATTGTTTATTATTATACGTGAACTTTCTTGCAACGTGTTTACTATTCTTATGGTGGAAGTTACGCAAACACATACACATATTGGGAGGGTCCGATGAGACGTACCTGCGCCGTCTAACGTTACGACTTCGGTTGTTTTGTAAGGTAGTTCTTATTTCCCCTATTACTATGGCCTCGGCTAAAGGAACGGAAGGACGACATTAATTGATTTAATTTACTTTAAGCTTGAATATTTATTACATTACGAACATTGAATCATGTATTTATATATATATGTGTGTGTGTGTGTACACAAAAACTTATGAAAACTCACCAACATAATTGTTGACAAATATAGTATTTTAACTGTGCCGCAGGTTAAATCGATGGCGCGCTAAGGAAGAAGATCATTAGTATACCTTAAGTTATTTAAATAAAAAAAACTTATTTAATATTCGATGATGTGTTAATTTTTCCTTTTTATATCTATGAACAAATGTGTACTTGTTATGTTATGAAATGAAATAAATATAATTATTGCCACTTTAATAGTGTTACGAGCTTATGAGTGATCTGTACATTACACCCTAGCGTATTCTGCTAAAAGCCGGGGTCTTGTGACCATAGACAATCTCATAAGGAGTCTTCATCTGTGTTTTGTTGATCAGCCCCCGATTTTGAACATAGCACGTTGTATTTACCGCTTCAGCCCAAAAGAACAAAGGTAGGTTTGAGTCGCGTAGCATGGTCCTTGCGGCCTCAATTAAGGTTCTGTTCCTTCTCTCAGTTACACCATTTTGTTGTGGTGTACGAAACCAGTTATACCCTAACCGGTAGACAATAGTTACGTTATATTTAATGTCGGGTACATGAATTACCGTAGTAATTATACGAGAATACATGGTTTACTGTATTGATTGTACGTGAATATATAATTCATCGTATTGAATATGCGATTAATCGAACGATAGTTATTGAAACCCGAACAAATCGAGGGTTCAATTATAGACGATATCTATAATATTTAGTGATGTTTACGAAGTATTAAAGCTTCGGGATAAGTGAATTAAAGCACAGAAAAAGAATTTTCGATTTAATGGTACGTCGGTACATTAAACGAAACCTTTAATACCAAACCGAGCAAGAGACGATCGATCAAGCCGAAAAAGACGCGCAATTATTAATAATATGATGTTTTGAGTTAATGAGAGTAATGGTTTAAGTTTTTAAAGTTTTTAAATCGGTTTTATATAAATTTCATTTTTTAAGCCGAAAACGACCGTTTTAACCTCGTTTTAAGCCGAATTAGACATTTAACCGAAAAATGAACTGAACCAGATTATCCAAAACATTATCCAGATTGCCGAAATCTAAATGGGTGGCTAGAAATGGAAAGGTGGGTCCCACCCCACCCTCCTCTTTGTTCCGATCGGATGGGGTATTAACCCCTTACCCTTTTATTTTTTTTTTCTAAACAAACATTGCAACAATCCTTCTTTCTCTCTACATTTCCACTCAAAAACCCAGAATTTTAGCAAGAGAAACAAGGCAAAAATCGAGTTATATACGTTTCCATCTTCGTTTCTTGAGTTTATTTGCAAGAAAATGAGGTTTCAAAGATGAAAACCGATTCTTGCATGATCAAGTGATGTATACGGGTTATACAATGGATTTTGGTTCAAGAAAGGAGTTAAACGAACCAAGAACGAATTTTTACGGTTTAAACTTTAGTTTTGAAACAATAACCGAAACTATAGTGTAAGAGGCTTGATTGTGAGTGTAACATGCTTGGTATTGTGGTATGTTGGTTGTAGGTTCTGTATTTAGTGGTAGATAAGGCGGAAAAACGAGTTTGTAGCTTGTAGTGGCAGAGATCGAAAGGTATATTCGGTTTATGTTCGGTATTGGATTTTTGGACAGATTGTGGTAGGTTAAGAGTTAGGTCATGAAATTTTAAAGGGATGATCTACACATGAAAATATGAGTTCTGTGAATTTTTGGTAATTTTTGGGCAAAGGATAAATATTTGGTGAATTTAATGCTCGGTTTAGGCTAAAAATGGTGAAAAATAGTTAAATATCATGAAAAATTCTAGAAAATTTCAGATAAGCTTTTTATATCATGTAAAAGTCACACACAAAAGTTTATGTCAGTTGGAGAAGTCTAAGTAGGCTTTTCGGTTAAACGAGTTCTAGGGTTTTCTAGCTCGGTTTTAGTGAAAATGGCATGTAAAAAGAGATTTTGGTTCTGAAAACATTTCAGGGGACTATGTGGATGGTAGGGGACATTCAGGAAAAATTTGGAATTTTTCTAAGTTCGTTTGGTATTTACGACATATTTAGTGTTTAAATGGTGTTTAAAAATAGATAAATAAATTTTAAATATAAAAATTAATTATGGAAATATTTTTATAAATTTCCCCACTGTCAAAATGTTATTTTTGCAAAATCTCAAGATCCGAGGATGAACGGATATTTATTTGGAATAAAAGTGAACTTTTATAATATAAAACGCGTAAACCAGCAAAGTTCGGGTAGACGAGCTGACTGGTGTATAAAAACCCTAAAAATGAACTATTTTCATATAACTGAGTTAAACAAGTAAAAATAAATTATCCGAAAATAATTCGGATGATTTGAGTAATTTTATCCGATAAAACAGTTTCCGGTGCACTAAACACGGAAACGGGTCCCGCGGCCAATCGGGGCGTATAAACCTAGCTCTAATTTCACAACTTTACTTAAACTATCAGTCAACCACTATTTTCGGGTCGTGTGTGACCAAACTCATTTTTGAAACCTAAAAACGGATAACCGTGCTAGGCACGCAAAACGAGGAAAACAAACTAATAGGAATTTTGACTGTAGAACTCTAAACGATATCACAATCTGAGTCCGGAGAAGTGTTTCTGGGTTAACATTGCCCCCGGAATGGGTACAGTACTGGGTTAACAGTGTCCCCAGATGCCCCTAGAAGTGTTTCTGGGTTAACATTGCCCCCGGAACGGGTACTGTACTGGGTTAACAGTGTCCCCAGATGTACCGGTTAACACGGTTAAAGTTATATTAATAGTGAGTGTATAGTAACGATCGTAGGGATCATATTACAGATTGGACGTGTTAACTGATAATGACTGTTGTTACCTGCTTGCATGTGCTAAGGTGAGTTTCACGAGCCCTTTTTTCTGAATTGTTCTTAAATATTTTCTCGGGGCGGAAGCATGTTAGTACTGAAATGTTTAAGTACATACTGAACGCATGGATTTGCGTGGATTTATATATTTTATTGTACGGGAATCGTACGGAAATGTACTAAGATGGTAATTGTCTGAGTTGCTAACATTCTAAGGCCCCGGAACACGAGTGATTAACTGAAAGCCGGTAGAATGTGGATAGTACTATTGGTCTGACAAACCCAACTGGTCCGGCATGGATTTGCTGATGTTTCCCAGCCAGTTGCACATGTCTATTTTGTTGTTATTTATTTTGCTATGTAATGTTAGACATAGCGGTTTGGGGCAGGTCCGTGGGCGGGGGATATGCCACGGGGATTGTGTGTGATAGTCAGAGGTTTCACTTGTGGGCTCAGCATAATTACATCGATATTATTATATTTTGATAATGATTTATCATGGTTTACCCGAATTGTGAAACTTACCAACTATTCGTAGTTGACCCGTTTTCTCACATGCTTTTCAGGTACAATTAAGATGAAGTGATTGCTTACGTGCTAAATGCTTGATGTGTGTAAGATTTGCGTGCGGGATGTTAGGATACATTATAATAAATAGAATTATGTATCGTATTGTATGATGTGTGTATTACCTAGACGGTAATGAAATATGAGATAATGTAATTTGAAGTATATTAATGTATTCAGTTTCTTTATAAACAATGTGGTTGATATCAGAGGTGTCTGTTGCATCCCGTTTACGTTTCCGCTGCGGTTACGGGGTGTTACAGAAGTTGGTATCAGAGCCATTGGTTATAAAGAATTAGGATGTCTTTAAAAGATACCTAAAATATAACCAGTAGCTCAAGTATTATAGGATCTGAATATCAACTAATAATTTATAGTGATGAGATCTGGATGAACTTGGATGGACAAGTGAGTTATTATGGTCCGGAACATAATAACAGACTTGTCCGCACGAGGGAATTCAGGGGAAGTCACGGGGTACGTTAATAGGTAAAAATGGCAACATATGTGTAAAGTATATAATATTATTTATGCGTGCTAATGTGTATATATATATGTACATATCATGTGGGTACATGTATTGAGAAATAGGACCCGGATAAGGAACCGGGGGATGAAATAATAAAAGTACCGAGGATGCTGAAATTTCTAGAGCATCGGTTGATGATAAGTCTGACTTATCGGGCCATAGTTATGATAGTACCAAGTTAGATCTCCCGTTTGACATTAACCAGAAATATTTAGTGACCGTCACTCCCAACCAAAATTAATAAATCCCTTACCCTACCAATACCGGTACCGTATATCTTAATAACCCCCTATGCTCACCCGAACCGCCGACCCTCACGTACGGACGGACCTGTACCTGAACCCATTCTTATTCCATTAAGGTAAATAAATAAATAAATAAATAAATAAAATAAAATAAAATAAAAATATAATAATAATAAATTTGATAATAAATGAGCAGATAAAAATAATATATGGAAATATATATATGTATTTCTCACTCTCAAACATATGAGACATACCACCTCCAGATCGAGAATTACCGATTTTAACAAACCTAGAACGCCTGAGGACATTGACTGAGCAAGTGATAGAGTTTCCCATAATAGTAATTGATAATATTTGAAGGCAACATGGGTTGTGCGATTACCTTGAACCTTGCAACTCCCTATGTTAACCTTACATCCGTTAGATGCCTATACCCATGTATACTCGAATAGAATGATTACCCATACACAAAGAGGTGTTGGAATCATTATAGCATAGTTGGTTGTTCGTTCGTAGGTGGTATACCGTGTATGCCGGATATACAAATAGACACGGATATTATAACTCCGTGGAACGTAATCGTTTGGTGCTCACGGTGAGCATGTATCGGTTATGGTGACATGCAGAAGGATATTGAAATCAAGCATATTAAACATTAATCTTTGTTAAGAAAGATCTATATGTCAGTTGGTGACAAGGGTTATGAAACATATTTAAACGTTAACCGACGTCAGGTTAAGTCCATATGTTATTATATTGGTGGGAGATATATACTAGATACTGGTATGTGTAATATGTATGATAATATTTGGTGTGTATGTGTACCTGCTGTTATGATTGAGCTGGTAACGAGTTATACGGTGAGAATAGTATTGATTACTGCGTACGGGATGGGTACGGCAGAATGACATAAAAAGAGTAACTCCAATGATGGAGATTGATATGATTCAGTTGATTGCTCAAAGATAGCAGATGATGATACCGAATGTCGTATCACAGATCACTGTTAGTGTTGATGCAAATGTGATCGCAGAATAATAGATCGAGCGATCACATGAATATGAATATTTCAATTCTTAGTGGTATTATTAAGAGTGATAATGTCCCACCAAATACTATTATGACTACAAGTATTAGTTATAAACTAAACATGAATAGTAGTCGTAATGAATTAGATCCGGTATGAAGGATATGTTTGTTGTTTGTGTTAAGGAAATTATTAATAGTTACTGATGGTAAAGGGAGGAATATATTAGCGAGTGGATAGAAAAGATCGAAATGGTTAAGGATATTGGTAAGAGTCTAGAACATTGTGTAGCGAAATATGCTACAGATATGTTGGTAAATTATGTTGTATCGTGATGGGACACGATGGTACAAAATTATAGCTAGAAAATTATTACTCAGATGATATGGTCAGAATTTAAAATTCTTGGGCTAGAGCACTTTTATTCGAGTAATTAAGTTCAGAGATTGGAAACTGAGCTATGGAAGATAGAAATATTGTGTGCTGATCACTTAGAACACGCTAATCGTTTGAAGGAATTGTCATGTCTGGTAACATGGCTAATTACTCTTGAAACTAAGCGAAGTGAGCGCTATATTGGGGACTAACTCCATCGATAAGGAGTATAGTCAATCCTGTAAAATACACAACCTTTGGAAGGATTGTGTCACATGCCAGCAGTGATATATTTGACTCTATGGTATGCGGACTGGAGGGACGTTAAATGAGACGTCGAGTGTTAAAGAAGAGAAATGATAAAGGTATAGTGCAAGATAGGCTTTTGAATAAGTAGGTATGTCCTACAACCCAGAATTATACTAAGACTAGTTCTGGTGTGAAAACATGAACCGCATGAAAGGTCCTTCCCTAAATGTGGAAAATATGGTTATCGGCAGGAAGAAGAATGTCGAGTGATAGTAGGCCACAGGTGTGGTAAAGATGGACGTAATGCCCCAATTGTAGAACCAATTGAAGCCATGTAAACCGGCGACCCCAACCCATTCGTGTACAACCACTCCGAACCCAACAGTTTCAATAACAATCCATCCAAAGAAATCAAATTATGCCAAATAGTTGTACTTGCTATGAAGGTGGCAGTACAGAACGTTTCAAGAGAAATTGCCCAAAGTTGAACCAAAGTGTCGTTGGAAGACGAACCTCATGACAAGCATCAACCTCTGATCAAGCAAGGAGCCGTGCTTTTGTGAGTAATTCGAATAAAGCACGTCATGATCCAAAGGTGGTATTGAGTACGTTGTAGTTTTAAATCAATAGGCTTCAGTGATATTTTTACGGTCGTCGATAGAAGTTAGTTCCTGTTAACCTCCTATCATTTGGAAAAATACCGATTAGTGAAACTATAGAACCCCATACTGTAGAATCGCTAACGGTAAACCCCTAATGGTTAACTAAATTGTTCGGAATTGTCCTATTATTCGGAACGATTAACCTTTCCTTATTAACCTACGACCAGTAAGGTTAAGAAGTTTTGACGTAATAGTTAACATGGATTGGCTAACTCAACATGAAGCTGAAATCAAATATGAAAAGAAGATGATTAGAAGCTCTCTTTCGGACGATGAAGCGATTAGATACAGAGAAAAGTATTTAAAAGAAAACATATAGAAGATGTTTCGGTGATACGTAAATATCCAGAAGTTTTCCCGGAAGAACTTCCTGGATTACCGCCAACCCGACTGGTCGAATTCAGAATCGATTTAATACCTCAAGCTGGCCCTGTTGCTAAAGCATCTTACCGACTTGCACCAACTGAAATGCAAGAATTATTGGATAAGGTTTTATACGATCTGGTTAGTCACCATGGGGTGCACCAGTGTTATTTAGGAAATGAAGGACGGAAGTGTTAGGATATGTATTGATTATGGAGAATTGAATAAAGTGACGATCAAGAATAGATATTCACTTCTTCGAAGTAAATGATCTGTTTAACCAACTGCAATGGGCGATTTATTTTTAGAAAATTGATCTTAGATATAGTTATCACCAAATGAAAAATCCAAGAGGAGGACGTTGCAACAACGGCGTTCCGGACTCGTTACGGCCATTATGAATTCTTATTCATGCCGTTCGGGTTAACAAATGCGCAGGCAGTATTCATGGAACTCATGAATCGAGTCTGTAAACTTTATTTTGACAAATTTGTCATAGCATTCATTGATGATGTTTTGATATATTTGCAACGTAAAGAAGAGCACGAACGACGTTTAAGGAAAATTGTGGAAGTGTTAAAGCAAGAGGAGTTGTACGCGAAGTTTTCGAAATGTGATTTTGAATACAAAAAGTATAATCCCTTGGTCATGTTGTAAAGCAACAAGGATTTCACATAGATCCAAATAAGATAGAAACCATTAAAATTGGCAGTCACCCAAGGCGCCAAAGGAAATGCGCCAATTTTTAGGACTAGCCGGAGACTATCAGTGGTCTATTGAAGAACTTTTAGCATTACCGAACTCATAATCCTTTGTACGACGCAAATGTACAAATTTTATAGATGATAAGAGACCGCAGTCTCATATTCATCGAAGATGGGTCGAGTTGTTAAGCGATTATGACTGTGACATCCGTTATCACCCCGGCAAGGCCAACGTCGTAGCCGATGCCTTGAGTAGGAAAGATCGGGTTAAGCCATTGCGAGTGCGAGCGCTGGGGATGATAGTCCAGTCGAACCTTTCGGACCTGATTCGAGTCGCTCAACGTGAGGCGTTGAAAGAGGAACAATTGGAAAAGGAGGAACTTTACGGCAATGAGAAGAATTTCGAACAGCGCGAGGACGAAATTCCTTATTTCAAAAATCGGATTTGGATCCTGACCCTCCATGACCTTCGTGAATTAATCATGGACGAAGCGCATAGATCGAAATATTCCATACATCCGGGATCGGAATAGACTATTGATAATACGAATATCTGAAAGAATTTTATTAATGGCCGAGTTTAGAGAAAGATATGGTTACGTATGTTGGTGAATATTTAAGTTATGCAAGAGATAAGGCTGCACACCGAAAACCCTAGGGAACGCCACAACGACAGAAAATTCGCCAATGATAGTGGGAATAAATTACAATGGATTTCGGGACGCAAATTCCCAAGGTATATCAAAGGCATGATGTAAATTGGGTAATCGCGGATTGATTAACCAATCCTCGTATTTCATCCCAATTCATGACGACTACCACAATGAATTCTCGCCCAAATTCATGATGGTGAAATGGTATTTCGTCGTGGAGTATCATTTTCAATTATCTCAGATCGAAATAGTCATCCTACTTCCATTATTGGAAGGCGGGGAAGGAAGCATCGAGAGCTTGAAGCTTTCTATGGGTGAAGTAATTATCACCAATTTGATAAATTGAAAATGGGCGTCAATCAAGCCATAAGATTTAAATTGACTCGAGAAACAACCAATCGGATTTATAATATTTAAGATAAGTTGAAAGCAGCGCGAGATTGGCAAAGGATTTATGCCAACATTCATGGGAAACCATTGTCACTGGAAAGAGGTGACAAGGCATTTTAAGGCACCACCTTATTGAGGTGATATGAGGTATGGCAAAAACCGAAAATAGCTCCTTAATATATTGGATCTCATGAGACTATCTCCATGATTGGTCATTTAGTTTATCGATTAAAGTACTCCAGGGGCTAAGTACTATACATGATGTTTTGCCATGTATACGGATTGAAAAGTACCTAAGCGACGAGGCAACGAGAGTACTAGTAATGGAGGTACTCATAGAAGACATGCTTGATATCATAAATAATTCCGTAGAGTTAGTAGACGGGAAAACTAAACGGTTTGGACACACCAAGCTTTATTGATTAAGATTAAGTGGAATTCACAGCGAGGACCAGATTATACCTGGTAACGCGAGGGTGAATTCTGAAGGGAAAACCCCCTCCTTTCTCTCGGAAGGGGATAGTGGGCGTGTAAAATTTCGAGGACGAAATTTCTTAACGGGGGAGAATGTAACGATTCTGTAACATCCCGAAATTTCTAAGTAATATTTAATATATTATTTTGTCGGGTGAAATAAACGAGTTAGTGGAACAGCATAATATGAAGACTTAGTAGGATAATTAGATGGGTTTGGATATAGACCAAAAGGAAATATGGGCCTTCGGTCCATGGGCTTGAGGGAGTATAAATACCCCTTTAAACCCCAATCCTTTCCATTCCATCCATATCTCTACACACACCCAAAACACACACACCACATACACCGCTGGCGGCAGAGGAGAGGAACGAACAAGATCCGAGAGAGGGTGAGCGATTAGTTGTGATTAAACAAGTTAAACGAGATCCAAACAAGCTCAAAAAGGTATGATTCTTGATCTTTGAAGTTTAAAGATCCAAGCTTTATAGTGTATAAACGACCGAAAACGGTTGGGGAACGCAGTGGGTGATGTTGAACCATAAAAAGGGTGTTAAAATCGCCAAAATGCTTGATAGAAACCAAACAGCGGCTGGACTGGGCAACTTCGCCGCGAACTGGGCAACTTCGCCTTCAAAGCGATAACTTCGCCTGAGGCCAAGTTCGCCTAATTGATAACTTCGCTTTCGGCCAAGTTCGCCTAACTGGTAACTTCGCCTGAGGCCAAGTTCGCCTAATTGATAACTTCGCTTACGGCCAAGTTCGCCTAATTGATAACTTCGCTTACGGCCAAGTTCGCCTAACTGATAACTTCGCCTAAAGCTAAGTTCGCCGGATGACAACTTCGCCTAAAGCTAAGTTCGCCTGATGACAACTTCGCCTAAAGCTAAGTTCGCCTTATGACAACTTCGCCTAAAGCTAAGTTCGCCTGATGACAACTTCGCCTAAAGCCAAGTTTGCCTAAGGTTTAACTTCGCCTAAAGTCAAGTTCGATTAGAAAATAGATTAAAAACGATAAGTAAAAGTAAGCTAATACTAGGCCACCAGATTAAATCAGGCGAGTATTGATACGTGTAACTTATACAGTCAGCCGAGCTCAGTTAAAGAATGGATTTACAACTATCGAAGGAAGAAGCAGAGTTCAGGTGAGTTTCTAGCCCCATTCCTTGTTATGTTTTCGGGGCTGTGTGCATACTCGATGTGAAGTGTGAATACACTTACCTTAAGTGGTAAGTGTATGCTATAGATGTTATACGAGGTATATGTTTTATAATGCTTGTTGGTACGTGAACGATCTTCTGATATTGCACGTATCGCCAAGGATAGTAAATTCCAAGTGGTTGATAGCGTGTATGAATGTTACGATGTGACTTGTTCATTACGTAAATACTGAACTGATATGAAGTGTGATATAGGCAGGTAGAGGTAGAGTGTGTTAGAAGTGGCAAGAGTCTAAGGGTGTTAGTGGCATAACGTGAGCGCGTGATAGGGAAAGCCTGTACGTGCCATCGTTATTACGTGGGTATGAATGCTATGATGTGACTTGCTTATTATGTAAATGATATGAAGCATGTTGTAGACAAGTAGAGGTAGAGCGTGTTAGAAGTGGCAAGAGTGTAGTAAGAGTGTTAGTGGCATGACGATAGTACGTGGTAGGGTAAGCCTATACGTGACTACGTCATTAAAGTGGCAAAGTGGCAAAGTGGCATAACGTTATACGTTATTAAAGTGGCAAAGTGGCATAACGTTATACGTTATTAAAGTGGCAAAGTGGCATAACGTTTTACGTTATTAAAGTGGCAAAGTGGCATAACGTTTTACGTTATTAAAGTGGCAAAGTGGCATAACGTTTTACGTTATTAAAGTGGCAAAGTGGCATAACGTTTTACGTTATTAAAGTGGCAAAGTGGCAAGGTGGTAGGTGTAAATAAGAGGCTAAGTGGTAAGGTAAGCAGGTTAGATGTGAAAGTGTGAATACACTTACCTTAAGTGGTAAGTGTATAGATGTTATACAAGTAGCTATTATGTAATGCTTGTCGGTACGCGAACGATCTTCGGATATTGCACGTATCGCCAAGGATAGTGATTGTCAAGTGGTTGTTAGTGTGTATGTATTCTATGATGTGACTTGCTTATTATGTAAATATTGTATTGATATAAAGTGTGTTGTAGACAAGTAGGGGTAGATTGTGATAGAAGTGGCAGAGTCTAGTAAGAGTGTTAGTGGCATGACGATAGTACGTGGTAGGGTAAGCCTATACGTGACTTCGTTATTAAAGTGGCAAAGTGGCATAACGATATTCGTTATTAAAGTGGCATCAAGTGGCATAAAGTGGCATAAGTGGCTAAGCTGTAGGGGTAATTAAGAGGCTAAGCTATAGGGGTAATTAAGTGGTTAAGCAGTGGCATGTTAGACTGTGGACTATGTGTCTTCGGATACGTATATATTGTATGTAGTGGTTGTATGATAAGTTGCTTGATTAACTAGAACTCACTCAGCTTAGCTGACTTTTAGTATGCACGCAGGTGAGTAGAATGAGACAGCTAGCTTGAGCGGGCACATGGTGGGTGAATAGGAGACTGGCATCTGAAGACTCAAGATGTTTTAATGTAATTGACGTTTATTTTGAAAGACAAGAATGTTTAATTAAGGCAAGTTTTGGATTGCTGTAACGTTTCATGAAAGTTTTTATATTCTGCGAAAGTTTTAATGAACTCTGATTTGTAAGAACTGTGTTTATGAGTAAATCCGACGCTAAAGTAGGGCTACCGGGTTCGGGGCCTTACAAGTTGGTATCAGAGCATAAGTTCGAGAGATTTAAGCATCCTACGTGCTTAGACTCGAACAGAGAATGGGATTTAAAATGAGAAAGAAAGAAGATGCCAGTTCAAGATAGCTATGTGCCACTCAAGCAAGCTCAGTAAAGGTAAAGTGTATGGTAAATAGTGTATGTTAATGTTGGCTTATTTGCTAAATGAAGAATGAGTGCAGGTTAGGGATAGGATTAATTGATCTTAACGGATTATCTGTTTAAGAGTATAAACAAGCACAAGTGAAATCATGAAGGGAAGTATGTAGAACCTGAGGAGTAACGCAAATAGTTAATTACACTTGATCAACGTCATTAACTACTTACTTTACAAATCATGTGCTAAATAATTCCTAGAGTGATGACGTTTGTGTTTTCCCTTTTAGAATACTAATGGCTGGAGCTAGAGGAATTGTTGGAACTGGGGGTCGCACTGGACGTCGTGACAGGCCTCGTCTTGTCCGGCAACCCTCGGTAGAAGAAGCTTCCAACACCGGAGACGAAGGAGGCGCAGCTGGAGGAAACTCGAGCAACAACGAAGAGGTTCAACTTAGCCCTGCAGTTCAAGCAGCCATTGTTCAAGCTGTAGTTGCTGCTGTGAAGAACCTGAATCCCGAAAGATCTGCTGGAAGCCGCGAACGAACTGCTGAAGGGGCGGGTGGTGATGGTAGGAAGGATGGGGAAGGAGAAAGAGAGGCCTCGAGTGAGGATAAGTCTGTGAAGGTCGATGACAGGAAAAGAGGCCAAGATGGGTGCAACTATAAGTTCTTCAAAGGATGCGACCCGCCAAAGCTGACTGGGCTGGGAGACGCAATCGCTACTCTCCAGTGGATAACCACAATGGACAAGAAAATCCGAATTAGCGAATGCCGTCCCGACCAAGCAGTGGGTTATGCCACTCAGTCATTTGAAGATGAGGCCATGTACTGGTGGGAAACTGTGGAACAAAGGAAGACCCGATAGGAGATTAAGGCCATGAGGTGGGATGACCTTAAGGAGTTAGTGATGAAAAGGTTCTGTGCTGATGCTGAGGTTGGGAGGGCCGAGATGAAATTTCTGAATCTGAAGGCGGACAAGATGACACATCGTGAGTACACCACTGAATTCAACCGCATGTCTAGGCTGGTTCCTGACATGGTGAACACCGAGGCGAAACGGATCAAGTGCTACGTTAGAGGACTTCCCCAGAAGGTCCGCATGTTAGTCAGGGCCAACAAACCTGTTACCTTTGAGTCTGCGGTCGAGTTGGCGGAGATGGTCTATGTTGATCTGGCGGCGGATGATGTGGAAGTGGAAGATGAGGAAGAAGGGAAAGGAACTAAAAGAGCTAGGGATGTCGTGGAGCGTACAGGGAGAAAGACACAGAAGATGGCAGGAAAGGAAGCATGTAAGGTGTGCGGGAAGATGCACTTGGGGGAATGCAAGGCTGGTCCAAATCAGTGCTACCGATGTGGGAGGAAGGGGCACATCTCCCGTGAATGCACCGAGGACCAGAAGTGTTACAAGTGTGGTAAGTCAGGTCACATAGCTAGGGAGTGTGGAAAAGCCGTGGCAGTGGGGGAAGGAAGAGGAGACGCGTGAAAGGATGGTCTATTAGCTGCTGAGGAGGTTGCAGGAGAATAAGTGGCATGTCACAGTTGTTTTATGTTAATAGTTAAAGAGTGTTTTATGTTACAGTTGAACCCATGTTTGTTTAGCAAGCTTGAATGATTTCCTTTTATGTTATGAAGTACTTGTGACTTCTTGTGATTTTGTATGAACGACCTATGAATTTATCTTGAATGCGTGTTGGTTATGATAAATAGTTGTGTGAGGGTAAAACGTCGCCTTAGGAGTTAGCGTTGTTATATAAAACAAGGTTCCTCGGGAAGGTGAGATGAGACTTGGCACATTGAGGGCCTCATGGACAAGCTACCTTAATAGCTAAAACACATGATCACCGCTCGATGACTACAAGTCAGGAGTAAGAAGGATAACCCAGAAAGCAAAGGTGATTCAATAAAGTGTGCGATTATAAAGAAAAAGGTATTCCTTTTACAAAGGTATTCCTTTTGGAGAAATAAGATAGGTTTCGGGGTCGAAACCTCTTTAAGGAGGGAAGACTTGTAACATCCCGAAATTTCTAAGTAATATTTAATATATTATTTTGTCGGGTGAAATAAACGAGTTAGTGGAACAGCATAATATGAAGACTTAGTAGGATAATTAGATGGGTTTGGATATGGACCAAAAGGAAATATGGGCCTTCGGTCCATGGGCTTGAGGGAGTATAAATACC
Source organism: Bidens hawaiensis (assembly GCF_021521415.1). Taxonomy (NCBI): domain Eukaryota; kingdom Viridiplantae; phylum Streptophyta; class Magnoliopsida; order Asterales; family Asteraceae; genus Bidens; species Bidens hawaiensis. The sequence continues at coordinate 342,123 of NW_027491238.1, read as the reverse complement.
CTCTTAAACCCCAATCCTTTCCATTCCATCCATTTATCCATATCTCTACACACACCCAAATCACACACACCACATACACCGCCGGCGGCCGAGGAGAGGAACGAACAAGATCCGAGAGAGGGTGAGCGATTAGTTGTGATTAAACAAGTTAAACGAGATCCAAACAAGCTCAAAAAGGTATGATTCTTGATCTTTGAAGTTTAAAGATCCAAGCTTTATAGTGTATAAACGACCGAAAATGGTTGGGGAACGTAGTGGGTGATGTTGAACCATAACAAGGGTGTTAAAATCGCTAAAATGCTTGATAGAAACCAAACAGCGGCTGGACTGGGCAACTTCGCCGCGAACTGGGCAACTTCGCCTTCAAAGCGATAACTTCGCCTGAGGCCAAGTTCGCCTAATTGATAACTTCGCTTACGGCCAAGTTCGCCTAACTGGTAACTTCGCCTGAGGCCAAGTTCGCCTAATTGATAACTTCGCTTACGGCCAAGTTCGCCTAATTGATAACTTCGCTTACGGCCAAGTTCGCCTAACTGATAACTTCGCCTAAAGCTAAGTTCGCCTGATGACAACTTCGCCTAAAGCTAAGTTCGCCTGATGACAACTTCGCCTAAAGCTAAGTTCGCCTTATGACAACTTCGCCTAAAGCTAAGTTCGCCTGATGACAACTTCGCCTAAAGCCAAGTTCGCCTAAGGTTCAACTTCGCCTAAAGTCAAGTTCGATTAGAAAATAGATTAAAAACGATAAGTAAAAGTAAGCTAATACTAGGCCACCAGATTAAATCAGGCGAGTATTGATACGTGTAACTTATACAGTCAGCCGAGCTCAGTTAAAGAATGGATTTACAACTATCGGAGGAAGAAGCAGAGTTCAGGTGAGTTTCTAGCCCCATTCCTTGTTATGTTTTCGGGGCTGTGTGCATACTCGATGTGAAGTGTGAATACACTTACCTTAAGTGGTAAGTGTATGCTATAGATGTTATACGAGGTATATGTTTTATAATGCTTGTCGGTACGTGAACGATCTTCGGATATTGCACGTATCGCCAAGGATAGTAAATTCCAAGTGGTTGATAGCGTGTATGAATGTTACGATGTGACTTGTTCATTACGTAAATACTGAACTGATATGAAGTGTGATATAGGCAGGTAGAGGTAGAGTGTGTTAGAAGTGGCAAGAGTCTAAGGGTGTTAGTGGCATAAAGTGAGCGCGTGATAGGGAAAGCCTGTACGTGCCATCGTTATTACGTGGGTATGAATGCTATGATGTGACTTGCTTATTATGTAAATGATATGAAGCATGTTGTAGACAAGTAGAGGTAGAGCGTGTTAGAAGTGGCAAGAGTGTAGTAAGAGTGTTAGTGGCATGACGATAGTACGTGGTAGGGTAAGCCTATACGTGACTACGTCATTAAAGTGGCAAAGTGGCAAAGTGGCATAACGTTATACGTTATTAAAGTGGCAAAGTGGCATAACGTTATACGTTATTAAAGTGGCAAAGTGGCATAACGTTTTACGTTATTAAAGTGGCAAAGTGGCATAACGTTTTACGTTATTAAAGTGGCAAAGTGGCATAACGTTTTACGTTATTAAAGTGGCAAAGTGGCATAACGTTATACGTTATTAAAGTGGCAAAGTGGCAAGGTGGTAGGTGTAAATAAGAGGCTAAGTGGTAAGGTAAGCAGGTTAGATGTGAAAGTGTGAATACACTTACCTTAAGTGGTAAGTGTATAGATGTTATACAAGTAGCTATTATGTAATGCTTGTCGGTACGCGAACGATCTTCGGATATTGCACGTATCGCCAAGGATAGTGATTGTCAAGTGGTTGTTAGTGTGTATGTATTCTATGATGTGACTTGCTTATTATGTAAATATTGTATTGATATAAAGTGTGTTGTAGACAAGTAGGGGTAGATTGTGATAGAAGTGGCAGAGTCTAGTAAGAGTGTTAGTGGCATGACGATAGTACGTGGTAGGGTAAGCCTATACGTGACTTCGTTATTAAAGTGGCAAAGTGGCATAACGATATTCGTTATTAAAGTGGCATCAAGTGGCATAAAGTGGCATAAGTGGCTAAGCTGTAGGGGTAATTAAGAGGCTAAGCTATAGGGGTAATTAAGTGGTTAAGCAGTGGCATGTTAGACTGTGGACTATGTGTCTTCAGATACGTATATATTGTATGTAGTGGTTGTATGATAAGTTGCTTGATTAACTAGAACTCACTCAGCGTACCTGACTTTTAGTATGCACGCAGGTGAGTAGAATGAGACAGCTAGCTTGAGCGGGCACATGGTGGGCGAATAGGAGACTGGCATCTGAAGACTCAAGATGTTTTAATGTAATTGACGTTTATTTTGAAAGACAAGAATGTTTAATTAAGGCAAGTTTTGGATTGCTGTAACGTTTCATGAAAGTTTTTATATTCCGCGAAAGTATTAATGAACTCTGATTTGTAAGAACTGTGTTTATGAGTAAATCCGACGCTAAAGTAGGGCTACCGGGTTCGGGGCCTTACAGATTCCGACGAAACCAGTTATACCCTAACCGGTAGACAATAGTTACGTTATATTTAATGTCGGGTACATGAATTACCGTAGTAATTATACGAGAATACATGGTTCACTGTATTGATTGTACGTGAATATATAATTCATCGTATTGAATATGCGATTAATCGATCGATAGTTATTGAAACCCGAACGAATCGAGGGTTCAATTATAGACGATATCTATAATATTTAGTGATGTTTACGAAGTATTAAAGCTTCGGGATAAGTGAATTAAAGCACAGAAAAAGAATTTTCGATTTAATGGTACGTCGGTACATTAAACGAAACCTTTAATACCAAACCGAGCAAGAGACGATCGATCAAGCCGAAAAAGACGCGCAATTATTAATAATATGATGTTTTGAGTTAATGAAAGTAATGGTTTAAGTTTTTAAAGTTTTTAAATCGGTTTTATATAAATTTCATTTTTTAAGCCGAAAACGACCGTTTTAACCTCGTTTTAAGCCGAATTAGACATTTAACCAAAAAACGAACTGAACCAAATTATCCAAAACATTATCCAGATTGCCGAAATCTAAATGGGTGGCTAGAAATGGAAAGGTGGGTCCCACCCCACCCTCCTCTTTGTTCCGATCGGATGGGGTATTAACCCCTTACCCTTTTGTTTTTTTTTTCTAAACAAACATTGCAACAATCCTTCTTTCTCTCTACATTTCCACTCAAAAACCCGGAATTTTGGCAAGAGAAACAAGGTAAAAATCGAGTTATATACGTTTCCATCTTCGTTTCTTGAGTTTATTTGCAAGAAAATGAGGTTTCAAAGATGAAAACCGATTCTTGCATGATCAAGTGATGTATACGGGTTATACAAGGGATCTTGGTCCAAGAAAGGAGTTAAACGAACCAAGAACGAATTTTTACGGTTTAAACTTTAGTTTTGAAACAATAACCGAAACTATAGTGTAAGAGGCTTGATTGTGAGTGTAACTTGCTTGGTATTGTGGTATGTTGGTTGTAGGTTCTGTATTTAGTGGTAGATAAGGCGGAAAAACGAGTTTGTAGCTTGTAGTGGCGGAGATCGAAAGGTATATTCGGTTTATGTTCGGTATTGGATTTTTGGACAGATTGTGGTAGGTTTAGAGTTAGGTCATGAAATTTTACAGGGATGATCTACACATGAAAATATGAGTTCTGTGAATTTTTGGGCAAAGGAGGAAATTTTGGTGAATTTAATGCTCGGTTTTGGCTAAAAATGGTGAAAAATAGTTAAAAATCATGAAACATTTTGGAAAATTGCATATAAGCTTTTTATATCATGTAAAAGTCACACACAAAATTTTAGGTCAGTTGGAGAAGTCTAAGTAGGCTTTTCGGTTAAACGAGTTCTAGGGTTTTCTAGCTCGGTTTTAGTGAAAATGGCATGTAAAAAGAGATTTTGGTTCTGGAAAAATTACAGGGGACTATGTGGATGGCAGGGGACATCCAGCAAAAATTTGGGATTTTTCTAAGTTCGTTTGGTATTTACGACATATTTAGTGTTTAAATGGTGTTTAAAAATAGATAAATAAATTTTAAATATAAAAATTAATTCTGGAAATATTTTTATAAATTTCCCCACTGTCAAAATGTTATTTGTGCAAAATCTCAAGATCCGAGGATGAACGGATATTTATTTGGAATAAAAGTGAACTTTTATAATATAAAACGCGTAAACCAGCAAAGTTCGGGTAGACGAGCTGACTGGTGTATAAAAACCCTAAAAATGAACTATTTTCATATAACTGAGTTAAACAAGTAAAAATAAATTATCCGAAAATAATTCGGATGATTTGAGTAATTTTATCCGATAAAACAGTTTCCGGTGCACTAAAGACGGAAACGGGTCCCGCGGCCAATCAGGGCGTCTAAACCGAGCTCTAATTTCACAACTTTACTTAAACTATCAGTCAACCACTATTTTCGGGTCGTGTGTGACAAAACTCATTTTTGAAACGTAAAAACGGATAACCGTGCTAGGCACGCAAAACGAGGAAAACAAACTAATAGGAATTTTGACTGTAGAACTCTAAACGATATCACAATCTGAGTCCGGAGAAGTGTTTCTGGGTTAACATTGCCCCCGGAATGGGTACAGTATTGGGTTAACAGTGTCCCCAGATGCCCCTAGAAGTGTTTCTGGGTTAACATTGCCCCCGGAACGGGTACTGTACTGGGTTAACAGTGTCCCCAGATGTACCGGTTAACACGGTTAAAGTTATATTAATAGTGAGTGTATAGCAACGATCGTAGGGATCATATTACAGATTGGACGTGTTAACTGATAATGACTGTTGTTACCTGCTTGCATGTGCTAAGGTGAGTTTCACGAGCCCCTTTTTCTGAATTGTTTTTAAATATTTTCTCGGGGCGGAAGCATGTTACTATTGAAATGTTTAAGTACATACTGAACGCATGGATTTGCGTGGATTTATATATTTTATTGTACGGGAATCGTACGGAAATGTACTAAGATGGTAATTGTCTGAGTTGCTAACATTCTAAGGCCCCGGAACACGAGTGATTAACTGAAAGCCGGTAGAGTGTGGATAGTACTATTAGTCTGACAAACCCAACTGGTCCGGCATGGATTTGCTGATGTTTCCCAGCCAGTTAAACATGTCTATTTTGTTGTTTTTTATTTTGCTATGTAATGTTAGACATAGCGGTTTGGGGCAGGTCCGTGGGCGGGGGATATGCCACGGGGGTTGTGTGTGATAGTCAGAGGTTTCACTTGTGGGCTCAGCATAATTACATCGATAATATTATATTTTGATAATGATTTATCATGGTTTACCCGAATTGTGAAACTCACCAACTATTCGTAGTTGACCCGTTTTCTCACATGCTTTTCAGGTACAATTAAGATGAAGTGATTGCTTACGTACTAAATGCTTGATGTGTGTAAGATTTGCGTGCGGGATGTTAGGATACATTATAATAAATAGAATTATGTATCGTATTGTATGATGTGTGTATCACCTAGACGGTAATGAAATATGAGATAATGTAATTTGAAGTATATTAATGTATTCAATTTTCTTTATAAACAATGTGGTTGATATCATAGGTGTCTGTTGCATCCCGTTTACGTTTCCGCTGCGGTTACGGGGTGTTACAGAAGTACGAGCTAAGCTGTATTGTCTAAGCACTCCTTTTCCGGCACAAAAATGGTATCAGAGCATTTGCTCGTGATTGTGTGGTTCGGGATTATCACACGAGTGTAGAAATCATTCCGTTCGACTATTCGCGGGACGAGTTTACGTTGGATACCGAGTTTTTGTATCCTACCCACCTCACTCCACCAAAAACAACCCATAACACCTTCGCATACCTCGCAAAACGTCAAAATCAAACCTGCAAAAACGTTGTGTTCATCAGGCGAAGTTGCCGCCACTGTTTGTAGGGTTTAGGCGAATATATAAGTCTAAGCGAAGTTATTAACAACTTCGCCTGCCTCATAAGTTCGCTTAACTTAAGCGAAGTTGTCTTAAGCGAAGTTGAGAAGAAAGCGAAGTTAATGATTTAAGCGAAGTTGAGAATTCAAGCGAAGTTAAGACTTAAGCGAAGTTAAGTTTAACTTCGCCTATTGATACTGTTCGGAATAATTTAATATTTTTTTGTTTCTTGACTGTTCGTTCGTATTTCTTCCAAAGATGACTTCTATAACTATTACGGAACTGGTAAAAATGGAAGTGGAAGCAGGTTCAGCTACTAAGGCACCGAAAATGCTTAAGGGTACCGATTTCGTGGCTTGGAAGGATCGTTTTGAACAATATGTTAAATATCAAGATGCTAAGATGTGGGTGTGCATTCAAGATGGATACATTCCACCAACGGCTTTGTTTGAGGGTCGTGAACAAATTAAGAAATACAATAAGATGGAAGAGGAAGAAAAGAAGATGTATGAAGCAGAAAGCAAAGCTCATGCGGCGATAACGATGGCTCTTCCACAAGATATTCTTCACACCTTCAGGAAATACAAAACCGCCAGAGAGTTATGGGAAGCGCTTGAAAACCGATATGAGGGTAATGTGGGGATACATGCATCCAAGATTAAGCTACTCAAAACCCAATTCTCGATGTTCAAGTATTTGATGAATGAGTCACTTGATGATATCATCACAAGGTATTATCACTTGATGACCGAACTCAGAAACTATTCAATTGAATATAAAGAAGACGAGATCGTGGAAAAACTTCTTGATGCTCTCCCACCGAAATGAGAGATGTACACTGTCTTGATGAGAGAAGATAAAGAGTTTGCCAACATTGACTTGGAAACAGCAGTCAATAAACTACGAACTTTTGAACTTAACATGGTTCGAAAAGAGACACCAATTAATCAGGTTCAGGATCCGGGAATGTATGGTGCGAAAGTAACCTCAAGTTCAAGTTCGAAGTCTGAATCATCTGCTTACTACTCAAAGGGAGACTCGAGCTCTAACTCAACTCATGATGGTCATGTAACTCTCAATATGGATGGTGATGTGTGTTTCGTAGCAGGTGGAACAAATTCTTCTAAACCTCAAGCAACAACTAGTAGTTTTTCTTCAAGTATTCCGAACAACAACTACTCTCAGATGCCCATGAGTGTTAAGTCTGCTGAACAGCAATTTGCTCTCTATGCATCTTTCATTGCTTCTTATGAAAATTACATCAAGGGTAAAATTGTTGACCCTGCAACTTTAGACGAAGACTATGATCAGATCGATGCTGATGATCTGGAGGAGATGGATCTGCAGTGGCAGATGGCGATGATAGTGAGAAGGGTTAAAAGGTTTATGAAGAAAACAGGTAGAAAGTTCGTTGGCGAAAGACCAGGTTTTGATAAGTCAAAGGTCCGGTGTTATAACTGTCAACAGAATGGCCACTTTGCTAAAGAATGCACAAATGAAAGAGTTGAACGTAGTCAGAACAGGCAAACACAACCGAATGGGGGAAGTAATGAGAATAGGGCGATGGTATCCAGACAGAACGGGGGATACAATTGGAATCTGGAGGTTGAGGAAGTGTTCGAACAGGCCAACCTGGTTAACATCGAAACTGAAGGAAACGACAGAGAGACAAGAGAAGATCAAGCTTATATGGCAGAGATGAATGATCAGCTCTCTGAGGTAAATTCTGAACTCCCTTGTATGAAATGTGAAAATCTGTCTGAACAATTGAAAACGTTAACTGATCAGTTTGTTAGTTTGGACTCTCAATTTAAAACGTTAAAAGAAGATCATCATTACACTAAAACTAGAGAAAATAGTTATTCAGTAAAGATTAAGGCTAGTGAAAAAGATATCAGAAGTCTTAAAGCAAGTCTTGCTGAAAAAATACAAGTAATTGATCTTAGCTATGAAGTGTTAGAAGAGAAAACCAAACTAATTGCTGAAAGGGATAAACAGATAGCTGATTACCAGGTGAAGGTGGTGGAACTAAACAGAAAGCTTGAGCAGTTTAGAAATTCCTCTGCAATACTTGATCACCTCGTAAGTGATCAACGTTCCCCAGTTAAAAGGGGAGGAATTGGATATTCTGAAGTTCCTCCACCTTATAATCATAACTATACATATGATCCTAGTAATCAGAAATCTGTTGATGTTGAGATTAGTCAGACAGTTCCTGTCAAAGTTTCAATTAAAAAACCTGAATTGAGTGAAAAAGATACGACTAAGCCTGTTCCGAGTGTTAAGATTTCTGTTCCAAGTTCTGTCTCATCAAATTCGGACAAGACATCCGAATCTAGTGAGACAAAAGAAGAGGTAGTGTTACTAAGACGTGGGGAGGAGTATAAGCCTACTGAAAAGAAGTCTCCTCTAAACCCGTATGTCCCACCATATGTTAGACAAATGGGTAGTAATGCTACCGCAACATCAGAAACAACTGTTGAGATGAAAGTTGAACACAGGAGTTGTTTCAGATGTAATCAAATAGGACACCTGATTGCTAATTGCCCTCTAAATCAAAGATTCAGAGATATGAGGCCTCCTAAAACTGAGAATAAGCCTAACGGTAATCGTTATAATGGTAAGAATGCTAACTCACCAATGTTCAGACATTGGAATAAACCAAAAAATCAGAGATGTCAATCTCAGTTTTTCCCTGTTAATAACCAAACCACTGGTTATAACTCATTTAATTCACGAATGTTTGGTTGGCCTCATAGTCAATCTACAAGAAGGTATCCTTTTAGGACTTACAGAAATAATTCTAATACTAACTTTGGACAGCCAAAGTACGGGATACCTTTTAACAGATTTAATCGACCCAAGACCAATAGGTCTTGGGTCCCCAGATTTTAATCCTTTGCTTTAATCGTGCAGGAACAGTTGAACAGGGCTGCAAACAATCTATGGGTTGTGGATAGCGGCTGTTCCCGGCACATGACTGGTAACAAGAATTTGTTACAAGAATGGAAACCTGTTCAGGGAGGTAGAGTAAGTTTTGCTGGAGAGAGTGGTGGAAGAATTACTGGAATTGGGACGGTGACTAATGGTAAAATGAAGTTAGAAAAGGTGAATTTCGTTGAAGAGCTGAAGCATAATTTGCTGAGTGTGTCTCAGATCTGTGACAAAGATTACACTGTGCACTTTACAAAAAATGAAGCGATTGTACTGTATCCTGGTTTCAAGATACCAGAGGCATGGATAGTGATGAAGGCTCCAAGGGAAAAGAATACATATGTAATGGACATGAGGTCAACTGAGATGTCAAGAGAAGAATCATGTCTTCTGTCAAAAGCAACTGAATCGGAGTCCGAGTTATGGCATCGAAGAATGGGGCATATACACCTTCGAAAAATGAACTACATTGTCAAGAATGGGCTGGTGCTTGGTGTTCTCTTAAAAAATTTCAACTTTGAAGACCAATGCTTATCGTGCAAAAACTGAAAACAACACAAGAAACCTCATCACACCAAGAAGATCAATTCAATAGTCAGTACCCTAGACCTACTTCACATGGATCTCTTCGGTCCCGTGAATGTAAAAAGCCTAGGTGGAACATCGTACTGCTTGGTGTTAACTGATGATTTCTCTCGATATTCTTGGGTATATTTCCTGAAGACAAAAGATGAAACAGTTCAGTTGGTAATTAACTTGATTACCAAGGTTGAGAACATCGTGGGGAGAAAGGTTAAATACACCAGGAGTGACAATGGGACAGAGTTCAAAAACTACCAGATGGAGATGTTCTGCTTACAGAAAGGGATAGACCACCAGTACAGCGCCCCGTATACTCCGCAACAAAATGGGGTGGCTGAGAGGAAGAACAGGACGTTAATTGAAGGAGCCAGAACAATGCTGGCTGATGCTAAACTTCCTGTGGTGTTCTGGGCTGAAGCTGTTGCAACAGCCTGTTATATCCTTAATCGAGTTTTAACTGTTAAAAGATTGAATAAAACATGTTATGAACTTATGCATGGTAGAAAGCCTAACTTGAATGGTCTTGAACCATTCGGGTCCCCATGTTCAATATTAAAGAAGAACTCAAAATTTGGTGAGATAGCCGACGAAGGTATTTTAGTCGGATATGTTGTTGGGACACCCAACAGACGAGTCTTTAATCTATCAACCAGCAAGGTTGAGGTGGTGTGTAACACTGACATCACAAGTTACAAACCACCAAAACCAAGCACGGGACCCACTGAGGCTTTCGACTATGATAAGCTTTTTAAATCTTTTAATTTACCTTACTTGGATTGTGCAGAAGTTGATGAGAGAATAGCTACGCAGATTCTTTATGATGAGGAAGAAAATTTTGTGCAACGTCCGCAGTACGATGAATGTCAACCTTCCTCGTCAACTGCTGTCGACAGCCCTGCTGCCTCTACTGAAGACGAATTCTTCAATCCTTTTCACTCTCAACAACAATCGCCCATTGATGAACTATCTTCGAACCTGGAAGACAATCTGCAAGTCAGTTCGGTTCCGACTACTGGAGTTCATAAATATCACCCTTTGGAGAACGTGATAGGTGATCTGTCTGATGGTGTACAAACAAGACGAAGCTTGAATGAGGACACCTGTGTTTACGCAAGTATCAAAGAAACAGGTATCATTAACGAGTGCCTGTACACCTGCTTCATTAGCCAGATTGAACCAAAGAACTATCAAATGGCTCTAAAGGATAGCTCGTGGGTCGAAGCCATGCAAGAAGAGTTAGCCCAGTTCGAGAAGATGGAGGTTTGGAAATTGGTTGCAAAACCAAAGAATGTGCATGCGATTGGCACAAAATGGGTTTTCAAATGCAAGAGAGATGAAAAAGGGATAATCATCAGGAACAAGGCGAGGCTGGTTGTAAAAGGTTTTAATCAGCAAGAAGGGATCGACTACAATGAAGTGTTTGCTCCTGTGGCGAGATTGGAAGCAATTCGTTTGTTTTTGGCATTTGCGGCACACAAGGAGATGAAGGTGTTTCAGTTAGACGTGAAAAGTGCGTTTCTTAACGGTAAAGTCGATGAGGTTGTGTACGTTGAGCAACCTCCGGGTTTTCCTGACCCGGACTTTCCTGATCACGTGTACAAGCTAAGTAAAGCGCTATATGGGCTACATCAGGCCCCTCGTGCCTGGTATGCAACTCTATCCGATTACTTGCTTGAGAATGGGTTTGAAAGAGGAAAGATCGATAGCACACTGTTCGTTAAGAGAAAAGGAGGAGACTTTCTTCTGGTTCAAGTCTACGTGGACGACATCATCTTTGCTGCATCAAAAATCGCCATGTGTCAGGAATTTGAAGCCGTCATGAAAAAGAGGTTTGAAATGAGTGTTATGGGTGAACTAACTTTCTTTTTAGGATTGCAGGTTGATCAGAAGAAAGATGGGATGTTCATTCATCAGACTAAATATGTCCAAGACGTTCTCAAACGCTTCAAGATGGAGGACAGCACTCCATTTGATACTCCAGTTTGCGTCAACCACAAATTGGGTGCTGATTCAGACAGTGATGCAGACGTGGACCCCACCAAATATCGGGCAATCATAGGTTCTTTAATGTATTTAACAGCATCTAGACCTGATATTATGTTTGCAGTTTGTCTTTGTGCTCGCTTTCAGGCAAACCCAAAGGAATCTCACATGAAGGGTGTGAAGAGGATATTGCGGTTTCTCAAGGGCAAGCCTAAGCTGGGGTTGTGGTACACGAAAGGGGGAGACTTGGAGCTGGTCGCTTACACGGATTCTGACTATGGTGGATGCAATCAGAATCGGAAGTCAACAACAGGGGGGTGCCAGTTTCTTGGAGGCAGATTAGTGTCATGGCAGTGCAAGAAGCAGACCTCAGTTGCTATCTCTACCTGTGAAGCAGAGTACATGGCAGCATCGAACTGCTGCTCTCAGGTTCCTTGGATACAACAGCAATTGCGCGATTACGGTCTGAATTTCACTCATACTCCTATCTGTATAGATAACACTGCTGCTATCTCAGTAACTAACAATCCCGTAAAGCATAGCAAAACTAAACACATTGACATCCGTCATCATTTTATACGGGATTGTGCTGAGAAGAAATTAATAATGCTAGAAAAGGTTGATTCGTTAGATAATTTCGCTGATTTGTTTACTAAAGCGTTTGACAAAACTCGTTTTCAAAACCTTGTTGAGCTTAATGGGATGATCAACCCCGAGTAACCGTATTTCTTGTTTTTACTTAAAAAAAACGTCACTATCGCTTAGAATTATGTCTGTTGCTTCAGTTTGAAGGACATATCTTCGGATGTGTTTGGTCCTCACTTCTACCAGTAGATTATGAGGATAGCCATTAACCAACTGACTGAAAGTGACCGGGGCGGTTTATGATGTGTTGTTATTCTTTCGCTGAAAATTAGTCGTTCATACTTAGTTAGAAGGACACATACTCGTATGTGGTCGGTCCAGCTGATCCATTGGATCCTCAGGATAGCCGTTTACCTGAAAACTTTGACTTGATCGGGGCGATAGAATTTAAAATATTTTTATGGGAGATGAAATTATTTTTCAAGTCTACTACTTCGTAAGAAGTGTCTATACAATGTTTATACGAAAATTGATCCAACCTTGGAAAGTGATAAACAAACTAATTCTGTGTGCTTAAATAGTGAAGTTATTAGGCATAAAAGACTTTAGGACAGTCATTGTATGTCATGGTAGTTTTTTTATGGTGCGTAAAAGTAGAAGTGATACTAACTAAATCTCCTCGATCTTACGTGGAAACTTCTTAAGAGTTGTGCATGTCTCCATAGATATCTTTCCGAATGATAGGCAGAAAAGCGATTACCCAGTCATACACGAGCCCGTGAGTGTTCTGATTCCCGTGAAGATAGCGTCTCAAGAAACTGCAGTGATCCAGATTCGGGACTTGCAGTTGTTTACTATTCTGAAGTTGTGTAAATATTTATTAAAAAAAATGTGTGTTATTGAGACATTCTAAAGCTTATAATGTTAATATTTCTCAATCAAGATGCAAGAAAGAGAACGGGAAGAAGACTCTAAATATCGAAGTGTACTTACTATTTAATCAGACACTACGGGTCGAAGTCAACTCGGGGTGACTTGGGGAAAGCCTAATACGCTTTGAGAATAGATAGGAGACATCAGAATCTCTGATGTGTTGTCCATTTATATTTTGAGCTTAACTGAACCTAATCCGTATCACAGAAACGATGAAAACCAAACTAAATTTGTTTACCTGCTTACAACCTGTTTCTTTATGTCATAATACTGTTGAACATGGATCTATGTGATAGTCACTTAATTAGTATGATTCCTGTTCGGATCTTTTCTAAAACATGTAAGTCCCTGTCAAGACTGAAATTTGATCCCGAGTTTTCTATCTCAAAATTTTATTTTACTTATGTCGTATTATGGTTTAATACCTGGTTACTTGGTCGTTGATCGTATCACTTAACGCTTTAAAGGAAGTTTTAAAACCAAATGGCAAAATGTTCAAATTAAAAGGGTTTGTTGTGTAACTTTCATAACAAGCGAAGTTGTGAAATATAGGCGAACTTGTTAAACAGGCGAAGTTAAGGGGTAAGCGAAGTTAACCCTAACTTCGCCTGTATAATATTGACCCTATATAAAGGAATTTTCTTGTCAAAATCAGTATTATTTTTCAAAACCCGGCGAAGTTAGTATAGTAACCCTCAAGCGAAGTTACTCTTTGAATCAATCTGTGTTATTTTTCTCGATTTCAACTCGTGTTAAAGGTGTGTTGGTTTTGTCTAGATAATAATCTATGTCAATAGTGTAAATCGGAAGTCGTTTTGGTTCGATTAGTGACCCCGTTCATTCAAACCCTCCACACCCGCTTTTCAAACTTATTTTCACGTGGTCATAATCATCTTGATCGTCGTGATCTCCTCAAAAACATGTTTTTTAGAGTCCACAATCATCAAACTTCGCCTAAGGTTTAACTTCGCCTGGTCCTTTAATTGTAATCAATAAGAGGCGAAGATGTATTAAGGAGCGAAGTTGTGGTTAGGCGAAGTTAACATTAACTTCGCCTGACTTTGTATATTATATTAAATGCTAATCAGACGAAGTTGTAGTAAAGGCGAAGTTATTCACAACTTCGCCCTTTCTCTAACTTCGCCTATACAGAAACAATCATAACTTCGCTCATGGTAAAAGGCGAAGTTGTGATTTGCTTCGACGTTTCTCTAACTTAGACCGTTTGTGTTGCAGATATGGCAGCTGTAGCGGGAGCCGGTGGTGCTGGTGATGACGAAGGTGGAGATAACAACCGTCAGTTTTTCCCGGGGCATAATATGTACATCACCTTGGATCCGGATGCGAGCGGTGTTGAAGATTACCGCGAGATTATCACTTTTCTAATCCGCTCGCGTATCTTCCACGCTATCACTACAACACTGCCCATCACTTTACCAAACACAGAAGATTTCTGGTAGACGGTTGAATATGATTGCCGAGTCGAGCCCTCAGTTATGCGTGCAACGGTTAACAACCAGGTGGTGCAGTTCTCTTCTGAGCAGATACGGGTTGCTTTACAGTTTGGGGATGAAACGAGAAATGATCCTACAGACTTCGTGGCTCCATTCAGAGATGGTGCTTTTCTAAGGATGGGATATTCTGGTCCATTGGGGGATACACAGAGACGCAAGGGTTTCTTATTAGATCAATGGCGCTTTCTCATGCACGTGATGATCGTGTTCATGTCGGGTAGAAAGGCTGGTACAGATGGAATGGGTGCGACCATGCAGTCGGCAATGACTGCACTGACTTACAACAAGCGTTATAGCTTTAGTCAGATGGTGTTCTACGAGATAGACCGTCAAAGACGAGCGGTGGCACGTGAGGGATTCTTAATGTACCCAAGATTCCTTTAAATGATCTTGAATCACGTGGCTCCCTCGTTACCTCAGCGCCGTCCGATTCGGTATGTGGAAAGTATCAGCAAGCTAATCTTCGCCCAGTGTAGATCATCAAGTGCGAGGAGTAAACCAGAGCTCCGTCCTCGACATACTCCGTTGTTTGGGTACTTGATCAATCCAGAGTATGTTGCAGCTCGTGGGGACGAGTTTCGGGATCCGGCACCACAACAGGCTGGAGCACCTCAACCACCGCCTGAGGTACAACAAGCTTTACCTGCTGCTCCTGTTGTGGCACCGGAGGAACATGTAGACCTTGAAGCTGCTTTTGGCGGCCAAGGATTCTTCGATATGGAACGGGTTGACCCAGAGGAAGAGGTGCAGGTCTCGGCTGCACAGGTTTCAAGTGTTGATGTGTCAATGGCAGCTACGACTGTGGCTGATACGGAGAGAACTGATTCTGACTCCTCAAATGATGATGTGGCTGAAGCTAGACAGATTTTGATCACTCAAGAGAGAATTCATGGGAATAGAAAGAGAGACACCGATGACAGTGATTCAGATTTTGAGGAAGATTTACATCGGTTGGTTCGTAGAGCGAGAAGGGAAAGAGCGGGTGCAGGTTCGGGAGCCGGTGAGAGCTCAAGGGTGGTTCGTTTCTCTTCACCCGCACTGTCTGGTATGACTATCGTCCCTACATCATTGACAGTTACAGGGCCGATCACCTCGGGTGTTCCCGTGTTGACTACCTCATCTTCCTTCGGCATCCCACCCACTACATTCCAGCTCTCGGCTCCGGAGATTGTGTCTTTGCCCCCTCCAACTCTTACTCCATCGGAGGTCGTTGCAAGGTTTTTTGAGTCGACGGTTGTTGCCACTGCAGGGTTGTCGGTTACGATACCACCTGTCGGTTACCTTGGGAATCCCTCCTCCGTATGCTCAAGACATTTCACATATGAGGTTTGATTTCGATGCAACCCTATCCGACTCGGAAAGAATAGCAGCTCTTGAAAGAGTCGTGGCAGAACAGTCAAGAGTAAATCTAATCCATACTCATGCTATTCAGCGCCTCGTTGCGGAGAATCAAATTCAGTCGTCCCTCCTGATCGAGCATGGTAAAATTTTTGATGCCTTGAAATAGTTCTTGGCATCTCAGGGGGAGACGAGCTGTAAAGGTGATGAGCTGCGGACGAAGAAGAGAAATGATCGAGACGATGATCCCAATGCATCGAAAGATGCAGGTGGAGAGTTTCCAAGAACTGAACAAGCTCTTGGGGCTTCCACATCTCAGGGGGAGTCAACGAGTGCAGCTGGTGGTTTAGGGGGTGATGATGTGGTGGTTGTGGATGCTGAGGAGGTATTGGATGATGATGTTATAGGTGATGATGATGTGTTACCGATGGAAGAGATCGAGAAGATAGGAGCTGAGATCGTGATTGACAATGAAGTTGAAGAAGGAGATATTTTGGAGTTAACATTGAGCATGAAATTCCGGCAGTTGAAAAGTCAGATCTGGGTCAAAATACGGAATGTGATGAGACTGAATGGGAGGAGCAGCCAAGATGGAAAGAAGGCTACGCTCAGTGGTTCGTAAAGACTAAGAAACCGGCGGTCCCTACTATGTTCAAGAAAAGTTACAACATCAAAGGGTATGCTGAATCGAAAAAGGGGATTATTTGCTGGTTATATGTTGAGCAGTTGAGGCTCTTTGTGATTAAACGGTATGATGGGGTTCAGTATTTCAAGAGATTGTTGAGGTCGTTGAATACCTTGCCTGAGTGTGAGGTGATGGACTTAGCCTGGTTGGGGTTGATAAACAGGAGTGATGATAACATGGCTAGGATCATTGGAAAGATAGTCTGGAAAGAAAGCATAAAGGAGAAAAAGTTCGAGCTGTTGAAACCGCAGAAAGGAAAGCTCGTTGAAGACAAAGACAGAGGAATGAGAGCAGATGGCAAGCCTTGGATGATAATGAAGTATAAGCCGATCCGGTGTCTAAAAGAAGTGCCGATGAAACAAATGCCCAAGGATGTGCTCAAGGATCTGAAATGGTGGTACGTTGATAGTGAACGGCTGAAGCGGTGATGGAGGATGAAGATGAACGGGAGCTGATGAGAGTGTATGATCCAATGCACTTAGTGAATTTGTCTCAAGCTGATCTGCAGGTGCTAAATGAGAAAAAGATATTTTATATTCCTGCCTGGAAAGAAGAAGCAAAGAAAAATCAAAGAGTAGTTTCAGTTTGTGTACGAGAAGGTGTTCATGCTTGAAGACGAGAGATACGAGATTTTTGAGATTACAAGACACATGATTGAAGATGAGATATGAAGCTACTGCCAAGGGGGAGTCTGTTGGTACATGATGTCAGTAGTTCAGTATCGAGTGTCTGTAATAATGTTAGTTTGGTTTGTATTAATGTTTAAGCAAACTTGTCTCACAAGTTCGCCTGATATAGGCGAACTTGTGGAACAAGCGAAGTTAGTGACAACTTCGCCTAGAATGTTAGGCGAAGTTTTCGAAGGGTATATATGTTTAACCTACGGGTTATTTTAGAAAAACAATTGAGTACGTGTAATCGGTGATTGACATATCACGTGTTATTAGTTGCAATACAACGTGTCTTTTGTGTATTGTAACGTGTGTTTGCTTGTGTTTAACGTGTATCGTCTTCTACGCTCGTATCGTCTTACGTAGGGATTCCGCACCTACGTAGAACGAGATATTTCCGTGTAGATCCGGCTGGGAACCTACAATTGGTATCAGAGAATTTGCTCGTGATTGTGTGGTTCGGGATTATCACACGAGTTCGACTATTCGCGGGACGAGTTTACGTTGGAATACCGAGTTTTTGTATCCTACTCACCTCACTCCACCAAAAACAACCCATAACACCTTCGGATAACATAGATGAAACAATATTCATTATTAATTATTAAATGTGCGTGACTAAATACAGGAAATAATCACATTCTGTTGGTACATAATGTCAGTAGTTCAGTATCGAGTGTCTGTAATAATGTTAGTTTGGTTTGTATTAATGTTTAAGTGAACTTGTCTCACAAGTTCGCCTGATATAGGCGAACTTGTGGAACAAGCGAAGTTAGTGACAACTTCGCCTAGCATGTTAGGCGAAGTTGTCGAAGGGTATATATGTTTAACCTACGGGTTATTTTAGAAAAACGATTGAGTACGTGTAATCGGTGTTGACATATCACGTGTTATTAGTTACAATACAACGTGTCTTTTGTGTATTGTAACGTGTGTTTGCTTGTGTTTAACGTGTATCGTCTTCTACGCTCGTATCGTCTTACGTAGGGATTCCGCACCTACGTAGAACGAGATATTTCCGTGTAGATCCAGCTGGGAACCTACACATTCGCACAACAATTAATAAATCAGCCAAAAGATATTCGTGATATTTTAACTTAGAAAAATATAATATGTGTTTAGAAGTTAATAAAAACACTACTGAAATAGGTATGAATACGTATCAGCACCAATGACAAATCTTTTAAATTTTCCATACTAAAATATCCAAGGAATGCGATGTCTATCTAAATCAACAAGAGAAAATTATTGGAGGGCCAAATACTCCATCGATTCTTACACCTGAACCGAAACAGCCATAGCGCCCACAGCTGAGTTACATAACCTCACGAATCGCTAGAGGTTGGGTCACATTGTCATCCTAAATCCACTTATTACATGAGTTAGCCATAGGATAGCCAACAATAACAAATAAAAATTCATACGTGTAGAAAAAACGACATGTAGCCTAGAAGTGCGTGCATGGTTGCCAGCATAACAAGGGTCGACCGAGAACGGTCCCCCCAACTCACTGTTAGTGTTGTTTATTTCGTTAATAGTGTGTGAATCAAGCATTTGTGACATACTCCATACAATGTAATCTTGATTAATTAATAAATAAATAACATGTAGAAATTTATCAATTAAATTTATCATAACAAATAAACAAATTAAATGCACCCTTTTCTTTTGCATTTCTTATAAAAATTTGTATATAAACTTTTCCAGCTTCCTGAAGTGGGAAACGTGTGTTTCAAATGATGGGTTATAGTCTAGAAATTCCATCAAAATTTCTAGTTCGCTATAACCATTGACTATGATACCATCTTCTGTCACACCCCAAAAATTATTTACTTGGCAACGGAAGACATAATTTGTTAATTTGGGCTGTGGCAGACGGTGTTCAGCCATCATATTCAAAAATAACGAACCAGTAGTTGGACTTTATTACATATCAAAGTTTTACACGTGTCAAACATGCACGGTTCTGATTTATATTACAAGTCCAACTATCATTCAATCAAACATACAACACTATTTTTCCGAATCCTTCATGAAGCATGCATTTTCTTCATTTACCTGAAAAGTATGTTAAAATAATTTTGTCAACACCAATGTTTGTGAGTTTCTCAATAAAAACCGGGATGTAACAATTCTCGACTTTACACCCATTTATTCATCATTCTTATCAATGATAATTTTCATTATTAACCATCTTTTCATTGGAGATTTAATTTCCACTTTTCCAAACATAGTTATATATTTCTTAAACAAAATGTGTTAGTTGTAAATGAGCAAAGAGTACAACACATGTATGACTCTCATTTATGATAAACCTAATGCATACCAAAATCAATATATTCCCACCTTTTCAACCAGAGCGACTGGAAGAGAGGGGGGCGTCACCCCTATAGATCTACCAATATTTTTAGGCCCTTTCTCTCTAGGTTACGGTTTTTCCTTTCATAATGACTCATCCCATTTTACACAATTTGTAAAATATATAGCCCTTTCTTTACATACTTTTCATCAAAAAAACATTTATAATTCATTAAAATATTTAAAAGTGGGTATTTTACGAGAAAACTCGCCTTTGCCTCAGCTCAAATAACATTCAAGTGTGAAAATATGCCAATCAACGTCAAGGTCTTATTAATGGTCATCCAAATGATAACCGGATTCCTATGTTTAATACCTAGTATATTAACACATAAACATAGATGTAGAAGGAATCTTATCATAACTTAATTTATTTATCCTCACGTGTCTTATTTACTATAATTCTAATAACTAAATTACAAAGTTTTATTGTTTAGGAAAAATCCTAATTAAATCGAATGTTTTAAAATATCTTATATATATATTTGAACACCATAGTTTCAAATAATCGTTGTAAAACTAATATATGATTTTGAAACTTAACTTGGACGCTATTTAATAAAAGTATATGTATTTTTTTTAAAATATATTTTCTTTTATTAATAGGCGCTTGTTTGAATTTTACAAATATATCATATACCACTTTTTTTAACAAAACATAATATAATCGTTATTATTATTTATACCGAAATTTGTTATATTAATATTCTTAATATAAAAACTTTTTTTTCATATTTTATATAAAAGTTTACATTTTCTAAAATTATATTTATTTTTAATATTAATGGTGGTCACTATCCGGATAAACTATTTGAGTCAAAATATAGTGTGTATACGCACACACACAGAGGAAATTGTCCAAGTCTCGATTGCACCATTTTTAACAAGAGTGGCCGGGAATTCATATTTGTTATTGAATTTATACTCTTGTTTTTAACGCTCATTTGTAAACTTACTATAGTCGAATAATCACCTACCACATTTTAATATTCCAAACTATACTTAATAACACTATTTAGACCAATCTATCAAAACTTTATCCTTTTAAGAGATAAAAGTTATGCCCTCTCGCGTGCGATTCACGTCTCAATATCTACTCATAGCCGACATGCAACACGATCCAGATATACCAATGCGTTCGTTTTTAACTCACGGACATTTCTCAGGTCTTGGATCGTCCATACGCCACCTCAAATTCTACATGCAACTCATTTTAAGAAACTATTTTCATTCTAAAAATCTAACTTAGGAAGGTTCACCAAATATTTCAGCTCGATCCAATGGTCAGATCTCCGGAAATCTGCATTTCTTTAGAGTGGCATTTTCAAAATCCACCCAATAAGCTGAACACGAAAACGGGTTTTCAAAATCCACCATTCAAAGTGATTATATATGGGTTATGAACCCTCTGTGAAAATATCAAGTTGATCGGACCGTTAGATCTTAAGTTATAGACCGATCTTTGTGGACATGCAAGACTAATACAATCTGTCGAGATTTTAAAACATGTTTTTAACAAACTTAAGCTCAAATTTAGGACAAACGAAGCTTGTCATCTCATAAGGGACGTCAAAAAATGGTTTCGTGTAGAAACGGGCTTCGGCCACCACTCGACCACCACCGGCCGCCGGCACCTGGCCGAAATTCTCTAGCCTCTCTACTCTCTCTCTAAAAAAAACGCAGATATAGTATGCTAAAATGAATGAAAAGTGGGGGTAGGCCCACTTATATAGTGTGGTTTTATAGGCGTTTTGCGATCGTGTTTTGATCTCTCACTTCAACGAACCTGCTACTTAAAGTGACGTTAAATTTTCCAAATATATTTCGTCAAAATATTTATTTCAATCTCGACTTAATATTGTCTCGCTAGCTTATGATTTGCGCTAATAAATTATTGACGATCGTTACCCGGTGTCGGTTCCGTGTTACTCCGAACTTAATAAAACTAGTGTAGTTGCTTTTCCGAAAACAACTCATCCAAACTTATGGTGTCTATTTGATTTATTTTATCTAAATTACAAACCTCAAATACGACGATAGTATTAACTTTTACAAGCTCATCAGTACATGTGCTTTAACGAACATGTTTGAAAATACTAATTTGCATTTTCCCGTTTCTTTATAACTAAAAATTGAGTCACGCTTTCGCCGGTGTTCTCGCTTTTCAATTCTCTATGGTATTCAAATGAATTCAACCATGTACATTTTCTCAAATGTCAGAATGAATATTTACACGTTTAACCGAAAATGTTCGTTTCTTCATAACTTTTCCCAAAATTCCTCTATTCGATCTAACTTCGCACGTGTTTTCTATTGAATACATTTCCTTTATTCTAATAATAAAATAATATTATTTACTTACGAGTCTTAAATCTCACATAATCCAGTTTAAACACGTTTTAATCTCGATTATGGAATTTAATAAATCGTTTTTTTTGCGGGTTTCCACACACGGTTTACCAGGTGGATGTCAAGACTGCTTTTTTGTATGGAGAAGTCAAGGACGAGATTTTTGTGGATCAGCCACCAGGGTTTTTTGATTCAAAGGATCCAACTCATGTTTACAATCTAGACAAAGCCTTTTATGGTCTTCACCAAGTGCCTCAGGCATGGTATGCAACCTTGATGGCTCATTTACTAGGGCATGGGTACAAGAGAGGAACCATCGATTAGACACTATCCCTTAAAACAGTTAGGAAAGATATGATCTTGGTTCAGTTTATGTAGATGGCATCATCTTCGGATCTACCAGTACAGCACTATGTTCTGAATTTGAAGAGGTTATGAAGAAGAGATTCGAAATGAGTTCGTTGGGGGAGATGACAACTTTTTCGGGCCTACAGGTTCATCAAAGTTCGATGGGAATTATGTTGCATCATAGAAAACACGTCGAAGACATTCTTGCAAACTTCGAGTTTCAAGATTCTAATAGCGCGACAACTCCTATGGTGGAAAGACCTCTTATTTCATCCGATCCTGAAGGGAATCCCTTGGATCAAACTTACTATCGGTCAATGATCTTATCCCTGATGTATCTCACCACTAGTCTCCCTGACATCATATTTGTTATCTGTCAATGCGCCCGTTTCCAGGCTAATCCTAAACTCTCCCATTTAATTGCTATTAAACGTATTTTTAGATATATGAAAGGGCAACCGAAGCTAGGTCTTTAATATCCCAAAAACTTATATTTTGATTTATATGCTTTGCTGATAGCAATTACGGTGGATATGATATTGACAGGAAATCTACTTCTGTTGGATGTCAATTCTTGGGTGATTGACTCATTTCATGGCAGTGCAAGAAACAACAAACAGTATCCACATTCACTGCCAAGGCTGAGAATGTTGCTGCGTCAGTCTGTTGTTCACAGGTTATCTGGATGCAACATCAATTGTTGGATTACGGTTTGGAATTTCTTGATACTCCAATCTTTTGTGATAATGATAATACTATTACTATTGTTAAACATCATGTTTAGTATTCAAAAATCAAGCACATTGACATTAAAATTCATTTTATTCGTGATTGTTACAACCGTAAATTTACTCATCTTGAGCAAGTTCACACTGATAATATTGTGGCGGACTTATTTACAAAAACCGGCCAGAACAGCAAGATTTAATGTGCTTTTAGGGTTTCTTAAAATGCTTCGTTTCGATAATTGAGTCTTTTTGAGGTTAAATTTGTACATAAATGTTTTCATTTTTTTGGTGAAATTTTTGCACAAATTTAGGGGGAGAAAATTAAAAAATTCAAAAAGATTGTGTGTTTGTTTAAAACAAATTACACTTTTGCTTAAAATTATGTCGGTTGCTAAAGTTTGAGGGACGTATATGTGTATATGTTTGGTCCTGTCATCTACTTGTAGACATACATGATAGCCATTCACCTGAAGACAGAAAGCAACTGGGGCGATTGTGGTGTGTTTTGTTTTTAATTCTTTCGCTTAAAATTATGTCGGTTACTCAAAGTTCGAGGGACATGTATTTTTATATATGCTTGGTCCTGTTATATACCTGTAGACATATGGGATAGCAATTTACTTGAGAACTTAAAGTGACTGGGGTAACTGAGTTTAAAATTATCTTCTATAAATCAAGTGGAAAGTGATATGATTATTCAGTTAAGAGCTTTCTAGAAGCTTAAATATTTTTCAAATGAAAATTGATCCAACCTTTGGAAAAACGATAGTAAAATTTATTATGTGTGCCTAACGTGTGAAGTTACTAGGCTTAAAAGGCTTTTGAACAGTCATTGATTTGTATGGTATGTCACACCCCAACCTACGACGGAAATGTCGGGGTGTGAGCTGATTGTTCGCAGCCCATAAGGTACTATCATTAAATTATAAAGCGACAATATCTAATTAATTTATTTATTATCAAACAACATTTAAATATAACAAAATAAAGAAAATTACAAATACAAAACCAACTATTCTTGTATATGTTTATTCTCCTAAAGTCATCTCTATGTAAGCTTCAGTTCGATAAGCAATCCAATCTATAACCTGCAAATGCGTACAAAATATATATTTGTCAACAACACATGTTGAGTGAGTAGATCACCAGTTTTGACACAAACATAAAAATGGTAGTATATAATGGTATAAATGAATAAATAAAAATAGGAAAAACTGTTATTTGTGAGTATAAACAATGAAATCGTTAAGCAAGTAATGAGTGTCGGTGAAACCATTGCCAATGCGATCGGGCTCCGGCCACTACGACGGTCGTATGATCATACTATAATAAGATTATGTTGGACCTCCCCTAATGCGATTCAAGTAAGCAAGTAAGAAAATAGCCAATAACATGTAGTCATTCAATCGATACACAACACAAAGATCACAATTTGCGTATGAGAAATAATAAGATACATAATTTGAAATGGTACGAAAGTGTCCCCAAAACATTCGAAAACAAGTAAAATAGGGGAGTAATTAGTCACCTTAGCGATTAAGCAAAAGATAATGATTAAATTAGAAACCGTCAAATCAAGTTCTTCGGGATTTACCGACAAGAATCCTATTTACAATAATTGAGAAAATAAATATAATTTGAATAACGAAACTAAGATTAGATAGCAAATCAGGAATTCGATGATCGAGTGAATTCTTACGAAAGTTAAATATTACAACGATTTATTTTTAATTTTATTATCAAAGTGTTATCGTATATAGTATGATTTATTGATACAAAAATATATAAAATAAATATTTATAAAATATGGATAAATTATTTAAAGAGATTTGTTTTAGAGGAATATTTTAAACTAAAAATATGTTTAACGTATTTATATCTATTTTATTATTAATAAAGATTTCTTATATATATAAATATTGTAAATAATCAATAATAGATAATAACTTATAATATTTGAATAACCATAATCTTTTACAAAATACATGAATTTTTATATTTTAATTATGTTACATAACGTGATAAATTTTAAATATATAATCTAAATTGAAACTCTTTTTATAAATTAAAATCTTTATAAATTTTCATAACTATTTTAAATGCATATATGTATATATATATGTATATATATATGTATATATATATATATATATATATATATATATATATATATATATATATATGTGTGTGTGTGTGTGTGTGTGTGTGTGTGTGTAGATTAATCAAGGTTCGGAAACGAGTAATTTATATGTCGGTTTTATATAAAATGTAACGATTCCGGCAAATCCAGGTATACCCTAGCCGGTATATACTATTTACGTGTCATTTAATATTGATTATATGAGTTATAGTACGTTTATACGAGTATATATGATTCATAGTACGAATCATACTCGATTATATAGTGAATCGTATTGGAATTACAAATTAACCAATGAACGATTATTGAAACCCGAACGAATTGGGAATTACATTATAGACGAAGTATATAATGTTTAGTGATGTTTACGAAGTATTAATGCTTCGGGATAAGTGAATTATAGCACAGAAAAAAAAAGGATTTCGATTTATTAGTACGTCGGTACGATAAACGAAACCTTTAACATCAAACCAAGCAAGAGACGATCGATCAAGCCGAAAAAGATGCGTAATTATTAATAATATGATGTTTTAAGTCAATAAACGTCATGGGTTAAGTTTTTTTAAAGTTTTTAAGTCGGTTTTATGTAAATCTTATTTTAACCCGAAAAACGACCATTTTGGGCTCGTTTTAAGCCGAATTACGCGTTTAAACGAGAAACGAACTGAACCAGATTATCCAAAACATTATCCGGATTACGGAAATCCGAATATGTGGCTTAGAATGGACTTGTGGGTCCCATCCCACCCCATATGGTGGACCGATCGGCCCACCCCTTCCATAATATCATTTCATTTTCTTTTTTACAACATCAAACTCTCTCAAATCTCTTCATACATTTCAAGTGTTCATCCAAATTCATCACTTGTAACCAAGAACACAAGGTATAAGCATGTTATAATGCATAATCTTTGGTGTTGATTTCTTAATTTTGAGTTGTTTTGCAAGAACAAGAGGTTCCAAGTGAAATATGGGTGAAAACCCGAGATGGAACCGATCCTTGCTTGATCAAGTGATGTATACAAGTTATACACGGGATCTTGGTCCAAGAAACGAGTTAAAAGTGTCAATAACGAATTTTTACGGTTAAAATCTTTAAAAATGAATTTCCAAGTGAAAGACGGGTGAAAACCCGAGATGAAACCGACTCTTGCATGATCAAGAGATGTATACAAGTTATACAAGGGATCTTGGTCCAAGAAATGAGTAAAAAGAGTCGAGAACAGATTTTTACGGTTAAAACCTTTGTTTTTATATCAAAACCGACACTATGAAAGAAATGGTTTGATTGTTGGTGTAACTTGCTTGGTATAGTGTTATTGTACTTGTAGGTGTTGTATCTAGGGGCTAGCAAAGGCTAGAAACCAAGATCTTTGCGATCTAACGCTAGAAAACACAAGATAGCTCGGTTTTCGCGTGGTTTATGTATTTTGGACAGATTGTAGTATGCTTAGAGTCAGTTCACGAAATTTCACAGAGATGATCTACACATGAAAATATGAGATCTGTGAATTTTTGGTAATTTTTGGATAAAGAATGAATATTTGGTGAATTTAATGCTCGGTTTTGGCCAAAAATGGTGAAAAATAGCTAAACTTGATAAAAAATTCTGGAAAATTTAGGATAAGCTTTTTATAACATATAAAAGTCACACACAAAATTTGAGCTCAGTTGGAGAAGTCTAAGGGGGCTTTTCGGTAAAACGAGTTCTATGGCTTTCTAGCTCGGTTTTTGTGAAAACGGCTTGAAAAGTGAGTTTTGGGTTCTGGAAAAATTCCAGGGAGTTATGAGGATGGCAGGGATCATCCCAGAAAAATTTGGGATTTTCTAAAGTCTTTTGGTATTTTTGACATATTTAGTGTTTTAATAATGTTTAAAAATAGATAAATAAATGTAAATATAAAAAAATAAATCTGGAAAATTTTTATAAAATTTCTTACTGTCAAAATAAGTTTTGTGCAAAATTTCAAGACCCGAGACTAAACGGGTAATTATTTGTGCTAAAAAGAACATAAAAACAAATTTTTAAAGCTTAAAACGTGTAAACCGGCAAAACTCGCATAAGCGAGCTGACTGGTATATAAAAACCTAAAAATGGACCATTTTCATAATACTAAGTAAATTAAATAAAAGTAAATCATCCGAAAATAATTCGGATGATTTGGGTAATTTTACCCGATTTTACTGTTTCCGGCACCTAAATGACGGAAACGGGCCCCGCGGCCAAACGGGGTGTCCAAACCGAGCTCTAATTTCATCACTTTAACCAAAATAACAGTCAAACACCATTTTTGGGTCGGTTGTGAACAAACTCATTTTTGAAACTAAAAACGGATAACCGTGCTAGGCACGCAAATCAAGGAAAACATAAAAATGATAATTTTGACCGTCAGACTTTAAGTAATGTCACAATCTGAGTCCTTAGAAGTGTCACGGGGTTAACATTGTCCCCGGATCGAGTGCAGTACTGGGTTAACAATGTCCCCAGATGTACCGATTGGCACGGATTTAATTTATGGGAATTATATAGTAACGACTTAGATATCATATTACAGATCCAGGCTTATAGCAGTTCATTGTAGCACGCCCCGACTCACAGAAAGGTGAGTTTTCACGAGCCCCTTTTACTGAACTGTTTTAAGTATTTTCCCGGGGCGGAAAGCATGTCTTTATTAAAGTATTTAAGTACATACCGATCGTATGGAAACACTTGTATATTTATATATATATGGTTTGATGCACAGAATATATAATTGTTCATCGTGTGGGATTGTTCTGGGGTAACATAGTTCCCCGAGGTTATTATTGTTCTGGGGTAACATAGTTCCCGGAGGTTATTATTGTTCTGGGGTAACATAGTTCCCGGAGGTTATTATTGTTCTGGGGTAACTTAGTTCCCAGAGGTTATTATTGTTCTGGGGTAACTTAGTTCCCCGAGGTTATTATTGTTCTGGGGTAACATAGTTCCCGGAGGTTATTATTGTTCTGGGGTAACATAGTTCCCGGAGGTTATTATTGTTCTGGGGTAACTTAGTTCCCAGAGGTTATTATTGTTCTGGGGTAACTTAGTTCCCAGAGGTTATTATTGTTCTGGGGTAACATAGTTCCCAAAGGTTATTATTGTTCTGGGGTAACATAGTTCCCAGAGGTTATTATTGTTCTGGGGTAACATAATTCCCAGAGGTTATTATTGTTCTGGGATAACGTAATTCCCAGAAGATTAATGGAAATGTTCTGGGGTAACATAGTTCCCAGCATAATTACATTACTAATAAATGATTATTAAAATGATCTGTCAGTGTTTATTTAAATTAGTGAAACTCACCAACTATTCGTAGTTGATCCGTTTTTCTTTACATGTTTTCTAGGTATGCCCAAGTTGGAATGATTGATATGTGCTTAATGATCTGTGCTACTTGTTGGAAACTTGCTGATCTATATTTTGTAATGAATATATTAATGTCTTATCGGTAAAACATGTGTGTAACACCTAGACAGTAACGAAACTCGCAACAATGTAATATGATATAAATTAATGTAGTGGTATTTTCTTTATAAGCAATGCTGTTGATATCAGATGTGTCTGTTGCATCCCGTGTACGTTTCCGCTGCGGTTACGGGGTGTTACATAAAACAAAACGGATCAGTTACTATTTTTTTAATATTTACAGTATTTACAATATTATTATTATTATTATGATTTAGGTGATTAAATATATTGATATATATATATATATTATATTAAATTAAAACAAAAAATAAGAAAACAAAAACGCTGCCGGAGGGACTCCAAACCGTGCCCTCCAGCCCAGAGATTTAATATCACACACACACCAGCCATGCGAGCTGGTGTGTTGGTTTGTTAAAAGATGAAACTATTTTAATATAACTAGCAGACCAAACAACCCATATTATACAAGAACCCTAGAAATTCAATCGATCATACGGCTTTATGTTCGTTTAAATTGGGTTAGGGTTATCGTTAAAGGAGTAACGACGATCAAGATGGTATACATAATTACCTCGTATGATGTCCAAACAATGGTTAAATTGATCCTAACAGCACCGGATATAGAACGATGAAGAACGAGTATAGAGAGGCTGATAAAATCAAATTAAGCATGGGGTTTAGATGGCGAGGTTGAGAGGATTGTGCAGACTCAATTAATTGAGTTATGGTGCTCGTTAGGTTATGAATTGATTAACAAGTGAGGATGGTTCGTTCATAATAGCAATATGTATCAAATTGATCTCTGATTCCTTATTAAGCTAGTCCGTTTGGTCGTTTATGGGATAGAGGATAATATGCTTAATCAATTTTGAATTATTTACAACGATTAAGGTGCAAGAAAGTTAATCGGGTCACGAATATGGGTATACGGGTTAGGGTGATTGGGTAAATGGGTTTGGGTATTATAATAATATAATAATATTACAGATCTTGTAGTTTGATCCCTACAGTTTAAGGATGGAAGCATATTAAGGTAATAGATTAAGTTTGGGTCAAAATTGCCAAAATGTGAAAGTTATAAATATATAATATATAAATAACTAAATAATAATATAATTATAGTTATTTACTCGATAAATGCGGTAAAATTTCCCGAACATCGTAATGGGCCGGGTTTATAAATTTTGAAAAGTCCGTGTTGTTACAGTCTCCCCTACGTTAGGGAATTTCGTCATGAAATTAAAGGATACTATAACAAACCATTAGATCTTGAGAAAAGGAAAACTTTAAAATAAAATTTAAAAATTTATCATGACACAGAACTTTGAATAATTAAACAACGCACTAAATCCAAATTCGATAAGAGCACTTATATATAGGATGTACCAGCAGCGTATCCACCATGTCCTTATCATCTTTACATTTGTACCGTTATCCCAACTACTTTCGATTCTATATTACGACACACAATCGTACGCATTATGATTTCCATGCGATGTCTTTGATAATTATGTCCCGGACCATAATTATTTAGATCATCGGATGGTCCACATAACTCGTCTTATCGTGTGGGTTTACAAAAACGTTTGAAAATACAATTTTATGAATAGAATCCTTTAGGGAAAGGAGTTTTAAATGAGACGTCTTTAAATCGAGAAAAGTTTATAGTTTGGTTATTTAATATGGTGAATTTTATAAAACTACCCTTCGATAATTTTAAACTTTACTCGATGGGTATGATAATATAATATATTAGTTAGTACTTCAATAATCCATAGAAATGTTAATTCAAAATTTATTAAATAGTCGATACAAGGCAGAAAATTCAAATTCAAGCAAGATAGAATACGACGAGAGACGGAAGTCTTCTTAGTAGCTTAAATATTCAGTTGCGTATGAATTGGAACTTTGAAACATAAGCATCTTGAGTGATTTGATCCATGAGGGCTTGAGCAGTCGTGGTAAATTGATCCGACATCGCTTGGGTAACTGGAGCTCGAACGGTTTAAAAGAGGGTTGATTGGTTAAAGTAGGATTGGCAAACTTGAGCTTGCGGGTGTGGAATCTGATAAGTTTGGGTTACATATGTATGATTTTGCTTGACGATAGGAGCTTGAAGGACGTGGGATTGATTTGATTAACAACATGGTTTTTACGATTAGACTTGTGCTTGTTGTTGTCGTTGTTGTTGTTGCGAGGATGAGTTGGGGGTAAAAGAATTTAAATTTCAATCAAGGAAGTACGTTAATGAACAAGTTTGAATTGGTTGTATTAATGTTTTGAATTTGAGTTTATATTTTAGAGGTTGCAGCAGTTAACTCATTGGCTATACACGCGGTGGTCATGAGAACTAAACTATTGATGTTGAGGACGACGGTGGTTTCTTAGGCGAGACATTCTACGAGGACCAAAAATAAAGATTTATAAGATGAAAGATAAATTGAGGAAAAAATTTAAATATTAAAAGTTTAATTGTCTTATAATGACTTTGCTTTTAAAAAAATGGGGGTATTCGCTTCGTATCATGAGGAAAAAGACAAAAAGTTTATAAGGTAAGGGGTACATAGCGTAAATAGTTATTAGATGATGTAGTCAATATGATTAATGTGTGATGACTACACGAGGAGATGAGGTCAGTTTAAAAGTTAATTTTTATTTGATTAAGTCTGCTTAACAAGAAATTAACGAAACATAATTTGTGTGTTGGCCTCCCATGAGCTTTCCATGGCGGTTTGAATGGCCCAACGAAACTAACGAATAAAAGTAACTGAGTTGGAGAGCCCATGAGCGTTATATGGCATTTTGATTGTCGCAACTAATTAACGAATTCGCAATACAATAGAGTTTGTCGGCCCATGAGTGTTACATGACGTTTTAACCGACCAAACTAAATAACGAATATACGATACAAAAATATGAGTAGTTGGAGCATCCCTTGAATCACCACGTATGATGAACTCCAACAAAAATAACATTCAAAACAAGATGAGGAATGGATAGTAGGAGTTCTCATGGATACCATGGATTTTTCACGTACGAACCAAATAAATAACAAAACACAACAATCGAAATTTACCGAAGTTAGCCACGAACCACCGTGAATTCGGTTTAAAATCAACCTAAGGTGTTGGTCGTATGACAGTTGTGTTCCTATTTGATCGAGAGGAACTTTCCATGCTACCTATCCTTAAGATGAAGGAGTAAAAAAAAGTAGGGAATTCTTAAAGAATTTCCCAAAAATAAAAGGCAATCTACCATGAATGAAAATATTTAAGAAAAATTATCTTTGAAGGTTGAGGAATAGCCTAAGAGTTGTGTATGTGTGCGCATAACAATATAATAATAAACAATCATTATTTAAACAGTTAAATAAATACTTAATCTAGCAAGTAAGTACGTAAGCTGTAAACAATCAAATAGAACACATCAGGTAAAAAAAGCACGTATGGGACTCATAGGCACGTATGGGGCTACTAAGCATATTACTAGGGTACCACTAGCGACCTATCTTAAACCTTCGGCTCTGATACGAATCTGTCACACCCCAACCTACGACGGAAATGCCGGGGCGTGACCTGATTGTTCACAGCGCATAAGGTACTATCATTAAATTATAAAGTGACAATATCTAATTAATTTATTTATTATCAAACAACATTTAAATACAACAAAAATAAAGAAAATTACAAATAGAAAACCAACTATTCTTGTATATGTTTATTATCCTAAAGTCATCTCAAGAGCTTCAGTTCGATAAGCAATTCAATCTATAACCTGCAAATGCGTATAAAATTTATATTTGTCAACAACACATGTTGAGTGAGTAGATCACCAGTTTTGACACAAACAAAAAAAATGGTAATATATAATGGTATAAATTAAAGAATAAAAATAGACAAAAGTGTTATCTGTGAGTATAAACAATGAAATCGGTAAGCAAGTTTTGAGTGTTGGTGAAACCATTGCCAATACGATCGGGCTCCGGCCACTACGATGGTCGTATGATCATACTATAATGAAATTATGTTGGACCTCTCCGAATACGATTCAAGTAAGCAAGTAAGGAAATAGCAAGTAACAGGCAGTCATTCAATTGATACACAACACAAATATCACAGTTTGCGTTTGAGAAATAATAAGATACATAATTTAATAAATGGTACGCAAGTCTACCCAAAACATTTGAAAACAAGTAAAGTAGGGGTGTGATTACTCACCTTAGCGATTAAGCAAGAGATATTGATTAAATTAGAAACCGGCAAGCCAAGCTCTTCGGGACTTACCAACAAGAATCCTATTTACAATAATTAAGGAAATAAATATAATTTGCATAGCGGAACTAAGATTAGAAAGCAAATTGGGAATTCGATGATCAAGTGAATTATTATGAAAGTTAAACATTACAAAGATTTATTTTTAATTTTATTATCAAAGTGTTATCGTATATAATATGATTTATTGATACAAAAATATATAAAATAAATATTTATAAAATATGGATAGATTATTTAAAGAGATTTATTTTAGATGAGTATTTTAAACTAAAAATGCGTTTAATGTATTTATATATATTTTATTATTAATAAAGATTTCTTTTATATATATATATATATATATATTGTAAATAATCAATAATAGATAATAAATTATAATATTTTAATCACCATAATCTTTAACAAAATACTTGAATTTGTATATTTTAATTATGTTACATAACGTAATAAATTTTAAATATATAATCTAAATTGAAACCCTTTTCATAAATTAAAACCTTTATAAATCTTCATAACTATTTTAAATGCATATATGTATATACATATGTATATATATGTGTGTGTGTGTAGTTTTAATCAAGGTTCAAAAACGAGTAGTTTATATGTCTGTTTTTATATAAAACAAAACTGATTAATTACTAATTTTATAATATTATAATATTTACAATATTATTATTATAATTTAGGTGATTAAATAGATTGATATATTATATAATAAATTAAAACAAAATGATAAGAAAACCAAAACTCTGCTGGAGGGACTCGAACCTGTGCCCTCCATCACAGAGATTTAACATCACATACACACCATCCATGCAAGCTGGTGTGTTGGTTTGTTAAAAGATGAAATTGATTTAATATTACTAGCATACCAAAAACCCATATTATACAAGAACCCTAGAAATTCAATCAATCATACAGTTTGATATTCGTTTAAATTGGGTTGGGGTTATCGTTAAGGGAGTAACAACGATCAAGATGGTATATCTAATTACCTCATATGATGCTCAAACAATGGTTAAATTGATCCTAACAGCACCGGGTATATAACGATGAAGGATGGGTATAGAGAGGCTGATAAAATCAAATTAAGCATGGGGTTCAGATGGCGAGCTTGAGAGGATTGTACGGACTCGATTAATTGAGTTATGGTGCTCGTTAGGTTATGAATTGATTAACAAGTGAGGATGGTTCGTTCATAATAGCAAACATATCAAATTGATATCCGATTCCTAATTAAGCAAGTCAATTTGGCCATTCATGGGATAGAGGATAATATGCTTAATCAAATTTTGAATTATTGACGAAGATTAAGGTGCAAGAAAGTTAATCGGGTCGCGAATATGAGTATACGGGTTAGGGTGATTGGGTAAATGGGTTGGGTATTATAATAATATAATAATAATACAGATCTTGCAGTTTGATCCCTATAGTTTGAGGATGGAAGTTTGGGTCAAAACTGCCAAAATGTGAAAGTTATAAATATATAATATATAATTAATTAAATAATAATATAATAATAGTTAATGTACTCGATAAATGTGGAAAAATTTCTCAAACTTCGAAATGGGTCGGGTTTATAAATTTTGAAAAGTCCGTGTTGTTACATGGTAGCTTTCCATGATGCGTAAAAGTTGAAGTAATATAAACTAAATCTACTAAACTTAGTATGGAGAGTCATTTTGAAGATATGTGCATGTCTCCATACACATCTTTCCGAATGATAGGCTAGAAAAGTAATTGCCCAGTCATACACGAACCCGTTAGTATCTTGATCACTGAAAACCTTGTGCTTTTAAGTCATAAAAAAATTGTATATATAACATTGTGTTATTAAACTTCGTTTTTCAGAAGCTTAAAGAGTCAAACTAGAACTGCAAGGGTGGGGCTTTCAACTAAGTTCTAAACACTCTTAATGTAAGGCACGTAAGTCCGGATGGCTTGTAAGTCCAATGTTCAACCTTAAAGCTTAAAATTTTTGTTTGTATAAAGAAAATCTTTTGATCAAGCACTAGGGGGTTGGAGTCAAATTAGGGTGATCTACGGAAACCCAAATATTTGAGAAGATATAGGAGGAATCACAAATCCATGACTGAAGTCCATCTAAGATTTATGCCTAATTGAACATAAATCGTATCACTAATTCAATGAAAATCAAGCTATGTATCTTTATACTTGCTTTCAACCTGTCTCTCTATTTCATAATAATGCTGAAAATTAATCTTTGTGAAAGCATCTTAATCAATAGATTCAATGTTCGGATTTTTTCTTAGAAGGTTGCTTGTTTATCAAAACTGAAATCTGATCCCAAAATTTGCTAAATTACAAGAAGGCCGAGTGATTTTATTTATTTTTGTATTCTTATTTCTACTTTTATATCCATCCTTATCATTATTTCTTATTAATTTTATTTTTACCTCATGCTTACTCTTGTTGAAACGAATGTTATAAGAGATTGGTTTTAAAACATGGTTCAAGCTCATGTTTGAATTTGAGAAAATCTGTTCTCAGCCAAAGTCAGAGTGGCCCATAAAAGGTTTGGTGATGAAAGTAACTTGGTTATGATGATTGGCCCAAATGGATATAAAATGTTTAGGTTCTCGGCCCTGACCCAAAAATTTTGAAGTTTAAAAGGCATATCTTATGCATTATTTTTTATCTTCTTCAAATCTGCAAATTCTCTCTCTCTCTCTCTCTCTCTCTCTCTCTCAAATATCAAAATCATCGTTGCCTCCATTGCTATTATATTGATCATCTGATTTGTTGGTTATTAAAGTTATATGAAACTTTAACAAGCTTGTTCTCGGGTCACTGTTAATCGATCCACGGGCTTAATGAGTATCTTTGGTTTAAATGACTATTTTTACCGAGATATTTGAATATGATGTGTGATTGCTATATATGAGTGTGATGTGAAATGGTGATTATTGTGTGTTCGGTTATATTATAAGTTTTAAGTGTTGCAAGTTCCTCATTAATGGAGTTTTTGGTGGTTTAGGGAAGATGATACAGGCGGAAACCAAGGATTTTTAAAGGTTTAAAGGCCGATATCTTTAGAGATCTCGGTTTAGGGTTCTCGGGGATGTTTGACTGTAAACCATTGGTCAAACAGAGAACCCCTAAGATCTTCAGTAATGTTAAGGGTTCTCGGTCAAACCATAACCGAGAACCAACATTAATTGACTGAGAACTCATGTTCTCGGTGGTACAGGACCTTTCATGAATAGTGTTGAACAGAGAACTCATTTTGTGGACCAAAAACTCTATTAATTGACTGAAAACTCTATTAATTGACAAAAAACTCATTTTATTGGACTGAAAACAGCATGAATTTGATTAATTTTAATATAATTTGGATAAATTTGCTAATGAGGACTTATATTGTCTATATTTATGTTTCCAGTCCCTATTCTTTGACCAAGATGTCCACTTCATGTTAATCATATATATATATATATATAATGAGTTTGTTGGAATCGATCTGCCCAAGACACATATTAGAATTGATGTGGCTAGTACGTTATGATACAAGTCGGATCATACCCTATTGCAAGCTAGAAAAACGCCACGATATTTGTTATTAGATATGATCTAAGTAATAAATATTAACACTTATATATTTGGAAATGGGTTTTCTAAATATTTTCAATTATGTGTAAAATAAATTATATGGATAATTTATGAGAAATGTTATTTATTTGATAAATTAAAAATATGTTTAAAAGAAAATAAACAAAAATGGATTTGTGTTTTGGGGGGGAAACCCACCATTGGGCCGGCTCCCCCCCCCTCTCTCTCCTCTCTCCTCTTTTTTTTGTTTCAATAACATGCAAGGAGATTGTGTGGATGTGTAAGGAATCCTTTTGCATCACTCCACACTCTCTCTCACACACAAACTCTCTCTACCTCTCAGCCGTAAAACCAAGATCAAGAACAAGAGATTGCAAGAGTATTAAAGATCCTAGCAACTTGGCCAATTGTTGAAGCTTGTTGGGTATACAAGCTTGAGGATTCCTTTCCTTGGATTCTAGCCGTTCAATCTCATTCATCCCTTTCATTTTCTGGACTTGAAGGTATGTTCTTGAGACACCCTATGGTTGTGTTTAGATAGCATGTATGTTGTATATGGATCCTAGTTTGGGTTTATACATATACGGGTTTATGTGTTTGGTAAAATCAAGATTTAAAACTTATATTTTCTACTGCGTTTTCTTTAATAAATGGTTATTTTGGACTTTGATAATCTTGCTAAAACCCAACAATGGCATTAAGAGCCGCTTATACAATTACATGCTTCAAATCGGGTTCTAAAGTGCTTGGGTTTGATGATATTTTTTACCATTTTGGCCGAGAACTTTAGGCCTTTTGGTTGCCCCTTGGTTTTTAAAGTTAGTACCGTACATGCATGTGGTAAAAACAAGAAAAATTGGTCATTTTGGTTGCCAAATTTTGTTAGGGCTAAAACTGTGTTCTTCAGCTCTGGCCGAGAACTCCATGGTAGAAAACCATGG
Source organism: Bidens hawaiensis (assembly GCF_021521415.1). Classification (NCBI taxonomy): domain Eukaryota; kingdom Viridiplantae; phylum Streptophyta; class Magnoliopsida; order Asterales; family Asteraceae; genus Bidens; species Bidens hawaiensis. Next base: position 304,793 of record NW_027491238.1, on the reverse strand, counting down.
TTCTCGGTCTGGCCAAAGACACCCGAAACCCTGTTCTCGGTTGGCCGAGAACTCATGGTTGAGGAACCATGAGATTTCGGTTGACCGAAAACACGTTCTCGGTTGAACCAAGAACTCATGGTTGAGGACCATAGTTCTCGGTTGGACCGAAAACTAGTTCTCGGTGTTGACCGAGAACAATAGGTTCTCGGTGAACCAAAGCTTTCGGCGTGAAAACTCTGAAGCTTTGGTCTTCTGGCCGAGAACTATGTGTTCTCTGTTTTAGGCCGAGAACTAAGGGACAAGGGGGACCATTTTGGTCAAAGGTTGACCTGTTTGGTCAAAGGTTGACTTGTTTGTGTGGATGTTCATAACTTAGTCATGACCTTGTGCATATTGAAGAAGACTTGTTGTGATTTATTCATTTGTTTGTAATATTCTTTATTCGAGTTTGTAATCTATTTATTCGTTCAAATGGTTTGTAATAATAAGTAGAATAGTTGTATTTCTTTTATTAGACAAAATGTATTAGGATATATTTTGTAAAAAAAGATGCAACTATAATACCATTTTGGTGGAAGCCCAAGTGGAAGCCCAATTAAAGAAGAAGGATCACAACGAGAAGTGAACGCTTGAAGCATAAGGATGCGGAGCCAAGTGGGAGTTCACCATGTTATACCTTGTGTCATGCTCGTTCCTTAGGAGAGACCTTTTGACACACCTGTTTCGGTCAACAAGTGTTGTTAATTTAGGTGATTATGGTTATGAACATGTGATTGTATTTTATGCTTGTATGGTTGATTTATATTTATTGTTTTATCATGTTTGGATGTTAAAAAATTAAAATCGACAACTAGCATAAAAGTGATTCATTTGAAATTATTAAGTTGTAAACTATAAATGATTTCACAATAAAATGGGTTTTATTAAAAGGAATTTGAAAATTGGTTTTCAAAGATACCATACATTTGAGTGCATGAGTTTTCCAATCTAGAATTTTAAAAACTTAAATCCCTTTTGAAAACAAGTTGAACACCATCCTTTTATGCGACACTCGAGTCACTTTGAGTCTTGATGTGGGATAAAGGTTACCTAACCACATTTAAGAAAACTTGTGATCTTGAGGTGGATTTAACAAATACTTGTGGGATAAAGGTCACCTAACCACTTGTATGTGTAAACTCACACGTGCGTGTAAGTAGGACGACTTGATTTGGAAACCATGTGAATAGGGTCACCGAAGCATGGCGTACAAAGGTGTTGATGGGATTAAACATGGCAACTAAAAATATGATGTTTAACCGATCCCATAAAACTAGAAGTTGCAAAGGGTTGCAATTGTCAAATGTTGACTACCTTGTTAATTCGAATAGTGGGATAAAGGTCACCTAACTACTATTTGGATGAAACGTTAGATTCTAGATTTTAATCATTAATTGTCTTAGAGACATTAAAGGGTATTAACGATTAAAATTTATTTATATCGAAAATACAAAATTGAACTTTGTTAAATTCTTTATAGATGGCCGCAAACAATCCACAAAACGCTATTATCCCACCCGTGCATAACTTATCACTAAGATCCATTCTGGATAAGGATCGTCTGAACTATAACAATTTCATGGACTGGTATCGAAACTTGACAATTGTTCTCAAGCAAGAGAAAAAGTCCTACATTTTGGACGATCCTATTCCTGATGAACCCGATGTCAACAACTTGGATGCCTACGCGGATTAGCTAAAATACACCGAGGATTCGGTGCAAGTTTCTTGCCTCATGTTGGGAACACTGATTCCCTAGATCCAAAAGGATTTCGAGAATCATGGGGCTTATGACATGATATCCCAGCTTAAGGAAATGTTCCTTACTCAAGCGAGGGTGGAGCGCTTCGAAACGGTTCGAGCACTTCATGCATGTCATATCGAAGAAACCCAGTCTGTCTCATCTTATGTGCTTAAGATGAAAAGCCACATTGATCGGCTTGAACGACTTAATTGTCTCGTCTCAAAGGAGTTAGCCACGGATTTGATCCTCAATGGCTTAACTAAGAGGTTTGAGACATCCTCAATGAACGAATGGGACAAAAGCATTGGTGAGCTTCACGCAATGCTTAAGACAGCCAAAGCCGGCATGGGTAAAAAGGTTTTACCCGTTCTTGCGATCAATGAGGGTGGCTTGAAGAAGAAGCATCACCCAGAACCAAAGGAAAAGGTTTTCGTTGGTAAGGGGCAAGTCAAAAAGGGGTTCAAGGGAAAAGCAAAGGCGGAACCAAAACCCAAGAAGCTAAAGGTTAGCACTGAGGATCCGTGCTTTGGTTGTGGAGAGATAGGTCACTGGATGAGAAACTGTTCGACTAATCTCAAAGAGTTGAAAGCTAAGATGGATGCAGGGCAAACCTCAGGTACAACTTTCATGATTCATATTGGTCTTAATATTGTTTCTTCTAACACATGGGTATTGGATACCGGATGTGAAACTCATATATGAAATTCATTGCAGGAGTTCACAAGAAGAAATTATGTGAAGAAAGGAGATTCTTCATGGGCAATGGAGCAAGGGTTTACGTCCAAGCTCGAGGAGATTATGTTTTAAAGCTTCGAAATGGTTTGTAATTTTTTTTGATAAACATTTTGTATTCTCCTAGTTTGACTAGGAATATTATCTCTGTTTCTTTATTAAGACAATTTGGTTATGATTTCAAGTTTGTAGACAGTGGTATTTATGTTATCATGAATGATGTCTTTTATTTTAAAGCAATGCCGTCTAATGGCATTTATGAATTAGTTCATGATAATGCATCCATTGATAAGTTGTTGTACCAAGCTAACACCAAAAGACTCAAATTGGATTTGAGTGAAAATTTTCTTTGGCATTGTAGCCTTGGTCACATAAACAAGGATCGCATTAATACACTTCAAAAGAATGGTCTTTTGGAAGCGAATGATGATTCATTTGATAAATGTGAATCTTGTTTATTGGGGAAGATGACCAAGGAGCCCTTTAGTGGAACTAATGAAAGGGCAAAAGACTTATTATGTATCATACATTCGGATGTATGTGGTCCTTTTAAGACAATGACAAGGAATGTTGAAAAATACTTCATTACCTTTACCGATGATTATAGTTGCTATGGGTATGTGTTCTTGTTAAGACACAAAGATGAAGCCTTTGAAATGTTCAAAGTCTTCCAAAAGGAAGTACAAAATCAAATCAACAAAACAATCAAAGTACTACGTTCCGATGCAGGAGGTGAATACCTCAATGATGCATTTCTATAACATCTTAGGAGTTGTGTGATTGACTCACAACTTACTCCACCTGGAACACCGCAACATAATCGTGTGTCCGAGAGAAAGAATCGAACTTTATTGGATATGGTTTGATCTATGATGGCTAGAAGTACATTACCTCTATCATTTTGGGGTTTCGCTTTGATCTCTGCTGCCCGTATTCTGAATATGGTGTAGGTTCCCAGCCGGATCTACACAGGAGTATCTCGTAACACGAGGTGCAGAATCCCCACGTAATACGATACGAGCGTAAGATAGATAATACGTTGAACCGATAAACAAAGACACGTTACAATACTAATAAACACGATTGTATTGCAACACTTCAACACGTGAAATCAATAATCACCAATACACGTTCGTAAAAAACTATATCAAAATAAGCCGAAGTGAGGTTTAAATAACCTCGACAACTTCGCCTAACATACTAGGCGAAGTTGTCATACCTTTGCTTATCTCCAAGTTCGCCTACATCCCAGGCGAACTTGTGTAAAACAATATTCAATACCAAAACAAACAATCTAACACGATTACAGACACATACAAAACACGAGATACTGAACTACTGACATTATGCACCAACAGACTCCCCCTTGGCAGTAGCTTCATATCTCTATCTTCATTCTCGTGTCTAGTAATCCCAAAAATCTCGTGTCACCCGTCTTCAAGCATGAACGCCCTGTCTTACACAGACAGAGACCACCCTCTGGTACTTCTTGGCTTCATCTTTCCATGCAGGAATATAGAATATCTTCTTATCGTTTAGCACCTGCAAGTCAGCTTGAGACAAATTTACCAAGTGCATGGGACCATACACTCTCAGAATCTCTTGTTCGTCTTCATCTTCCATAACCGCTTCAGCTGTTTGGCTATCAACGTACCACCACTTAAGACTCTTTAAAACATCCTTGGGCATTATCTTCATCAGCACTTCTTTCAAACACCGAATCGGCCTATATTTCATCACCCTCCAAGGTTTGCCATCAGCTCGCATTCCTCTTTCCTTATCTTCAACTAACTTCCCTTTCTGAGGCTTTAACAACTCAAATTTCTTCTCTTTCACACTTTCTTTCCACACAATCTTCCCAATTATTCTAGCCATATTGTCATCACTCTTATTAATCAAACTCAATCTAGCCAAATCCTTCACCTCACACTCAGGCAAGGTAATGAGAGATCTCAACGTCCTCTTAAAATACTGAATCCCATCAAAGCGTTTAATCACAAATAACTTTAACTGCTCATCATACAGCCAGAAAATAATATCTTTCTTCGACTCAGCATACCCTTTGATATTGTAACTCTTTTTGAACATTGTTGGAACTGCTTTGTCACACCCTCAAAATCCACTAACGGAGTTTTACCGTCAGAGGGTGTGAACTAACAGGATCGGAATCATTAGTTATAATCAAACCATAAAACAAAGTTTCAAAACCATGAAAAACGTTTACGAGTAATAAAATGCGGAAGTGTAAAAACCTTTAACCTAAAGTTGCGTCACGCAGGACGACTTAAAACCAATGATAACCGTTAAAAATAAGTTTGCATAACAAAAGCGTTTTCAAGCAATGCATGTTCCTAAACCGCGCGCCCGCCTCGGCTACGTGAGAATAACATACTAAAAGTGTCAACACAAGGTTGGTGAGTTCACAAGTTTAAATAAAAATAAAGCGATTAGTGTTTGCGTTCAGCGTGTTGCGTTAAGCGTTTTGCGTTACAGCGTTTTGAGTTACAGCGTTTTGCGTTACAGCGTTTTGCGTTACCAGATAGTGTTATGTCAATTATATATCTATAGGTAGCTAGCCTATAAAACAAGTATCACTAAGTGTTCGACACCGAAGCTGACTGTTTATCAATTTGCCTTGCCACCAGGTCATCCAGACCATGGTATGTGTTTAGCCAAGATTACACCCGCTCGACATCCAGTCGAGTTTAGCGTTGGGTGGGGTTTGTCAAACCCAGTAGTACTACTCAACAGTGACTCGCTATTATCCAAATATTAACCGGTTCGATGTTATGAAGGACTTTAGTTTACGCGTTTGCCACTTAGTCTTTACAAGTGATATATAATCTATATTAACAAATCTTAAATGCGTTCGGAGTATGTTATCTCCCCCAAGTGAAAAGCGTTTAAAAAGTTTAAAAAAAGGGGAAAGTGAAACTCACTGTTTGCGAAGAAATTCCCAAATTAAATCACCAAGATGCGCGTCACAGAAAAACTCTCTCTAGCGTTCTAAAACAACAAAGAGATTTTTCTAAGTGTCGGAATATTATCGAGTCTCTAGACCCGGCACATAATACCTATGCACGTAACATGTTTCGTGTTTCGTTTGTGAATTGTGTGTGACTTTAACAAGTGTATTTATAATACGTTACATGTGTAAGCAATTATATTCGTGTCATGTATTCATAAAGTACATCACTAGCAATTACTCCCCGTAAGGGCATTTTGGTCAACAAATAACAATTAACTAGCCATTATTCCCCATGAGGGAAATTTGGTCAAATCATGACAATCAATTAGCAATTATTCCCCGCAAGGGCAATTTGGTCAAAACATAGCAATTATATAGCAAGTATCATGTTTCATGCATTTTTACAAAACTCAGCAGCTAGTTTCGCCGAGACAGAAATTCTACTTGAAAGATTGTACTATTCCACTGATCATAGCATCTCAATTAATTTACCAAAAATCATCAAAGAAGCATATATGTCTTAGGTTTCTAGAACATATTTTATTATATTTTTATTCCACATAGTTTTCTCACAATCATCAAATCATTACAGCAAACTCATAACAGTCAAATTCATGTGCAACAGAATGTTATTTGAAATTCCCGTTAAACGAAAAATCCAATAAATGCAAGAACACTTGAGTTAGGTTCCTAACTCAATAAGTCAACTTCCAGAAGTGGAACCAACCCAATTGGTCTCGTAGTTCATGAGATATAATATTAACAAGACAACCTAATAGCAGGTCTAACAGCTCAGCTTTGCACAACGTTTTTGTAAAATCATAAAAGTTAACTTCTACTTGTCCAAAAATTACAAGTTTATATTCTTTAGAAACTAGACTCAACCTAGTTTACTGTAGTATCTATAATCTCAACCAATTTTAAAATTTACACTTCGTTACAGTCACTTAAACATCAATAACACATTCTGTCCAGAAACTGTTTGCATCCAAACTCAACATATTAACAATCTATGAACTATCATGCATTCATATAACACTCTAGACTCCATAAACACCATCCATGCACATCAATTACACATTACATACATGATTAGGGTTTTTGTTTGAACTCAAATCAAAGACACAACAATTAACGTGTAACAATATCAATACTAGTTATCATATCATTATCAAATCAACAATAATCATGTTGACTTCATACATACACATAATCGGCCATCTAGGGTTTGTGATTAACCCAACAAACATCAAAATCAAGTATAAAGGATGCATAGGATAATCGATTATACCTTCCTAGCACCTAATTCTTCAATCAAAAGATTGAATTGATGGTTGTATGTGTGGTTATATGTGACGGCAGCCAAGGGAAGATGGAGGGTGGGTTTGGATCGGGGTCTTGGGGAAAAGAAAAATAATAGTTAGGGTTTATTATAACATAGTATTTATAGAATACTATGTTACACTTTGGCCCCTCCACTTCTAAGTATTACTTTTCCTAGCTTAAACTAACTTGTTTACATCTTGAGTTAACGTTTATAACCATGTTATCACATAACACATAAGTCTAACACATAATTATCACATAATTACTGTTTTGACGTTTTTCGTTTATTCACCAATTGTTTGCGTCAACTCGTTTGCGTTTCGGTGCAATTCCCGAAAGACTACACATGTAGTAAGTGTTAAGCGTCATTTAAACCCTAGTTTAAATGTAATGAAGTGTGCGTTATAGATTCAGTGATCTTAAGTTTGAATTGACGGAGTTGAGTTAACGGAGTTAACCTGAAATTGACGATTGTCACATCATTCCCATGTTAAAGAATTTTCGTCCCGAAAATTTGAGTCAAGTCGTGATGAGTGTCTGAAAAAGTAAGAAAAATTTTCAGTTTGTCATATCATCCCCTAGTAGAAAGAAATTTCGTCCAGAAATTTAATTCATACCTCCGGTGATGTCTGACGGTTTGCCGAGTTTTGCGGTTTTCGGTGTTTTGTCAGCCCTTCAAAAAGGTGAGGATACTTTTTCATCATTTGATCCTCGCATTCCCACGTGAACTCCGGTCCACGTCTCGAGTTCCAACGAACCTTAACGATTGGAATTTTGCCGTGCTTGAGCGTTTTGGTTTCCCAATCCAAAACCTCGACTGGTTCCTCAATGAAACGTAACTGTTCATCAACTTGTAGTTCCTCCAAAGGGACTACTTGGGTTTCATCAGATAGGCATTTCTTCAAATTGGACATGTGGAATACATTGTGTACGCCACTGAGTTCCGTTGGTAGGTCTAGTCGGTACGCCACCGGTCCAATGCGCTCAGTTATCCGGTAAGGACCAACATACCGTGGGTTGAGTTTGTTTCGCTTACCAAAGCGAACCACACCTTTCCAAGGTGAGACTTTGAGTAACACTTGGTCATTCACTTGAAATTCGAGAGGTTTTCGGCGCTTGTCGGCGTAACTCTTTTGGCGATCTCGTGCTGCTGCCATGCGATTTCGGATTTGAACAATCTTTTCCGAAGTTTCGAGTACTAGTTCTGGACCAGTGATTTGGCTGTCACCCACCTCTGCCCAGCAGAGAGGTGATCGACACTTCCGTCCGTACAGTGCTTCAAATGGCACTGCTTTAATACTTGCGTGGTAGCTGTTATTATACGAAAACTCTACCAAAGTTAAGTGAGGTTCCCAACTTTTTCCGAAATCCAAAACGCATGCACACAACATATCCTCCAGGGTCTGAATAGTTCTTTCACTTTGCCCATCCATCTGAGGATGGTATGCTGTGCTCATATCAAGACGGGTGCCTAGTGCGCTTTGTAGCGACTTCCAAAAGTGCGAAGTGAAACGAGAATCTCGATCTGAAATGATTGAGACAGGCACTCCGTGTCTTGACACCACTTCTTTCAGGTAAACACGAGTCAGTCTTTCCATTTTGTCCGATTCCTTAATCGCTAAGAAGTGTGCAGACTTAGTCAACCGGTCAACGATCACCCAGATGGTATCGCATCCCGTCGGTGTCTTAGGTAAACCTGTAATAAAATCCATTGAGATGTGTTCCCATTTCCACATTGGGAGTTCCGGTTGTTGCAGTAGACCGAATGGTTTTTGGTATTCTATTTTTACTCTGGCACAAGTCAAGCATTTGCTCACGTAGGTGGCAATGTCGGCTTTCATGTTCGGCCACCAGTAAAGTGCCTTTAAATGATGATACATTTTATCTGAGCCAGGGTGGATAGAATATCGGGACTTGTGAGCTTCGTCCATCACTAGAGTTCTCAACTCTCCGTACTGTGGAACCCAAATCCGGTTCTCAAAATATCGGACCCCGTCCGATCTGGTTTCAAGTTGCTTGTTCATGCCCCGCATGAGTTCTGATGGAAGATTATCATCTTTCAAAGCTTCAAGTTGCGCATCGCAAATCTGATCGGGTAAGCTGGCATGAATCGTGAGTTGCAATGCTCGCACTCGTCTGGGTTTATCTGTTTCTTTTCTGCTGAGGGCGTCGGCCACTACATTGGCCTTGCCAAGGTGGTACTTGATGGCACAATCATAATCCTTGAGCAGCTCGACCCAACGGCGCTGTCGCATGTTCAGCTCCTTATGATCGTAGATATGTTGGAGACTCTTGTGGTCGGTGTAAATGGTAAACTTGGTACCGTACAAGTAATGCCTCCATATCTTAAGGGCAAACACCATAGCTCCAAGTTCCAAATCATGGGTCGTGTAGTTCTTCTCGTGAACCCGTAGTTGTCGAGAGGCATAAGCTATAACTTTCGCGAGTTGCATCAGCACACAACCGAGACCTTGTATAGATGCGTCACAGTGTACCTCAAAATTTTCCGTTCCCTCGGGGAGGGCTAGAATAGGGGCGCTACAGAGTTTGGTTTTCAACAGTTGAAAAGCGGATTCTTGCGCGTCACCCCAATTATACTTAGTGCCTTTGTGAGTCAAAGCGGTGAGGGGTTGAGCAATCTTTGAAAATCCCTCGATGAAACGCCGGTAGTAGCCGGCCAGCCCTAGGAATTGCCGCACCTCAGTCGGAGTCTTAGGTGCTTCCCAGTTTTTGATGGCCTCTACCTTACTGGGATCGACATGGATACCATTCTCGTTGATCACATGCCCTAAAAAGTGAACCTCGCGAAGCCAAAACTCACATTTTTAGAGTTTAGCATACAGTTGTTCCTTCTTCAATAATTCCAGAATTACCCTTAAGTGTTCTTCATGGTCAGCTTCGTTTTTGGAGTAGACAAGAATATCATCAATGAAAACAATCACAAACTTGTCGAGGTACGCCTTGCATACTCGATTCATGAGATCCATAAATACGGCTGGTGCGTTGGTTAGGCCAAAAGGCATAACCGAAAACTCATAGTGACCATACCGTGTTCTAAAAGCCGTCTTAGAGATATCTTCTTCGCGCACTCTTAGTTGGTGATAACCAGATCACAGATCGATCTTCGAGTAATAACTCGATCCTTGAAGCTGGTCAAACAGATCATCAATTCGGGGTAGAGGATAACGGTTCTTGACCGTCACCTTGTTCAACTCCCGGTAGTCGATACACATTCGGAAAGTCCCGTCCTTCTTTCTGACAAATAAGACAGGGGCTCCCCATGGCGATGAGCTAGGTCGGATAAAACCCTTATCCAACAAATCTTGCAACTGAGTGGACAGTTCCTGAAGCTCCGCCGGTGCGAGCCGATACGGGGCTCGTGCTATGGGTGTTGCACCGGGTGTCAACTCGATTTGGAATTCGACTTGACGAATAGGAGGGAGTCCGGGCAAATCCTCCGGGAAGACTTCCGGAAAATCTCGCACAACAGGTATATCTTCAATTCGTTTCTCCTCCGCGGGTTTCTCAACGATCTGCGCCAAAATTGCCGGATGACCCTTTCGTAGGTACTTCTGCGCCTTTATGAGGGTAATGACGCTGGTGGTCATGCCGCTTCTCTCACCTCGGACCGAAAGGATCTCGCCGGAAGGGGTAGTAATGTGAACTATCTTATCGTGACATATAATCTCCGCTCGGTTCTCGGACAACCAGTCCATGCCGACCACGACATCGAAACTACTAAGCGTAAAAGGAATAAGGTCGATATCAAAGAAATGACCTGACAGTTTTAACTTGCATCCCGCAAGTACATGAGTCATTACTATAGTCTTACCATCAGCTAATTCAACAGGAAACTTAACATCTAACGGAGTTGGAGTTAAGTCAAAGAGTTGGCTAAAGGCTTTCGACACAAAACTCCATCAGCTCCAGTGTCAAACAATACAGAAGCAAAACAATCGTTCACAGGGAACTTACCAGTCACCACGTGCGGATCATTGCGGGCTTGACCCGACCCAATTACAAAAGCTCTTCCCTTGCTATTGCTTCCACCACTACTGCCACTCCATTACCTCCGTTGTTGTCGTTCTGTTTCAGCTTGGGACAATCTTTCCTGAAATGACCTTCCTGCCCACATTCGAAACATCCCTTCGTCGTCATAGGTGGTTTAGGAGCACCCTTTGCCGCAAGGTCTCCTCTACATTCCTTCGCCTGGTGACCCATCTTTCCGCATCTCTGACACTTGACACAGTCACACGGGCCAACATGATGATAGTTGTACCTATTGCACTTCGGATATTTCCCAACATGCTGGCTTCTTTGACTTAACAAACCACTGAGCGTAGCCTTCTTTCCATCTCGGTTGTTCTTCCTACTCAGACTCATCTGACACATCCATATCTTGACTCACATTCACCTTGTCAACGTCTAGAATATCATGTTCTACACTATCATCCACAATCTCACCTTCTTCCATCTCACTATCAATCACAATCTGTTCTCCTATATTTTCAATCTCCTCAATAGTTAGCACATCATCATCACCCACATCATCATCACCCAACATTTCCTCATCATCAACAACCACGACATTTTCACCACCTGATCCACCTGCCGTACCAGTTGACTCCCCCTGAGATGTGGAAGTCCCAAGAGTTTGTTCGGTTCTTGTCAACTCACCACCTGCACCTTTCGATGCATTGGGATCATCGTCTCTATCTTGACTCTTCTTGGTTCTCAACTCGTCGCCCTTGCAGCTCGTCTCCCCCTGAGATGCTAAGAACTGTTTTAGAGCATCAAATAGTTTACCGTGTTCAACAAGGAGGGATGATTGGATCTGATTTTCTGCTACAAGTCGCTGGATAGCTTGAGTCTGGATTAGATTGATTCTTGACTGTTCAGCAACTACCCGTTCAAGAGCCGCTATCCTTTCAGAATCAGACAAGGTAGCATCAAAATCAAAACGCATGTGAGAAACGTCTTGAGCATAAGGTGGAGGTATTCCCAAACTGGTTGGAGTATCAGAAGCAGGCTGAACAGTAACCGCGGGTGGTATTGTGACCGATAACCCCGCAGTAGCTATCAACGTTGACTCAATAAATCTTGCAACAACCTCCGATGGAGTAACAGTAGGAGGTGGCAAGAAGACTATCTCTGGAGCAGAAAACTGAAACGTGGTTGGTGGAATACCAAATGATGATGACGTTGTCACCACGGGAACACTTGAGGTGATCGGTGCTGTCACAGTCATCGAAGCAGGAACCATACACATACCAGATAACGAGGGTGGAGAGAAATGAACCACCCTTGAGCTTTCACCAACTCCTGAACTCTCACCAGTTCTGACCTTTTTCGATCTTCGTACCAACTTGTATAACTCCTCCTCATAGTCAGATTCACTGTCATCCGAGTCTTTCTTTCTCTTGCCATGTATTCTTTCTTGTCTGACCAGAATCTGTTGTGCTTCAGCAATATCATCAGTGGAGGAGTCAGAGTCGGTTCTCTCAGAATCTGCTACAGACGTAGCTACCATCGATACATTCACACCATATGCCTCAGCTAGTGGGGCTCGAACCTCAGCAGCTGGATCAATTTGTTCCATGTCAAAGAACCCTTGGCCACCAAATGCTGCTTCAAGATCGACCTGTTCTTCCGGAGCTGCAACAGGATCAGCAGGCAGTGCTTGCTGTACAGGTGGTTGAGGAACATCAGCCTGTTGCGGTGCTGGGTCACGAAATTCATCTCCTAGAGGAGCAATATAAGCAGGGTTCACCAAATAACCAAACAATGCAGTGTGCCGCGGACGAAGCTCTGGTTTGCTACGAGCACTTGACGACCTACATTGTGCAAAGATTCTCTTACTTACACTCTCAACATAATGGATAAGACGTCGTTGAGGCAGCGTAGGTGCTACATGATTCAAAATCATCTGTAAAAATCTCGGGTACATTAAAAATCTTTCCCTGGCGACCGCGCGTCTCTGACGATCAATTTCATAAAACACCATCTGACTAAAGCTGTATGGCTTGTTGTAAGTCAGGGCTGTCATTGCAGATTGCATCGTTGCCCCCATACCGTCAGTACCAGCTTTACGACCAGACATGCACACAATCATCACGTGCATCAGAAAACGCCACTGATCTAATAAAAATCCCTTTCTCCTTTGAGTGTCACCCAACTGACCCGAATAGCCCATACGTAGAAACGCACCATCTCTGAATGGAGCCGGAAAATCTGTTGGATCATCTGTAGTTTCAGCCCCGAACTGCAAAGCGACTCTGATTTGATCTGCCGAGAACTGTACCACCTGATTGTTCACAGTAGCGCGCATAACCGGAGGATCAACTCTACAGTCATATTCTACCGTTCGCCAAAAATCTTCAATATTTGGTAGAGAAATGGGTAGAGTAGTAGTGATGGTGTGAAAAATACGTGAGCGTACGAGGAAGGATATGATCTCGCGATAGTCGTCGATACCACTAGCATCCGGATCCAAAGTGATATACATGTTGTGACCCGGAAAGAACTGTCGGTTGTTGTCACCACCTTCGTCACCACCAGCACCACCAACCCCTGCCACAGCAGCCATATCTGCACAACAAATGGTCTAAGTTAGAGCATTGACATAGCAGATCATAACTTCGTATGTTACCATGAGCGAAGTTATGATAACATCTTATGAGCAGGCGAAGTTAGCCATATGGTGAAGTTGAGTACAACTTCGCCCTAAACATTAACTTCGCCTGACAACAAACCAGATTAATTAAATAAAAAAAACTTGAGCAGGCGAAGTTATACATAGGGCAAAGTTGAGAACAACTTCGCCTAAAACCTAACTTCGCCTGTAACTGAAACGGCGCAAACTGATAATCATTTCAAGGTTCGATTAACACCATTAATATGAATTATAGGATAAACCGATCCTACACACCTTTATCACGGGCCATAAATAGATAAAAATGAGGTTCGATTCAAGGATCAAGTTAGCCGAGGTTCGGAGTGTTGGTATAAGTTCGCCTAGTGTTTGAGAGTTTGAAAGGAGTTTGACCAAATTGACCCCTTATATAGGTTTGAAAATACATGGGCGAAGTTAAGGTTAACTTCGCCCCTGTGACAACTTCGCTTTCTACACAGCTTGTCATAACTTCGCTTAAGGTCAACCAAGTGGTCAACTTCGCCTCTTTACCTTATCACAAGTTCGCCTATTTTAATTTTCAAACAAACCTTATAAATTAGATCAAAATGCGAATGGCTTTTAAGAACCAAGTAACCAAGTTTTAAACCATAAAACGAGATATGCAATGAAGATTTTAGTAACTAAATAAACGGGATCAAATTTCAGTCTTGACGAGAACCTGCATGTTTTAGAAAAGATCCGAACAGGAATCATACTAATTAAATGGTTGTCACATAGATCCATGTTCAGCGGTATTATGACATAAAGAAACAGGTAGTAAGCAGGTATAAAACTTAGTTTGGTTTTCATCGCTTCTGTGATACGGATTAGGTTCAATTAAGCTCAAACTTTAGATAGACATCACATGAGAGATTGTGATGCCTCCTATCTATTCTCAAAGCGCATTTTTTGGCTATCCCAAAGTCACCCCGAGTTGACTTCGACCCGTAGTGTCTGATTAAGTAGTACGCACACATCGATCTTTAGAGTTTTCTTCCCGTTCTCTTTCTTGCCTCTTTATTGATATTTGAAACAACACAAGCTTCAGAAGCCTTAACAACATATATGTTTTTTTTTAATAAAGGCATTAATACAGCTTCAAATTATAGACAACTGCAAGTCCCGAATCTGGATCACTGCAGGTACTTGACACTATCTTCTCGGGAATCAGAACACTCACGGGCTCGTGTATGACTGGGTAATCACTTTTCTGCCTATCATTCGGAAAGATGTATATGGAGACATGCATAACTCAGAATGATTCTTCACATTAAATCGAGGAGATTTAGTTTATATCACTTCTACTTTTACGCACCATAGTAAGCTACCATAACATACAATGGTTGTCCTAGAGTCTTTTAGGCCTAATAACTTCACCAGTTAAGCACACAGAATTAGTTTTTCTATCACTTTCCATGGTTGGATCAATTTTCTTCTAAACATTGTATTGAAACTTCTTACGAAGTTATAGACTTGAAAAATTATATCAACTCCCTAAAAAAAAATTTTAATTCTATCGCCCCGATCAAGTCAAAGTCTTCAGGTAAACGGCTATCCTGAAGATCCATTGGATCAGCTGGACCGACCACATACGAGTATGTGTCCTTCTAACTAAGTATGAACGACTATTTTTCAGCGAAAGAATAAAAACGCATCATAAACCGCCGCAGTCACTTTCAGTCATCTGGTTAATGGCTATCCTCATAATCTACTAGTAGAAGTGAGGACCAAACATATCCGAAGATGTGTCCTTCAAACTTAAGCAACCGACATAATTTTAAGCGATAGTGATGTTTTTTTTTTAACTAAAAGGAAAACAAGGTTACTCGGGATTGATCATCCTATTAAGCTCAACAAGATTTTGAAAACGGGATCGGTCAAACGCTTTAGTAAAAAGATCGGCGAAATTATCCAAAGAATCAACCTTTTCAAGCACAATTAATTTCTTCTCAGCACAATCCCGTATAAAATGATGACGAATGTCAATGTGTTTAGTTTTGCTGTGTTTGACGGGATTGTTAGTTACTGAGATTGCAGCAGTGTTATCAATGCAAATAGGAGTTTGAGTGAAATTCAAACCGTAATCGCGCAATTGCTGTTGTATCCAAAGAACCTGGGAGCAGCAGTTTGTTGCTGCCATGTACTCTGCTTCGCAGGTGGAAATGGCTACTGAGGTCTGCTTCTTGCAATGCCACGAAACCAATCTTCCTCCTAGAAACTGACATCCACCGGGTGTTGACTTCCTGTTCTGATTGCAACCTCCATAGTCAGAATCTGTGTAAGCTACCAAATCCAGTTCTCCCCCTTTCGTGTACCACAATCCTAACTTAGGCTTGCCTTTGAGATACCGCAATATTCTCTTCACTCCCTTCATGTGAGATTCCTTCGGGCTTGCCTGAAAACGATCACAAAGACAAACTGCAAACATAATATCAGGTCTAGATGCAATTAGATACATTAAAGAACCTATCATTGCTCGATATTGGTGTGATCAACGTCTTCATCACTATCAGAATCAGCGCCCAGTTTGTGGTTGACGCAAACTGGAGTATCAAATGGAGTGCTATCGTCCATCTTGAAGCGTTTGAGCACATCATGGACATATTTTGTTTGATGAATAAACATCCCATCTTTCTTCTGATCTACCTGCAATCCCAAAAAGAAAGTTAATTCGCCCATGGCCCTCATTTCAAATCTCTTTTTCATGACTGCTTCAAATTCCTGACACATGGCGACTTTTGATGCAGCAAAAATGATGTCGTCCACATAGACTTGAACTAGTAGAAAATCTCCCCCTTTTCTCTTGACAAACAGCGTGCTATCGATCTTTCCTCTTTCGAACCCATTCTCAAGCAAGTAATCGGACAAGGTTGCGTACCAGGCACGAGGTGCCTGATGTAGCCCATATAAAGCTTTAGTCAGTTTGTACACATGCTCAGGAAAATCAGGGTCAGGGAATCCCTGAGGTTGTTCAACATACACCACCTCATTGACTTTACCATTAAGAAAGGCACTTTTCACATCTAACTGGAACACTTTCATCTCTTTGTGTGCAGCAAATGCCAAAAATAGTCGAATTGCCTCCAATCTTGCCACAGGAGCAAACACTTCGTTGTAGTCGATTCCTTCTTGCTGATTAAACCCTTTTACTACCAGCCTTGCCTTGTTCCGTACAATTATCCCTTTCTCATCTCTCTTGCATTTAAAAACCCACTTTGTACCGATAGCAATTACATTCTGTGGTTTTTCAACTAATTTCCATACTTCCATCTTCTCAAACTGTGCTAATTCTTCTTGCATGGCTTCGACCCACGAGCTATCCTTTAGAGCCATTTGATAATTCTTCGGTTCAATCTGGTTGATGAAGCAGGTGTACAAGCATTCATTTATGATACCCGTGTCTTAAAATGCTCGCGTAAACACATGTGTGTTCATCCAAACTTCTTCTTGTTTGAACACCGTCAGACAGATTACCTATCACGTTCTCCAAAGGGTGATTTTTGTGAACTCCAGTAGTCTGAACCGGACCGACTTCCAGATTGTTTTCTAAATTCGAAGAGAGTTCATCAGTGGGTGATTGATGTTGAGAGTGAAATGGATTGTAGAATTCTTCTTCAGTAGAGGCAGCAGGAGTATCAACGGTATTTGACGAGGAAGGTTGACTTTCGTCGTATCACGGACGTTGCACAATATTCTCCTCCTCGTCATACAGAATCTGTGAAGCAACTTTCTCATTAACTTCTGCAAAATCCAAGTAAGGTATATTAAAAGATTTGAATAGTTTATCATAGTCGAAAGCTTCAGCGGGTCCCATGCTAGGCCTTGGTGATTTGTAACTCGTAATATCAGTGTTACATATCACCTCAACCTTGTTGTTCGATAAATTAAAGACTCTTCTGTTAGGAGTCCCAACAACATATCCGACTAAAATACCTTCGTCGGCTTTCTCACAAAATTTTGAGTTTGTCTTTAATATCGAACATGGGGACCCGAAAGGTTCGAGACCATTCAAGTTTGGCTTTCTACCATGCATGAGTTCATAACAAGTTTTATTTAATTTTTTAACAGTTAAAACACGATTAAGGATATAACAGGCTGTGGCAACAGCTTCAGCCCAGAACACCACGGGAAGTTTAGCATCTGCCAGCATGGTTCGGGCTCCTTCGATTAGCGTTCTATTCTTCCTCTCAGCTACCCCATTTTGTTGCGGAGTATACGGGGCGCTGTACTGATGTTCTATCCCTTTCTGTAAGCAGAACATCTCCATCTGATAGTTCTTGAACTCTGTACCATTATCACTCCTGATGTACTTAACCTTTCTCCCAACAACATTTTCAACCTTGGTAATCAAGTTAATTACCAACTGAACTGTCTCATCTTTTGCCTTCAGAAAGTATACCCAAGAGTATCGAGAGTAATCATCGGTTACCACCAAGCAGTATGACGTTCCACCTAGACTCTTTACATTCACGGGACCAAAGAGATCAATGTGAAATAGGTCTAGGGTACTGACTATTGAGTTAACCTTCTTGGAGTGATGAGGTTTTTTGTGTTGCTTTCCTTTCTTGCACGACAAGCATTAATCTTCAAAGTTAAAATTCTTCAAGGGAACTCCAAGCACCAGCCCATTCTTGACAATGTAATTCATTTTGCGAAGATGTATATGTCCCATTCTTCGTAGCCATAACTCTGACTCCGACTCAGTTGCCTTTGACAGAAGACATGACTCTTCTGTTGTCATCTCAGTTGACCTCATATCCATCACATACGTGTTCTTTTCTCTTGGAGCTCTCATCACCACCCAGGCCTCTGGTATCTTGAAACCAGGATAAAGAACGATTGCCTCGTTTTTAGTAAAATGCACCGTGTATTCTTTGTCACAAATCTGAGACACACTCAACAAGTTATGCTTCAACTCTTCCACATAATTCACCTTTTCTAACTTCATTCTTCCATTAGTCACAGTTCCAATACCACTGATTCTACCTCCACTCTCTCCAGCGAAACTAACCCTTCCTCCTTGAATAGATTTCCAGTCACGTAACAAATTCTTGTTACCAGTCATGTGCCGGGAATAGCCACTGTCAACAACCCACAGATTGTTTACAGCCCTGTTTGACTGCTCCTGCACAGTTAAAGAAATAGATTAAAATCTGGGGACCCAAGACCTACTGGTCTTGGGTCGATTAAATCTGTTGACCGGCATCCAGTACTTTGGTTGCCCAAAGTCAGTTTGAGGATGATTTCTGTAAGTTCTGAAAGGAAACCTTCTAGAGGATTGGCCATGAGGACATCCAAACCTTAGTGAATTAACTGAATTATAATTGTTGGTTTTGTAGTTAACTTGGAAAAAATGAGACCGATTTATTTGAAATCTTGGACTAGTCCAATGTCTGAAATTTGGTGTGTTGGCATTCTTACCAGTATCATAATTAATATTCGTTTTATTCTCAGTTTTCGGAGGCCTCATACCTCTAAATTTTCTTTGGTTTAGAGGACAGTCAGCAATAAGGTGTCCTACTCGATTTCATCTGAAACAACTTCGGTTTTCAACTTTCGTCTCAAGAGTTGTTGCAGATGTCGAGGTTGCATTACTACCCATTTGTCTAACATATGGTGGGACAAACGGATTTAGAGAAGAATTCTTTTCATCGGGCTTATATTCCTCCCCACGTTTTAGTAACACTACCTCTTCTTTTACCTCACCCAATTCGGATGACTTGTCCGAATTTGATGAGATAGAGCTAGGGACAGAGATCGCAACGTTAGAACTTGACTTGCTCATCTCGCTCTTATTAAGTTCAGGTTCTTTAGTAGAAATTTTGATTTGATCAGTCTGACTAATCTCAACATTCGCAGATTGCTGATTACTAGGATTATAAGTATAGTTATTGTTATACGGTGGTGGAACTTTAGAAAATCCAATTCCCCCTTTGTTAACCGGGGAACGTTGAACACTTATGATGTGATCCAACATTGCTGATGAATTTCTAAATTGTTCAATTTTTCTGTTTAGTTCCACCACTTTTACCTGGTAATCGGCTATCTGTTTATCTTTTTCAGCAATTAGTTTTGTTTTTTCTTCTAACACTTCATAACTAAGATCAATTACTAGTATTTTTTCAGCTAGACTGGCTTTAAGACTTCTGATATCCTTTTCACTAGCTTTTATTTTTACCGAGTAATTGTTTTCTCTAGTTTTAGTATAGTGATGATCTTCTTTTAAGGTTTTAAATTGTGTGTCCAAACTAACAAACTGATCAGTTATGGTTTTCAATTGTTCAGACAGATTTTCACATTGTATACAATGAAGTTCAGAATTTACCTCAGAGAGCTGATCGTTCACTTCTGCCATATATGCTTGATTTTCTCCCGTCTCCTTTTCACTTCCTCCAGTTTCGATGTTTACCAAATTAGCCTGTTCGAACACTTCCTCAACTTGTATATTCCAGTTGTATCCACCATTCTGTCTAGATACCATAGCCCTATTCTCACTACCTCCCCCATTCTGTTGTGCAGGCCTGTTCTGACTTCGTTCGACTCTCTCATTTGTACATTCCTTAGCAAAGTGACCATTTTGTTGACAGTTGTAACATCTAACCTTTGATTTATCAAACCCTGGTCTTTCTCCAACGAACTTTCTACCCGTTTTCTTCATGAATCTCTTTACCCTTCTTACAATCATAGCCATTCCACTGCAGGTCCATCTCTTCCAAATCATCAGCATCAATCTAATCATAGTCTTCATCCAAAGTCGCAGGGTCGACTATTTTACCTTTGATGTAGTTCTCATAAGATGCAATGAAGGATGCATAGAGAGCAAACTGCTGTTCAGCTGATTTAACACTCATGGGCATCTGTGAGTAGTTGTAGCTCGGAACATTTGATGAGAAATTTCCAGTTGTGGCTTGAGGTTTGGAAGGATTACTACCTCCAGCTACGAAACATACGTCGCCATCCATATTGAGAATCACATGACCATCACGAGTTGAGTTTGAGTTTAAGTTTGACTCTCCCTTTGAGTAGTAGGCAGATGATTCTGATTTTGAACTTGAGCTTGGAGTGACTTTCGCACCATACATTCCCGGATCCTGAACCTGATCAGTTGGTGTCTCCTTCCGAACCATGTTAAGTTCAAAATTTCGTAATTTATTGACCGGTGTTTCCAAATCAATCTTGGCAAAGTCTTTATCCTCTCTCAACAGAACCGTGTACATTTCCCATTTCGGTGGAAGAGCATCAAGAAGTTTCTCTACTATCTCTTCTTCCATGTATTCTATGGAGTAATTACTAAGTTCGGTCATCAAGTGATAATATCTTGTGATGATATCGTCAAGTGATTCATTTTTCAAATACTTGAATACAGAGAATTGGGTTTTTAGCAGCTTTGTCTTGGAAGCACGTATCCCCACGCTACCTTCATATCTATTTTCTAGTGCTTCCCATAGCTCTCTAGCAGTTTTGTACTTCTTGAAGGTATGAAGAATCTCTTGTGGAAGATCCATTGTTATTGCTGCATGAGCTTTACTCTCTGCCTCATACATTTTATTTTCCTCCTCTTCCATCTTACTGTACTTCTTAATTTGTTCTCGACCTTCAAACAAGGATGTTGGTGGAATGTATCCGTCTTGAATGCAAACCCACATCTTAACATCTTGATACTTCACATACTGTTCAAACAGATCTTTCCATGCAACGAAATCGGTACCCTTAAGCATTTTTGGAGCTTTAGTTGCTGAACCGGCTTCAAACTCCATTTTTACCAGTTCTGTAATGTTTATTGAAGTCATAGTTGAAAGAAACACGACTCGAAATACATAGAAAGTATTTTTTTTTATTTTGTAAACAGTGATCAGATAGCGAAGTTATTATAACTTCGCTTCTGGCTAACTTCGCTTGTGCTAACTTCGCTTGTGCTTAACTTCGCTTGAACTTAACTTCGCTGCTTCCTAACTTCGCTTGTACTTAACTTCGTCTTCACTGTAACTTCGCTTAAACCTTATAAGTTCGCTTAAACCCTACGTACGACGACGGCAACTTCGCCTGATGAACACGAGTTTTTGCAGGTTTTAATTTGATGTATTGTGAGGTATGCAAAGGTGTTTTGGGGTTTATTTGATGGTGGGAGATGGGCAAGACACAAAAACTAGATATTTCAACGTAACTCGTTCCGCGAATAGTCGAACGGAACAATCTTAACACCCGTGTGATAATCCCGAACCACACAATCACGAGCAATTGCTCTGATACCAATTGTAGGTTCCCAACCGGATCTACACAGGAGTATATCGTAACACGAGGGTGCGGAATCCCCACGTAATACGATACGAGCGTAAGATAGATATTACGTTGAACCGATAAACAAAGACACGTTACAATACTAATAAACACGATTGTATTGCAACACTTCAACACGTGATATCAATAATCACCAATACACGTTCGTAAAAAACTATATCAAAATAAGCCGAAGTGAGGTTTAAATAACCTCGACAACTTCGCCTAACATACTAGGCGAAGTTGTCATAACTTCGCTTATCTCCAAGTTCGCCTACATCCCAGGCGAACTTGTGTAAAACAATATTCAATACCAAAACAAACAATCTAACACGATTACAGACACATACAAAACACGAGATACTGAACTACTGACATTATGCACCAACATATGGCACCAACCAAGAAAGTGGATAGGACACCTTTTGAAATATGGCATGGAATGGTTCCATCGTTATCATATTTAAAGGTATTGGGTTGTGAGGCCTATGTCAATAACAACACCTAAAACAAGCTTGAAAGCCGATCCATTAAGTGTATCTTTGTAGGATATCCCAAATATTCGGTGGGATATTATTTCTACAATCCTAACGAGCATAAAGTGTTAATAGCTCGAAAATCTGAGTTCTTGGAAAGAAGGTTCCTTATGGAAGGAACTGATAGAACTGTGGAAGTCAAGGATGATCGAGAACTACAAGCCGATACACGATTGGTTGACACTAGCAATCAACAAGAGGTTGTTGATAATGATCAAATGGTTGATCAAAACACACAAAACGTTCGTAAATCTGGTAAAATTAGCACCCCACCTGAAAGATATGGATTTTTCATGGTTAGATGCTACGTGGTAGATTCTGATGAACCCACCACATACCGAGATGCAATGTCACAATTTATTTGTGATAAATGGCTGGAAGCCATGAACGTAGAGATGCAATCCATGCATGATAACCAAGTATGGGACCTGGTTATACCACCACTTAATTCCAAAATGGTTGGAAGTAAGTGGGTTTTCAAGAAGAAAACGATATTCATGGAAACTTGGATACTTATAAAGCTAGACTTGTAGCAAATGATTTCCAAGAATGATTGTGACAAATGGCTTGAAGCCATGAACGTTGAGATGCAATCCATGTATGACAACCAAGTTTGGGAATTGGTTGAACCACCACTCAACTCCAAAGCTGTTGGAAGTAAGTGGGTTTTCAAAAGGAAAACTGATATGCATGGAAACTTGGATACTTATAAAGCAAGACTTGTAGCTAAGGGTTTCACTCAAACTCAAGGGGTTGATTATGATGAAACTTTCTCGCCCGTGGCGATGCTAAAGTCTATATAGATATTGTTTGCCATAGCCGCATATTACGACTATGAGATATGGAAAATGGATGTCAAAACCGCTTTTCTAAATGGGCATCTTGAGGAAGATGTCTATCAGGTTCAGCCTGAAGGTTTTGTCGATCCACAACATCCCAACAAAATATGCAAGTTAAAGAAATCAATCTATGGATTGAAGCAAGCATCTAGAATTTGGAATCACCGTGTCGATGATGAAGTAAAGAAATTTGGATTCATTAAAACCCTGATGAAGCTTGTGTGTATAAGAAAGCTAGTGGGAGCATCATTACCTTTCTAATATTATATGTCGATGAAATTTTACTATTTGGAAATGACCTTTCAACCTTGGAAAGTGTAAAAGCCTGGCTTGGAAATTGCTTTTCCATCAAGGATCTCAGTGAAGCTGCCTATATTCTAGGAATAAGGATCTATAGGGATAGATCAAGGCGGTTGATAGGTTTGAATCAAAGTGCATACATTGACAAAATCTTGAAAAGTTTTGTTGGTGCATAATGTCAGTAGTTCATAGTCTAGTGTCTGTAATCGAGTCTGTAATGTTTAATTATGTTTTGTATGTTTAAGCGAAGTTACTGACAAGTTCGCTTAACAGGCGAACTTGTTAGTCAAGCGAGGTTATGGACAACTTCGCCTGAACATGCCAGGCGAAGTTGTCGTGTATAAATAGTCCTAGGTTATGGCTTGGTTTGTAATCGTGGTTTAAGTTCGTGTCAGTTGTTCAAGTTCATTGTAATGTGAGGACGAGAGTCTGTAACAGTGATATTACATCACGTGTTTGAGTTATAATATATAACGTGTGTTCGTGTGATTCGTGTTCTATACTCGTAACGATCTACGCAGGGATTCCGCACCTGAGTAGACCGAGATATCTCGTGCGATCCGTCCAGGGAACCTACAAGTGGTATCAGAGCCTTAGGCTCTTATGCTATGGTTCGAGATCGG
This sequence comes from Bidens hawaiensis, assembly GCF_021521415.1. Taxonomy (NCBI): domain Eukaryota; kingdom Viridiplantae; phylum Streptophyta; class Magnoliopsida; order Asterales; family Asteraceae; genus Bidens; species Bidens hawaiensis. The sequence goes on along the minus strand of NW_027491238.1, from coordinate 280,754 downwards.
CGTTTTGGTGTTTCTGGCACGAATCTGATGCGTTCTTGGCTGAACAGCGCCGCAGGCGAAGTTATGGGATTCAGGCGTAGTTGCCGTCACTATTCGTAGGGTTTCGGCGATGTTATTGGCCAGGCGAAGTTAGCAGCCAAGCGAAGTTATGGCCAGGCGAAGTTATTGAGGGGCGAAGTTGACTTTTAGGCGAAGTTGACTTTTAGGCGAAGTTAACTTTAGGCGAAGTTATTTTGGTGTTTTCGTCTGTATGGCCCGGTGTACACGATTATTGTGAGACCGAAGATGTTGTTCCGTCAACGAGTGATCTTGTTATCTCTTGGTCTTACGTGTGAACAAATACGTGTCAACTCTGGATTTGGAGTTGAGGTTGTGAATTGGATATTGTTTGAAACTGGATATTGACACATATTCGGGTGTTTGTGGGCAATAAAATTGTTGTTTTTCGAGGTTGACCAACTGAAGAAAGTCAAATTGAACTGAAGGTTTTCGTCATTACTGGATTGCGGTCAGAGCATATTATTTATGTTATTTTCAAGGCGTTCGAGAATTGGATCCTGAAACGTGATGCTTATTTATTAGAGTGAAAATTCTGGAACAAGTTGGATTTAATCGGGAATTAAAGTGTTTATGTTCTTGATCGTTATCCCTGGTGATTGAAGATGCTTCGGATTAATTAATGGTCATGTGTTAGATTCTGTCAAGGTGGTTTTGTGATGAAATTGATCACTTGATGTTGAGTAGTTGAAGATTAAACCTTATCGTATGCCGACGAGTTGGTGAAGTTGTGGAGGAAGCCCAACTTCACGTGTTGGTGAAGTCAGATGGACTCACGTGATTGGTTGAGATGATCTATTGGCACGAGGATGCATGCATTTCAAAGACCTCAATCATTATAGTCGGAGAAGCTTACACTGAAGGGGAGATCTGATATGGAAGATGCTGGGTGATTGGTAGATTTGTGAAGCTACAGGACAGATTCAGACACGGCTGGTTGACTGCAAACAGAAGATCATCAGTTAAGAGGGGGACTGTTGGTGCATGTCGTGTAACAGATGATCTTTTGTGTTTGTTAGAATTGAGAGCAACGGTCAAAGGGGAGACTGTTGGTGCATTTTGTGACCGTCGCTATGCAATTCTGACCAGCGGAACGCCACAGGCGAAGTTAGCACAACTTCGCCTTAGGCGAAGTTAGAACAACTTCGCCTACTGAAGCCCAGGCCCGAGAATGTTTTATATATATATACGTGTGTCTTGTTTAGGTTTAGCAATCCAGAAATTAGTGTGTGTTTTGAGGAGTTTGTTTGTTTAGAGAGAGTAAGAGACAAGGAGAGTCGTGTGAGACGACCCGAGGTAGAGCTCACCTCGGGTCAGTCGTGTTTTCTGTTTGGTTACGGTATGAAACGTGTTTTGATTATTATATAAGAATATGCAGATTTGATTATCCCGTTCTTGTATTTGTTCGTGTACGTGTTTGTGTTCTTCATCTTTACACCAATAAACGAGTCTAGGAGGATTCCGCACTCCAAGACATCGTGCGGATCTCGTATCGATCGGCGACGCCCCGGGGGGGACCCAACTCAATATCGGGCTATTATAGGTTCTTTAATGTACTTAACTGCTTCTAGGCCTGATATAATGTTTGCTGTTTGTCTTGGTGCACGCTTTCAGGCAAACCCAAAAGAATCTCATCTGAAGGGTGTGAAGAGGATACTGAGGTATCTCAAGGGCAAACCGAAGCTGGGGTTGTGGTACCCGAGAGGAGGAGACTTGGAGCTAGTCGCTTACACAGATTCTGATTATGGAGGGTTCAATCAGAGTCGGAAGTCAACAACTGGAGGATGTCAGTTTCTTGGTGGCAGATTGGTGTCGTGGCAATGCAAGAAGCAGACTTCAGTCGCAATTTCAACCTGTGAAGCAGAATACATGGCAGCATCCAACTGCTGCTCCCAGGTTCTTTGGATTCAACAACAGTTGCGCGACTATGGTCTGAATTTCTTACTTACTCCTATTTGCAATGATAACACAGCTGCTATCTCAGTAACTAACAATCCCGTGAAGCACAGTAAAACTAAACATATTGACATACGTCATCATTTTATACGGGATTGTGCTGAGAAGAAACTGATTGTGCTTGAAAAGGTGGATACGCTTGATAATTTCGCTGATCTTTATACTAAAGCGTTTGACAAAACAAGATTTCAAAACCTTATCGAGCTAAATGGGATGATCAATCCCGAGTAACCATGCTTTTCATGTTATATTTAAAAAAAAAAAAACGTCACTATCGCTTAAAAATATGTCGGTTGCCTCAGTTTGAAGGACTTGTCTTCGGATATGTTTTGGTCCTCATTTTCTACTTGTAGAATTTGAGGATAGCAATTAACCAAAGGACTGAAAGTGACCGGGGCGGTTTATGATGAGTTTTCATTCTTTCGTTTAAAATTAGTCGATCATACTTAGTTAGAAGGACACATACTTGTATGTGGTCGGTCCAGCTGATCCATTGGATCTTCGGGATAGCCGTTTACCTGAAGACTTTGTTTTGGTCGGGGCGATTAATGTTAAAAATTTTTAAATAGGGAAATGAAATTATTTTTCAAGTCTACTACTTCGTAAGAAGTTCGTTTGCTATGTTTAACAGAAAATTGATCCAACCTTAGAAAATGATAGATATACTGATTCTGTGTGCTTAACTAGTGAAGTTATTAGGCTTAAAAGGCTTTAGGACAGTCATTGTATGTCATGGTAGCTTTTTATGGTGCGTAAAAGTAGATGTGATACAAACTAAAACTACTCGATTTTACGTGGAAACTCCTTAAGAGTTTTGCATGTCTTCATATATATCTTTCCGAATGATAGGCAGAAAAGCGATTACCCAGTCATACACGAGCCCGTAAGTGTTTTGATTCCCGTGAATATAGCGTTTCAAGAAACTGCAGTGATCCAGATTCGGGACTTGCAGTTGTTTACTACTCTGAAGTCTATATGAATGTTTAAAAAAAAATAAAAAATAAAAAAAAAATATATATATATGAGTTATTGAAACATTCTAGAGTTCAAAATATCAAGACTTCTCAATCATGGAGTAAGAAAGAGAACGGGAAGCAGATGAAGAGTACTTACAAACTTAATCAGACACTATGGGTCGAGGTCAATTCGGGGTGACTTGGGAAAAGCCAAATACGCTTTGAGAATAGATAGGAGGCATCATAATCTCTGAGTTGTTGCCCACTTAAATTTTGAGGCATAATTGAACCTAACTCGTATCACAGAAACGATGAAAACCATCTTAAGTTATTTACCTGCTTACAACCTGTCTCTTTATGTCATAATACAGCAAAACACGGATCTATGTGACAGTCACGTAATTAGTATGATTCCTGTTCGGATCTTTTCTAAAACGTAGTAGTCCCTATCGAGACTGAAATTTGATCCCTTATACTTTAATTGTTAAAAGTTTTCTTTTTATGTAGTTGTATGCTTTTATAAATGGTTACTTGGACTTGATCGTGTTATTTAATTCTTAAAGGGAAGTTTTAAAAGTTAATTGCAAAATGTTCAAATTATAAGGGTTGATTTTGTAAATATAGGCGATGTTGTTTAACAGGCGAACTTGTGAATAACTTCGCCTAGGCGAAGTTAACCGTAACTTCGCCTGTATAACTCCGCCCCTATATAAGGATTTTCAAAGGTCATTCGTTCATTATTTTATATATCAGCGAACTTATTCTCGAATATCACAGCGAACTTAATTCGATTATCATCTGATTATCTTTTTTTCCGATTTCAATCAGTATTCAAGGTGTGTTTGGGTTCTATATCTTATAATCGATGTTCAATGTTGTTAACCCGAGGTTGTTTCGACACCCGGTTAGCGACCTCGGACGTTCGAACCTTATACCCGATTTCAAAGCTTGTTTTTACGTGTTCATGAGCAAACTGATCGTCCGGATTTCCTTAATATCTTGTGTTTGGGAGTTCTTAATCGTCAAAATTGACCGAAACACCAGATTTTCGATGTTGAATCGACCTTACTGTCGCCGTTTCAGATTCAGGCGAACTTAAGGTTTAGGCGAAGTTATCCGGAACTTCGCCTGAGGCTCAACTTCGCCTGAGGCGATGTTGTGGTGAGGCGAAGTTATCATTAACTTCGCCTGGACCTCTTAATTTTTTAATTATTAGACGAACTTAAAGATGAAGCGAAGTTGTTCCCAACTTCGCCCCAACTTTAACTTCGCCTATACAGATTTTATCACAACTTCGCACATGGTAACAAGCGAACTTGTGGTACGCCTTAACGTTTATCTAACTTGGTTCGTTTGTTGCAGATATGGCTGCAGTAGCAGGTGCTGGAGGTGCTGGAGGTGACGATGGAGATAATCAGAGGCAATTCTTCCCGGGTCATAACATGTATATCACCTTAGACCCGGAAGCGAGCGGTGTTGAGGATTACCGCGAGATAATCACATTCCTCATTCGCTCGAGGATATTCCACGCTATCACTACGACTCTGCCGATATCCTTACCCAATATCGAGGATTTCTGGCAGACTGTGGAATACGATTGCCGCGTTGAGCCCCCGGTTATGCGAGCAACCGTCAACAATCAAGAGGTTCAGTTCTCATCTGAACAAATACGGGTGGCTTTACGGTTCGGTGAGGAGACTAGGGATGACCCTACAGAGTTTGTGGCTCCGTTCAGTGATGGAGCGTTTCTCCGAATGGGCTATTCTGGTCCATTAGGTGATACTCAGTGGAGGAAGGGTTTCCTACTCGATCAGTGGCGCTTCCTCATGCACGTAATGATTGTCTGCATGTCAGGGAGGAAGGCGGGCACTGACGGGATGGGTGCGACCATGCAGTCCGCAATGACTGCTCTGACTTATAACAAACGTTATAGCTTTAGTCAGATGGTCTTTTATGAGATCGATAGACAGAGGAGAGCGATGGCTCGTGAAAGGTTCATCATGTATCCAAGATTCATTCAGATGATCTTGAATCATGTTGCTCCCACGTTGCCTCAAAGACGTCCAATACGATACGTGGAGAGTGTGAGCAAACGGATCTTTGCTCAATGCCGGACTTCGAGTGCGAGGAGCAAGCCTGAGCTGCGTCCGAAGCATACTCCACTGTTTGGGTATTTAATCAACCCGGAGTATGTTCCTGCTACTGGGGATGAGTTCAGAGACCCTCAACCACGACAGGCAGGAGCAACTCGAGATGTACCTGCTGTGCCTGTTGTGTCGGCTGAGGAGGATGTAGACCTTGATGCTGCATTTGGCGGCCAAGGATTCTTCGACATGGACCGGTTTGATCCGCAAGAAGAGGTGCAGGTCTCTGCTGCACAGGTTCGGGAAGTGAATGTTACTAGAGCAGCTACGACGGTGGCTGACTCAGATCTTGATGATGTTATGGATGAGGCGAGAAGGATGTTGGTGACACGAGAAAGGACGTTAGGGAAGAGGAAGAGGACAGTTGATGATACTGAGTCAGAAGAAGAAGAAGAGGATATTCACAAGCTGATTAGACGTTCAAGACGGGAAAGGACAGGTGCAGGTATGGGAGCTGGAGAGACTTCAAGAGTTGTACGTTTCGCTCCATCCGCAATGTCAGGTATGTCGATTGTTCCTACATCTGTACAGGTTACAAGTTTAAGCGCCGCAGAAGTTCCCGTGGTGGCTACATCAGCTGTCGGCATCCCATCCGTCACACTACAGATGACGACTCCGGAGATTGTGTCTTTACCACCTCCAACGCTTACTCCTTCAGAGGTGGTGGCACAATTTGTAGAGTCGACAGTCGTTGCAACTGCAGGGTTGTCGGTCACGATACCACCTGCGGTTACGTCCACAACTGCTTCTATTGTCCCGGTTACATTCGAGATCCCTGCTGAGTATACTCAAGACAAATCTAACATGAGGTTTGATTTCGATGCAACCCTCTCAGACTCGGAGAGAATAGCTGCACTTGAGCGGATCGTGGCTGAACAATCAAGGGTGAATCTTGTCCAGACCCAGGCTATTCAGCGCCTTGTAGCAGAGAATCAACTACAGTCGTCCCTCCTGGTTGAACATGGGCGAATTATAGATGCTATGAAGGAGTTCTTGGCATCTCAGGGGGAGACAAGCTGTAGAGGCGACGAGTTAAGGACAAAGAAGAGAAATGATAGAGACGATGATCCCAATGCATCGAAAGGTGCAGGTGGTGAGTTGCCAAGAACTACTCAAGCTCTTGGGACTTCCACAGCTCAGTGAGAGTCTGCAGGTGCGGCTGGCAGTTCTGGTGGTGATGAGGTGGTGATGGTTGATGATGAAGATGATGTGATTGATGCTTTGAAAGAATTAGATGATGATGTGTTGTTTGATGATGATGTGCTGCCAATTGAGGAGATTGAGAAGATTGGAGCTCAGATTGTGATTGAAGAAGATGTTGAAGAAGGTGAAATAGTAGAAGAGAATGTAGAGCATGACATTCCAGGTGTGGAGAAAGCAGATATGGGTAATGAGACAGTAATCGATGAGACTGAATGGGAAGAGCAGCCTAGGTGGAAGGAAGGCTATGCTCAGTGGTTCGTCAAAACGAAGAAATCAGCGGTCCCTACAATGTTTAAGAAGAGTTACAATATCAAAGGTTATGCTGAAGCGAAGAAAGGGATTATTTGCTGGATCTATGATGAGCAGTTGAAGCTCTTTGTGATTAAACGATATGACGGCGTTCAGTATTTTAAAAGAAAGTTAAGGTCGTTGAATACACTGCCGGAATGTGAAGTGAAAGACTTAGCCAGATTGGGGTTAATCAATCAAAATGACGATAATATGGCTAGAGTCATTGAGAAAATTGTGTGGAGAGAGAGTATAAAAGAGAAGAAGTTTGAGCTGTTGAAACCGCAGAAGGGAAAACTTGTTGAAGACAAGGATAGAGGTTTGAGAGCTGATGGAAAACCTTGGATGGTCATGAAGTATAAACCGATCCGGTGCCTTAAAGAAGTACCGATGAAGCTAATGCCCAAGTATGTGCTTAAAGACCTAAAGTGGTGGTATGTGGATTGTGAGACAGCAGAGGCAGTGATGGAAGACGAGGATGAACAAGAGCTCCTAAGAGTTTACGATCCGATGCATTTGGTAAACTTATCGCAAGCTGATCTGAAGGTGCTTAATGAGAAGAAAATCTTTTATATTCCTGCTTGGAAGGACGAAGCGAGGAAGTATCAAAGAGTTGTGTCAGTTTGTGTTAGAGAAGGAGTGCATGCGTGAAGATAAAAGATTGAAGATTACAAGACAAGTGCTTAAAGATCAAGATATGAAGCTACTGCCAAGGGGGAGTCTGTTGGTGCATAATGTCAGTAGTTCATAGTCTAGTGTCTGTAATCGAGTCTGTAATGTTTAATTATGTTTTGTATGTTTAAGCGAAGTTACTGACAAGTTCGCTTAACAGGCGAACTTGTTAGTCAAGCGAAGTTATGGACAACTTCGCCTGAACATGCCAGGCGAAGTTGTCGTGTATAAATAGTCCTAGGTTACGGCTTGGTTTGTAATCGTGGTTTAAGTTCGTGTCAGTTGTTCAAGTTCATTGTAACGTGAGAACGAGAGTCTGTAACAGTGATATTACATCACGTGTTTGAGTTATAATATATAACGTGTGTTCGTGTGATTCGTGTTCTATACTCGTAACGATCTACGCAGGGATTCCGCACCTGAGTAGACCGAGATATCTCGTGCGATCCGTCCAGGGAACCTACAAGTTTCAAGATGGAAAACTCTAAGAAAGGTTTGGTACCTATTCAAAGAGGAACAATATTGAGTGCTTCTCAATGTCCAAGCTCAAAGGTTGAGCAAGACAAAATAAATGGAATCCCATAAGCGTCTGCTATAGGATCCATCATGTATGCCATGATATGCACTAGACCGGATGTGTCATGCGCTTTGAGCATGATAAGTAGATACCAACAAAATCCAGGAACTAGCCATTGGATGGAAGTTAAGAGCATATTGAAATACCTTAGGAGGACTAAGGATATGTTTCTAATATATGGCTCTGGTGAGGAGGAACTCATTGTAAAGGGTTACACGGATGCGAGTTTCCAAACTGATCTAGATGATTCTCGGTCACAATCGGGATATGTCTTCGTTCTAAATGGTGGTGCTGTCTCTTGGAAGAGCGCAAAACAAGACGTGGTAGCCTTGTCCACCACTGAATCAGAATACATCGCCGCCTCCTTGATAGCTCAGGAAGCTGCGTGGATTAGAAAGTTCATTGCCGACCTAGGGGTAGTCCGTACCATTCGGGACCCTCTAGAAATCTTTTGTGACAATGAGGGTGCGATTGCTCAAATCAAGGTACCCCGTGCACATCAAAAGACTAGGAACATTGAGCGGAGATTCAACTACATAAGGGATGAAGTTGAAAAAGGAAATATACGTATTCTCAAAGTTCACACTGATCAAAACATTACAGGTTTCTTAGACTTCCGTCTTAGATACATTTGAATTAACATTCTTGCAAATTGGTTCGATTGGAATAAACTTAGGTTTAATGGAACCATGAGTTTCATTCACATGAAAAACTTTTAGAGGATGCACATTAGAAAACATAGTATGAGTATCATCAGCTTACGACACAGGTCGTTTCAGAATCTCCTTTACCAAAGGAACCGGTTTGGAATGGTCCTTGATAAATAGATGAAGATATCGATAGTTCTTCTGGCCACAATTTCTTACTACATGACCTTGTTGACCGCAAAGAAAACAACTTCGCATGTCAACATGATGATGTTGAGAGTTTGTCGGAACATGTGACATAGATGATGGATGATGATTCACATTTTTGTTCATGCTCTTAGAAAAGTCATCAGATAACTCAGATTACTTTTTCAAGTAGAAATCCAAATTAGAATAGTTTGAAAAACTTTTCAACGTATCTGTCCCAGTTGACTTCATAAATTGAACTTTCTTAGCTTGTTTTAAAACTTGCTTTGCTTTAGTCAATGGATCAGCTGGAGCTGATGTTTTCGCTTGAGCATACAAACGTTCAAATTCACGAATCTTGGAAGTTTCATTGTGAAACACACTCTCAATCAGTTTAGGTTTAATGATACTTATTGGAATGTCTCTCTCAGTGAACATTGTGTCCATCCCCTTTAACTTAAACACACGAGCAGATGATGGCTTATATACATTAGGATTTATGAAACACAACAAATCCTCATCAGAAATTTTGGGTTTCTCTGGTTTCTTAGCCTTCACTGGTTTGACATTAACACGAGCATCTTGTTTCACCTTAGTTGTGTGCGAACCATACACAGCCTCCTCAAATTCATGAGGTTCAAAAAGTATGTGATCAGAACTTGGAATGTTCTGGTTCTTGTGCATAATTTCAGGTTCGAACACATCCTCAATGATAACTTTGTCAACATTTTCAACATAAACTTTGTTGCTCTGAACATGAGATTTTTGAGGAGCAAATTGGTTTTTAACAGTTTCAGATATACTAAGTTTAGATTTTTCTGAAATCACAGGTTCTTTCATAATTACCTCCTCTTCCTCTTTAGCAAAAGGATTAATTTTATAATCATTGTGAAACGGTGGAGGAATCTCAACAAAACCTATACCTTTCTTTGAATCTTTTTGTTTTCCAGATACTTCAATGATTTCATTCAACAAGAACGAAGAGTTTCGAAATTTACCCAATTTGTTCTTTAACTCAAGAACCTCATTCTCAAGCTCGGTTATCTTTGAACGATATTTCAAGATTTCTTGAAATTTTTGGTCATTAATTGTCATTTTCAAAGATAACTCAGCTTTGAGATCATGGTTACTTGTCGACAATGCTTCAATCTTTTCACGAGATCTCATTTGAGACTCGAGAGATTGTCGATAAGTATCTTTTAGTGAAGCAATTTCTCTAACTAAATTGTCATTGTGATTTTTTAAAGATTCTAACTTAGGTTTGTTACATTCACATTCAACACAAGTTACTTTAACTGATGATGTATCAGAAATAGAATGACTAACCTCATTGATTTTAGCCATGCACGCAAAGACAGTTGTAGGCTTGTCACATGAGTCATCAGAATCATATCCGGAGTCATATCAGAAGACACCTCACTTCCACTAGAATCATGAAAATCTTGAGTCAACCCAAACAAAGCCAAATTAGCTTGATTATCATTACACAATAGTCGTTGTGACCAATCATTTCCGTCATCTAACATTGCTTGTGACCCAGAACTTGATGGTTTCTTCTCAGCATCATTACCTCGTGTTGTTGAAGGATTTTGATTTTGACCACAAGGACCAGTATACTCCTTTTTCGGTTTGTCAAATTCTTTTGCAAAATGCCTGAATTCTTGACAATTATAACATTTCACCTTTAACTTGTCAAATCCCAATTTCTTGTTCAGCGCATGAAGATCTTTTCTGGTTCTTTGCATAAATCTTTTCACCTTACGAACAATCATTGCCATGTTCCACTTTAAATCCATGATTTCTAAGTCATTTGGATCAATCTGATCATAGTCTTCATCAGTCAAATCACTAGTGGCAATCTTGCTACTCACCAAAATTTCATAAGAAGTCATGAAAGCTGATAGAAAAGAGAAATTTTGTTCAGCTTCTTTCATGTTGACATTTGGATGTGATGAGTATTGATTTGTAGTGGATGAACTTCCTAAACCAGCAGAAACATTTGGTGATCCAGAATTACCAACAGTATAAAAACATGCTCTAGGATCACTATAGATAATTGTTTCATTTTCTCTTGCATTCTGAGTGAGAAATGCAGTAATTGGGGAAATAGTTGAACTTAGAGGCATGCTACCACCATAGAAAGCAGGATCTTGACTTTCCTTGGATGATTTTTGACACTTGAGATCATATTCACAAGCTTCAATCTTTTGTAAAAACTCACTTGCAGTCAAGTCTTCATTGAAATAATTGTTTTCTTTTAATACCATTAGAAAAGTAGAGTACGAAATTGGTAGTGCACTCTTAATAGTATCAATCTTGTCAATCTCAGAAATTTCTAACTTCATTTTATCCTTCTCTGCAATCAAGTGATTGAATCTCGTGGTCATTTCTTCAACTGTCTCACCTTTGAGTAAATTAAAGTTTCTGAATTGAAACTTAAGCATAACCTTTTTGCTTTCAGCAGTGTTTCCCATACTTCTTATTCGGATATGTTGAAACAAAGATGCACAAATTTTTATACTACCCACTTGATGAAAGATGTTCTCAGGTAGAGCCTTGGTTAGAGTAGAATAAGCTTTTGTCTCTATCTCTAATGCTTTCTTCTCTTCTTGTGAGTATTGAGAAATAGCTTTAGGTCTAAAACCTATGGTCTCATCTCCAATCATTGGAACAGTATAAACTTCATCTAAGCAATATGAGCAGTCAGGATGAACTGATCCTAGATGAGCACGAAACCGAGGTTCCCATTTGGCAAAGTCACTAAACTTCATCAATCTTGGACATTTCGAATGTGAACCTATCTCGGTATCAAGTTGTAACATTTGTTGCATCAACATGTTTTGAGAAGCTAATGCATACATACCAGCCATTTTTGACAAATTTCAAAAATTCAAGGATGATTTGTGAAAAATAAGGTTAACGAATGGAGAACAGTGAATGTAACGAACTGTAAACAATTGTAGCGAACTGTGAACAGTAGTCAACGAATCAAATCTTAACAAAGTTAAGATTGATCAGATAGCGAATCAGAATTGAAATTTTAACGAATTAGGCAACGAATCTAATGTTTGAATGAATCTGATGGTCAACTAACGAGTCCAACTGACGAATTGACTAAACGAATCACTAAGGAGAAGCTTAGCGAAGTAGATAATTTTCTATAACGAATCACTAAGATAAACTTAGCGAATAAGATGACGAACCAGCTACAGTTGATAACTAATCAAACAATAGCGAATCAGGTTGTTACAACTGTTTGTAACAAACTCTGACACCTAGTGCCACGTGGCAAAGGTTGTAATAACACAAATTCCAAGGCGGACACGTGTCACACGAACTTGTGAACACGAATCAGATAGATTAACGAACTAATTTCACGAATCAACTATAGTTCATAGCGAATGGGTAACGATTCAACCAAAACTCATAGCGAATGAGTGAAATATTTTAACGAATCAATGAAAATATGGTAGCGAATCAATCTCGTATTCAGATCTTCAAATCTTCAACAAAGATTTCCAGATTTTCTGGAAATGATGAATACCAAACCCAGAAACTTAGATTGTAATACTATCTCAATTCGTAACCAAATCACACAAATAAACTACCAAATTACTCGAAAACCAATCGCTAATCCAAATTAACAGTACTCGTAACTCAATTCACAAATGACCATATTCAATTGACCAAAAACCATTCTCTGTTTTCGTCCAACTCATATTCAAATGAAAACAGTCCAAAACCAAACCAAAAGCCAATTCCAACTCACACTATCCTTTCAATACCTTAAACGATCTCAAATTCAATCCTTTCATTTCATAATTCAATCAATTATCCTCAAATTGATCCAAATTTAATCAAACAGAACAATAGTAATACACAATACCAATTAACAGTCTAATAATCCAAATAAACAACCAAATCAAGTGTAATTGAGCCTCGAAAGCTCTGATACCACTTGTTGGAACCTATATCAATCCTTAAAACAGATCTCAGATCTGTGTTAATACGATTAATCTTAAATACGGATCTAGCTCATAGTTACGTTTGACTGTAGATGATATATATCTATTATCAATAGTAGTCTTTGTGTGTATATGTTAATAATATTAATATGAAGATTGAGAGAGAGTATTCGGGCAGAGGTTCGTCAACTTACGGCGGAAATGTCGGGGAACGGACTGTTAGTTCACAGCTCACAAGACACTATCATGCAAAAGTTATATAATAATATCTAATCTATTTATTTATATGCAGCCAAGTACACAAGTCTCAATCAATTTCAAATAAAATAAATGATTGAAATAATAACATCATGTCTTTTTATTAATAACCTAAAGTCTTTTCTAATTTATCTTCAAACACTTCAACCATCCAAAGAATAGCCTGCAACATGTGTACAAAATATATATGTTTGTCAACAACAAATGTTGAGTAAGTAATCACCAGATTTTTACACTATTAATATAATATGCAAGAAATCCTCAAATCAGTATTATGAGTATCAATAATTAAATGAAAGAAAGTAATTGGTGTCGTTTGCCCATGACTCCCGAACACGGTCGATGACTACTAAGACGAAATAAATACAAATAAGGGTGTGGTTTGGCCATGACTCACGAGCATGGTCGTTGGATACTAAGACGGATTATGATCATACTTTATTGTGATTATGATGGACCTCTCCGAATGCGATAAATATACAAGTGATCAAGTAAGCACCTAGCATATAAACATTCAATTGATCAAAAACACAATATTTGAGATTTGAAAGTGTTACACCCCCGACTAGGTAATTGAGGAACCGTAATACGGGAATGTAACAGACACCTCTAGTATCAACCACATTGTTATAAAGAAAATTTACAACTAATTTACATCATATTAAATTGATTAGTACTATGTTTACAAACTAGGAGAAAAAACACATAACCAGTTCTTGTGGCTGCTTATTCTTTATTATATACTTGTATCTATTTACAGCGATTTAACTTCACTCTTAACACCGAGCACGTAAGCAATTCATTCCAACTTTGGCTCACCGGAAAAGCATGTTAAAACAGGTCAACTACGTCTAGTTGGTGAGTTTCAAGTTTCACGAGTACGAACAAAAACCAATATCTGTGTTCGTAAGTTAAAGTATGTATGTATGTATGTGTATGGTGTTTTTATACTAAGCCACAAGTGAAACCGAAACGAGCTAAAAACACATGGCCACCCTAGCCCGTGCACTCCCGTTGGCATTTAACAACCACTTTGCCCCAAACAGGTACTATGTCTAACACCACATAGCAGAATGTAATAAGTTTAAATTACTATGTGCAACTAGGTTAACATGTTTCGGCAAACCCCTCCGGCTCTGTCAGTTGGGTTTGTCAAACCGATTATACTATCCACACGTCACCGGCACGAAGTTAATCACTTGTGTTTGTAGGGACTTTCAAGTGTTAGTACTTAGATAATTCACATCATCACAAGTTTTCAAGTATATAAGTATGTGTAAACATGCTTTTTACCCCAAAAGTTCATAAAACAGTTTAGAAAGTGGGGTCATGAAACTCACCTTATCGTAGCTCAACTGGTAGTAACTAGTGTGCCTCGATTATAGCTTGATTCCTATAATCGGTATAGTACTGTTAATACTAGTACAATGTTTAAACTAATTTGGGTTGTTTATCTAGTCTGGGTATAGCTGTTACGCCTAGAACAAGTCAGTAGTCATAGATTGTGATGTTGTATGTTATGAAATGTTCAAAACCAGACTTGGCTTAGTTTCACCATTTTCCATGCCTGGCCAAGTTGATCGTTTACGCGTTTCGGAAATAAGTAAGATCTCACAAACTTAAGTGAACATACTGTTTGATAAAATTATTTTTTTTTATAAAAGAAATTAAGGTTTCGGTATCTGGATTGGTCGCAGGGGGTTTTCCGTTTTCATACGAGTTTAATTATACAAAACGTGTACAATCCCCCCCCCCCCGAACTATCCAAAAATCTCGTGAAAAGTTCATTTTTATTAAACCCATTTGAAACTATGATATTTGACAACTTTTGACATTTTGACATACCGGTCAGTTCGTTAAACATAATATTGTCGGTTCTGTCAAAACATATATAGTTTAAATCTTTAAAGTAACATAATTCTTTATATAATTATATATAAATTATGAAAAGTTTGGTAACAATAAATTAAAAACTTTAGAATTTTATATAAATATTTTCTGAATTTTTATACTTAGCTATTTATTTAAAAAATTCATTTTATGTGTTATAATTAACCGATAAATAACTCGTTTATACCACGATTCCAGAAAAAACCCGATAATTTTTCTGAGTAATCAAAATACCATTATTTAACCCTTGTAAAATTTCCAAAACCTAAGTCTTTGGCCAAAATACATTTTTGTGCATTTTTCGGCTGTTAAAACCCGATAAAAACGCAAATGCATAAACTGTACTTAAACATCTCCGCGTGATCCAAAATTATACCAGTGATCTTACCATCAAATTTCTGAATTCCAAACCAAAGTTCATAATTTTTCAAGAAGTTTAGCTATTTTTCTTAAATAAACGCTAATAAATGGTAATAAATTCGCCAAATATTCTCCGTTTATCAAAAACATACCAAAATTTTTAAAGGGACTCACTTATATGATCCCTAATGTTCCTGAAAATTTTCATAGTATAACAAAAAGTACATCACAGTCGAAGCACAAACAGCCCCTAAACGAGTAAACCGGTCATACCTTGTCGGTTTTCGAGTGTTTTTGGTTGTTTTATCGACTCTCCGGGTCTTTGGTCCCAAAATAAGTAAGTCTTGAAGTTTTTGAAGGGTTTTGAAGAATAAAAGCTTGCCATAGGTTGGTATGATTTTGAGAGTGATTTGCTTTGAGAATGAACAAGAATACACAAAATATATTAAAGGGGGAGGTTTTCAAACTTGGCGGCCGCAAGTTTTAAGGGGCCCATTCGGCCCCTTTTTTTCCCATTACTGCTTCGTTTTGCGTGCAAAGGTTCGGTCTCGGTACGAATTTAGTTCGGGATCAGTTTTTCGTAAAAAGTTGTTCTGGTGCGAAAAACAGCGCGAAAACAAGTGTTTTTAGGCCAATTTTTGTAAAATAAGAAAAGCGTACTGATCCCGTGGTAAAAATTCAAAATATTTTCACGAACTGCTTAAAACATGTCATATAAGTGTTCTTTAAATCGTTTTCGGCTTGGTGGATGCTAAAATGCTTGTTTTGATGTTAACGATTGCGTTTAAACTCATAGCGTATCGTTAAACGAAACCTTTTTCGTTTAAATGGTTTTATAAGTACTGGGGTCTTAATTTCAACATGTTAGCCACTATAATATATATATCAGTCATATATGACCCCTCAGTACATATACGGGTCATAATCAGTATTAGTCGGTTACTCGTTTAATCACTACGATTTAACCGATTTATTGTTTACTCGCTACGTAATAAATAAGTTATACCTCGTTTTGTCACGAGTTTCACAGAAAGTGATGTATTAAGATACATAAAGGTATTTCAAGGTACGCATAAGGTCTCCAAAAGGTTTAAAATATGTAAAATAGGGGAGTGATTACTCACCTTATTAATTAGGTGTGACATTTGTCAAATTTATTTGTATTTATATTTGTATTAGTTAAACCGACCCATTTTATCATTTCAATGTATTCTTGTTTGTCGTTTATCATTTATATAATATTCCCGATGATTTAATTTTATAATTCGTTCATTTCTCTATCTGTGTCGAACGCCGAGGTTTAAAGTTTAATCAATGTGCAAAATATTCGGGTATAATACGAAAATAATCCAATTATATTAACTTTTAACAAGTTTATATAACATTTGAAAGTTTAAGGTTTAATTTGTGAATATACTTTAATTGCAATTCTAATATAACTTAAAACTAGAGGAGGCCATTTTGTAAATTTATTTAAATTATAACATTAAATCAATAACCCAACCCCAGCCGCCCCTTCCCCTTGCGGTTTTCCAGGAAGCCGGAATACGGCTTCGGCGAAATCCCAAACCCCCTTAAACACGCGCGTTTGACCCAGTTGAAGCTCGTAAAACCCGTAGTCAATAAAGGCAAATCATAATATCCGTCCATAACTTGTTATAACATCCAATCTTGTGCGAATCAATCCGCTTAACGGCCGAGATTTATATTAAAACTCAATAGCAAGTATTTACACATATACGCTCCGATTGATAGTATAAATAGGACCTAAATCATCAACTAAATCTGTTACAATCATCAAATCACACTAATATACCCTCATTAATCTCGAAATCAGTCATCCAAGTTAGTTGCTGGCCAAACCTCCATTCATTCTCAATCAAGAACCATTCCAGTTAATTGTCATATGTATTTGATCAAGCATGGAACACATTTGTTGAATTGAAATCTAGGGTTTAAAGTGTAGAAGATGAACTTGGGTTAAAGGTTAAATATATTTTGTTTCTGTTATAATCACAACATACACGTTGGTCCAGTGGGTAGTTCACATGGGTGTGGACGTGAGGACCCGAGTTCGAACCCGGGTCAGACGGTTTTTGTTATTTTTTTAAAACTTTTTCCACCTAAAAACCAACTTTTATTTCCGTTAAAGTCTCTTACAAAACCGGTTAATATTATAATAATAAATATCATATTGTTAACTTTATAACACCCTAACGTAATGACTTTCAAGTTAAAATTCCGTTAAAATCAATATGTTATAAACGTTATAATTCTCATATAAATGATAAATTTCTAATTAAAATAATAACAAATCGTTAAAACTTAACATACATATTATATTATATAATATCATAAAATATATATAATGCCTAACTTCTAAAAATCAAAGTTAACTTTGTAATCCCGTTAGTTAGTTAATAATTCTCGTATTTCTTATCTTTAGCTTGCGAGATTCGATCGTTTGATTTCATTTAACGCGCTTTCGGTTTTTTCCCAGGTTATCCTTAATTTCAAATGTGAGTGTCCCATACCCCATTTTCAAGGCTTTTACACTTTGGGGGTTACATATATATCTTATTCCAAACTAGTTGTTTGCTATTATTAACAAACTACAATTCATATCGTGGACTTGTGTGTTACTTGTTATTTGCTCATGATTACGTGCATGGATTTTTTTGATAAGTATAATCATATGCCCCCCCCCCTTGCACTCAGGAACGTGTTTTGAGTGGAAAAGTGACCGCGATCCGAGTACGTTGGTTGGTACTAACGGGAAAGGACCTTCATTTATTCTTTACACTTAGGACCTTGATTCGAGTGTAAAGAACCCTTATTTGCGCTTTTACAAGTTCATAGAATTATATAGTTCTTTTTATGTAGTATTTAAACTATGTGAACTCACCAAAAATTATTAGAGGACGACATGGATGAAGACACTAGACTTAGGATATTTTAAATAAATATTTGACAATGTTTCACTTCCTTCTATTTTTCTTTATTTTGAACTTGTGTACTTCATACCTTTAGATGAATAAATGATAATATTCACTTAATAGTGTCACATGTATTTTGAGCAACCAGTACGCTACACTCAGCGTTTCCTCTTAAGCTGGGGTGTTACATTTGGCGAGTTAAAAGATAAAATTAAGATATTAAATGAGTCCCGAGCCTTAAGTGAGCTAACTGATCTGGCACAAACTGACCTGGAACTTTGAGATAGTAAACTATAATTAAAAACGAGAACATAGCCGTTGAAATCATATCAACGGATGTATTAAACTCAAGTTATGAGATTTTTAAGATTTAAACGAGTTGGAACTGTTCAGAATCCGAACTTAGAGTTGGGAGTCGGGTTCTGAACAATACACTCAAACTTTCAAGACAAACATATAAGTCTTCTGGCCCGAATGCTAGTTCCGACCAGAAAATAGAGAAATAGATAAGTCAAATATGTTTGACTATTATGCCCTTAATGGGTTGGAAAGCAATTGACGGACAAATACTCATCAATCAGTAAAATTGATTGAGAGCTTTTGTTAGTTAGGTAAAAACCAACGTTATTCATAAAGACAACTTACCCGGAAAGAATGCGATACAATATGAAAACACTAGTCAAAGGGTCTTGAAACCTGAAAGTTCACAAAGGCTTAAAGAACGTGAAGAAATTAAAGAAACCGGCAATGGAGAAAGGGAACTTCATGGATTGCTGAGATGGTGGCTGATGTTGTAGTGGTGATATAGGGTTTTAAGATATGGGTTTATTTAATAGGCAGAGATAAGGTTTGCTGAATAAGAAATCAACTCGATTAGTAAGATACATAATATATTAATGACGAAATCAGGTTTAATAACTTCAATATCTCGGTGTAATCAACAAGAAATTATCATAGACACTTTACAATAGCATATTAGTTATCTTGGAGCTCAATTTTCGTGATTTGGGTCGTTTAAGAAAAGATTTAGCATTAAACGAAAATCTAAAACGAATTTGGCTGGAACTGTGTTGGTTTGCGCTACGCTAAGTGGCAAGGGGGTGTTCCTTCACGCTACGCGAATGAGCAAGTTTACCAAATTTAGCCCCTAAAGTTCCAAAAATGCATTTTTTTAGCCATTTTAAGCGATTTTAAGAATTTCTAAGCATTGTTTGACGAGTTTGAAAGCAAAAAAAAAATATAAACTAAGTTTAACCAAGTTAAATACTAATAAATACAAAATTTTAATAATTCGAAAGATCCGAATTACATTTCTAGTCGGGTTAAATATAAACGAATACGAATATGAAAAACCCGAGACGTTACATTTGCCAAGGTATTTATTAATTTTTTTTTAAAAAAACTATCTAACTTGCGTTTATTTTTAAATTTGTTTATGTAATTATGTTAATATAGGCATAATACAACTATACGATGCAAGTTTTCTTAGAAGACCCACTTGGCACGACATACAACAGATTTACTCGGTGCATGAAAGGGAACATGGTTTACTCGGCATGATCGGGTGTATAAGTTATATGAGTTGGAAGTGGTCTAATTTTCCAACTGCATGGCGATGTCAATATATACGTGGTGACTAGAAAGTACCAACGGTGAGACTTCAAGCAGTTGCTTCGACATTTGGGTTTGGTCGACCTACTCTGGCAGCCCCCGGGCCCAACAACAAACTCAAGCAACTATGGAGAAAAAGGTGCAAAATGCGTGTCAAATGCATTCAAGTGAGATGCATAATTCACTTACGCCGGATTTGGTCCAACATGCTTGGTCTATTCGACCAATTCGAGGCAAAAGTGAAAACGAATCAAGCGGAGATGACGAAGAAGGAGACAACGAAAGTGAGGACGAGTTCAACGGAGACGAAGACGACGGAGATGAGTTTGAAGAAGGTGAATACGAGTAATTTATTTTCGTTTTTTAACTTTAATGTAAACTTTAGTTATTTAATATTGAAATTCTATATGAATTATTTTAAACAATAATAATAATAATAATAATAATAATAATAATGAGGTAATGATTGGAAGGGACTATGTCTACTACACCCATTTTAGCTAAATAGTCCATATGATGACGTGGCGTCACATGGTGCAAAACATACCTATATAGGTTCCATCCACTAGAGGTGGGCAAATAAGCCGGTTAACCGAACCGATCCGAAACTGAACCGTACAGAATCGGTTTGAAACCGATTATGTAGAAACCGGTTTGGAACCGACTGAAACTGTAGGTTTGGAACCGGTTTGTAATCCCCCCCCCCCCCAAAAAAAAAAAAACCAGTTAACCGAACATAAACCGTCTAATACCCGACAAAAATCAGCCAAACCCGAATCAAAACCTATCAAAACCCAAACTAAATCGGTCGTAACTTATTCAAGAAATTTGACTTTTATTGACCAAACTAAACCGATTTCAACCCAAACCGGTTTTAAGTTTTAAACTAATTTGTGCACCTCTATCTTCCACTACAGGTATTATGCCATAATTGTGATTATTAATAATAACAATATTGAAAGCTAAGATTTACCGGTAACTAGTGTTTATCCAGCGCGCTACGCGAGGCAGGTTGGTAAAAAACTTAGGAGGTGGTAAAACTCAAGCGTTGTAGGTCTCGATTTTGAGGCGGTAAGTCGCCACAAAATCGTTCAGTATTGATTAACTGTGTTATGATATCATAACTAAAGAACAAAAAATAAGACAAAAACAATATAAAAACTGACGTTGGCCAATGGGGTGACATCGGTTATAAAACCCGGACGTTGATAAAAAATCAAGTGTTGTCGATCTCATGCGTTAAGGCGATGAGTATATGTAAATTTGGCCGTTCTCGTTCACGTTCGGTAGGGTACGGAAACTAAAAAAAACAAAAAAATCAAAACAAAATTGACATCGGCCGATTTTCATTACATCGTTACGGTACCGAAAATAAAACAAAATGCGGTGTTTTACGTGAATTTGGTAGGTTTCACTTAGCAACACAACCACCCACCCACACCAAAGTTAATGTTGAAAGACAACCATTTTCACGTATATAAAAACATAATTAATAAACACCAACTTCGAACTCAGGACCCAAACCGAGTCAAACATTTACCCTTATCAACGCAACCATGAAGCCATGGGCGGATGCACTTTATAAACAGGGGTAGCATCGATCCGCTACCCCTCAACTTTTCGTTGGCAGTGTATATTTTCGTCATTTGGGTTCAGTTTTCATATTTCGTTACCCATCGAAAAATATAATATTATATATATATATCTGTTTAAAGCCCAACCAATTTAAAAGTTCAAATTAAATAGCTCAAACAAAGTTTATAGCTCAAAGAAAATAAAAAACCATTAACCTTTTTTTCTTTTGTTTGAATGAAAAACATTAAATAAAAACAAGCTCAAACAAAAACAGGTTCATAGAATTATCATTTTTAAAAATATCAAATCAAATAAAGCCCTAAAAAAAGTGCGTGAAGCAAATTGAAATCATTAACCTTTTGTTTGTTTGAAAGAGAAGTATCAAACGAAAACAAGCTCAACAAAATCATCATTTTGAGGTTAAAGTTTTTTAATACAATTTGGATATGCAAATTTAAGAACATGAATATAGATTCAGTGAGGTCTCAACTAGTTTGTTAGAAAATATTTTGGTTTAAATCTATGAGATTCGTTTTCCAAGTTTGACAGATCTAAGATAGTGGTATTTTCGGAAATGTATCTGAATGATTTTAGTAATGAAGAAAGTGAGTGTATTTCGGGTGATCGTACGACCTTTTTCACACTTTAAAGGAAGATAATAAATTTACAAAATCGGGTGGAATGTGTGACGTTGCTCATGTAAAGGTGGAAACCGAAAAATCACACCACTTTTTCTTTGGTTTATCGAATATTGAAGCTAGTGTTGGTCTTACCGATTACAACCGCAACCGTTGAAATACGTTTTTGTTTCATTTACATTGTATGAAATACGATTAAAAAATTTTTAACGTTACCCCTGAGATATATGTCTAGATACGCCACTAACACTAATGTTTATGCTGAAAGATAAAACCGATGCTTATATATAAAAAACAAAAATAACATCGTTTGTGACACCAATATTCTAAATTATACGAATTAATAATATCAGCCAATAATTAAAACCGCGATTATTAACACTCAATTTTCCAAATTAAACTTACACTCAAATTATAAATTGGTTGTGGTTCAATCGTAGAGCACTCACTTTATTAGTGAGAGGTAGGTGGTTCAAACCTCACTATCACTAATTTATATGAGAGATATGAGGGATGACCCTGACTTGCCAGGGTTCGAGTCCTGATCTCACCCGGTTTTACCGGCTCCTCGCTGTCGTGCCGTTTGGCGGGCGTGTGGGTCGGGTTTTCCGGTGAATCCCTTAATAGGTGGACCGCTAGGAGCTCCGTCCGTCCTGACTAGTGGCCGGCTCGGGCTACCTTTAGCCATTGGGGGCCGCGTACGGAATACCAGGCGTTACTTAGTTGGCCGTTAAAAAAAAACTTACACTCAAATTTCATATAACACGTGCTCGTCACATGCTCCCGTTCCCGCCATCGCGTGTCTCAAAAAACACCCAAACGTGGAGCCCTTAAGCCGTTACTTCACCGGTTGTATCCGGTAACCAACGTCAAGACCCGGTCAACCCTTTAAATACCCCCAACAACACAAAAACAACACACCATCCTTCTCCGACAGTGTTATTATTATTATTATTATTATTATTATTATTATTTCCTCCTCAATATATTCATACAATCAAATTCTCCATTTTCATTTTCAAATCACAATCAATAACCATTCAATTCAACCACTATCGGGTTTCAGTCTCCAATTTCACCACCCCATTTGTGGGTCTCACAATGAGCGCCGTGAACATCACCAACGTGACGGTGTTGGACAATCCGGCGTCGTTTCTCACGCCGTTCCAGTTTGAAATCTCGTACGAGTGCGTTTCGGCTCTAAAAGAAGGTAATTGTTTGGGTTTCTCCATCGGCTTTGTGTGGTTGTGGTTTTGGTTAGGGTTAATTGCGTGATTAAGTTGTCTGATTTGGGAATTAGGGTTTCCGGAATTGGTTGGTAACTGGGTGTTTGGATATGTGTGTAGGAGGTAAATCAGAATGAAACGAATGATTTCCCCTTTGATTAGTGGTTGTTTATCAGAAAATTAGGGTTACATTTGTTAATGTTAAGTAATAGAAGAATTGGGGAAATATATATTATATATATACTTGTGAATTGTGTTTGATTTGTGTTTTTGATGTTTACTTAAGATTGTTTTAGACATGTTTAATCTGCAAATTGTGGTTAGTATTACATCTGATTATGAAAACAAGAGACACGCGGTAAACACAAGAACGTAAGATATGAAACACGTGATCTAAAAAATGTACCGGTCAAGCACAGAACGTAGTGTGAGCGGTTTACAATTGGAAATTTAGTTTTATTATGAGCTATTGTGATTCTATGACCCTTTTGTTTTCAACAATGACTACTTTTATTGCAGACTTGGAGTGGAAACTGATATATGTTGGATCTGCTGAGGATGAAACCTATGATCAACTGTTGGAAAGTGTACTTGTGGGTCCCGTCAACGTGGGAAACTATCGGTTTGTCTTTCAGGTAAGTTTTACTACCCGCATTATCAATCCGAGTTAAGAAACAACATTTTAATCACCTTTGAAACATTGCTAGGCAGACCCACCGGACCCATCAAAGATTCGTGAAGAAGATATAATTGGAGTTACCGTGCTTTTGCTGACGTGTTCTTATGTTGGCCAAGAATTTGTGCGTGTCGGTTATTATGTGAACAATGACTATGATGAGGAGAAGCTAAAAGAAGAACCGCCACAAAAGGTGATTATTGATAAGGTTCAAAGAAACATTTTGACTGATAAGCCGAGGGTGACGAAGTTTCCGATCAATTTTCACCCTGAAAACAGTGAAACCGCACCTGAAGATGGTGAAACGAGTGAACAACAACCAGAGCAACCACAACCACCTAGTTCGCCAGGTGGCGATGCGTTAGGTAAGGCGGAACCCTAGTTCTTGATGGTTTTTGTCTCTAGATGATGTTTTGTTGTTAATGTGGAATTGATCACGGTTTAGTTTTTGGTTGGTAAACTGCTGGGTGGTGGTGATGTTTAAGAAATGGTGTTTGGATTATGTGTTTTTGGTCATTTAGATTGCTTTACGACTAATATAAATGGAGGAAAGTTAATGGACACTTGACAGATTGATGATTGTTTACTTTTTTGGTTTGTGTTTTTGGTCCCTTTGAATTAGGTAGAAATTTTAGGCTGTCTTTGCGAGTTGGCGGGTCAAACCTGACACAAACTCTAACATGACACGAATCCGAAAAGATAAGGAACACACCTATTGAGAGATTGAAAACACCCCACTAAGACTTTTAGGCTCCTAGTTTATATTTATGATAAGCAACCTTAAAAAGAAAAGTTAAAGAAATAAACGTGTCAATGTGTAAATCGTTGATCTGAGCAATGTTTTAAAAACCGGTATTTCACTTGTACTTGATTAGGCTAAAAAATGGTATAACCAGTTGAATCGGGTTAAACCAGGAGGTTCAACCGGTTGAATAGTTTACCTTATAATTTCTTATAAATGTAACTTTAATTCAAAAATAACTCAAAATTAAATGAATCTATAACAAAAAATATCCAAAAGGTATTCCATATTAATAATATAATGTAAAAGCACTCAATTTTAGAAAAATAGTTTTAAAGTTTACACGTTTGAATGCTAATTGTTGGGTTAAAAATAATTTTGAAAATATATGGGCCGCAGATATCAAAAAAATCTCGGGTTTGAAACCGGTTTGCTGGTAAAAACCGGTATTTTTAGACAAAAACCGCTGATACGATTTCTAGTAAACCGGTCAAAAATACCGTATTCAAAATACCGGCTTACTGTGTGAAATCCAGTTTAACCGGGCGGTTTGAACCGGTTTTAAAACACTGGATCTGAGCCAACCTATTTAGCTACATGTCTTTATGGGATTGTTCTGAAACTTACCCGAAGTCCTGAACCTGTGTAGACAAACCCCTAGAATTGGTGTTTGTTTCGTGTCATGTTTTTGAGTTTTATTAGATATTCACACCCTATTTCCAAATAATAATCTCTCATTATCTTGCGACCTTTTTTATTATGTATTTATTAATGGGTAATGTATATAATGAAAACCCATTAAGTTAGAGAACCCGTGAAACCTCCGTGTAACATCATTTTTTGTTGTTTTTTAGAAATATGTAATATATGCTGTTACATTTAATACAAAACATCAAAGAAAAAAAAAGTTTTGCTATTTTTTTTCTAAACTTTTACATATATATTTTCAAGAGAGAGAAAATGTTAAGTTTACTTTTATATTTTTTATTAACATTAATTGCTTCCCATCTTAAATGTGTAGTAAACTTTTCAAACTCTCGAATAAGTAACGAAAATATACTTCTATCTTGTTCTATTCCGTGAAATAGTAACACACAAAGATGAAGTAATGCTATTTTTTTGAGCCGTTGGCTATCTCTAACAATGCAATCACAGCTCCGACTATTATACCTCATGAAGACAAACGTGAAATAGTCATGAAATCTTATTGAGGGAATTCACTTTTAGCCCGTGGTCTCAACCAACTATGATTCATTATTGTTTGATTTGTGTATTCTATGTATTTAACATGTGTTTCAAAAAGATACTGAAATTCTTAATCAAAATTTTATATACATATTTTGAATTTTAAAAATGTCTACAAAGTGAATTTTTGTTTGATTCAACACACATGGCTATATAATGCTTCTTTTAATGTTTAATTTTGTTCAAACAAATTTAGCATATAATCCATTTTGGAATATGTATATGTAGAATTTTGTTTTTAAGATCAAATCGGTAATAGAAAGACGTTATGGTAAAAGATTGTTATCAACGGATATATAATGGAATAACTTGAAGATGGTAATAGAAAGACATTATGGTAAAAGATTGTTATCAACGGATATATAATGGAATAACTTGGAGATGGTCTCAGGCAGGAACCACGTACAAAAGAATATGAAGAGGAGGTTTTGAATTGTTTGACTTTGCTCTCCTCGACTTCGATAAAAGTGGATACGGATGTGTGGGTTTCGAGAGATTGAGAAGGATTGGAGGCCAATTTTCCGGTCAAGGTGTTGAGATGGGAGTGACTGTGTTGAGAAAACAAGGTGAAAGAGGAATTGAATAAAAAAAAGAAGGGGGGTAGAAGGAATGGTTTTGATAGAATGATATTCAATGTGTAGTAAACTTTAGGTACCATTTTTTTTCATTCCCACGTAATGAATAATTCCATTCCCCTTGTTATTACTACATACCAAACGCTACCTAAAGTTTAATTGCTTCATATGACATTTATTACTTGATAGAATCTCTACAAAAGTCGCTATAGTTTCAAGAGATATAAACTTTAAAGATGACACTTGTGTGTTATTTGGTTTGTTCCCGGAATCGTTGGAATCGTCAGAGCATTTATTTGTTCATTGCCAGGTATCAAAATGGATTTGGTCTATAATCCATAGTTGGGTTAACTTACAATTTCATCGAGTTTTGGTTCAGCTAGAGAGGTATTGAACTTCTCAAATAATCACAGTAAAGATAATGAAGAATGCCTAATAATCAAAGCACTTTCACTTGTAACTTGTTGGTTGATTTGAAAAACAAGGAATGACAAAATTTTTGAAAAGATGCCCTTTTCGGTGGATAAGGTGGTCAATGAGTTAAAGTCTGCATAATTTATTTGGGTGAAGCATAGGAGGCAGAAAGCAAATTTGGATTGGCAAGCTTGGTGCATGTTTAATTTTGTTAATTTTCTTTTGTTAGTCGGTTGCTACTGGGTGATCTTATTTGTTTGTTTGTTTTTCGTTTTGTTTTTTTTTACTCTTTGGGCTTCCTGCGGTGTCAGGACCGTATTGTAACTCGTACACAAACACTATATTGACAAGAACATTACGAGATACAAAAGATGTAAAGACCCTCGTCAGAAAGCGGTGTTTGAGTGTCTTCGGGCTCCTCGGGCTCAAGATTTCTTAAATGTCCTCCCTATTGAAGGATTGGGCCAACATATGTCGACTTTGGAGTACCGGGCCATCCTGAAGTATCAGTTAATGATCCCTTTGTTTCATGTAGATGAGCCGTGCCCGGTTTGCCGTAAGGTTTGTTTGGATTCTTTTGGTTAGCATGCGATTCACTGCAAAGAGTTGCCTGGGTTTAAGTACAAGCTTGATTTGGTTCGGGATGTTCTATGCGATGTTCTTAAACGAGCCGGAATTTCGTCTAAAAAGGAAGCCCCTGTAAACTTTCTCACGGATCCTCAAGAAGGAAGATCTACATTACGACCGGCCGATATTCTTGTTTTTGGGTGGGTAGGGGCAAAACACGCTTGTGTGTACCTCACAGGAGTGTCCCCTCTTGTTGGGATTAGCGACAATGGGTTTGTAGCAGGCTAGGCAGCATTGAAGGCGACATCGGGCAAGGTTGTGAAACACGAGAGAGCTTGTTTGGAGAATCAACACGTGTATATCCACTTTTCCTTTGACACTTTTGGTTTCTTAGCTTCGGATGCCGTGGACCTTTTTAATAGGGTTTAGAAAGTTGTGCATAGTAATGTATCGGCCCATAAGAATCGAAACTTTGTTTTTAATAGGATTGGGTTTGCTATCCAAAAGGGGGTTGCAGCGCAGCTTGTTGCCCGCTTACCTGCCACTTCATTGTAAATGTTTGAATGTTTCTATGATAAAATATTTTTGAACCAAGAACTAAAACTTGGATGTTGCTAATTATAAAAAGAACACAAAGACTAATGAACACATGTTTCACTCAAAAGATTTCCATTAGATTAGTCATAAATATACATTTGGAAATGCTTTAGGGTTTCAGGTGGAATGTTAGGTACAGCTGCCTTCTATACAGAGAATAATCAGTATGTCTCAAAAGATGTGTAATCAGTTGTCATAATTGAGACCTAGTATTCCCTTATATAGGCACATGCCATTCGTTCTAGAAACCATAATCATGACCAAATATTCTCAAATAAAAACAAGTGTCAATACATGTCTTCGAGTAAACTTGATCTCTGTTGAGTAGACCTTGTAATCCTCGAGTGTGCTCGGAGCATTCCTTCGAGTAGACTTTTTCTTAGAATATTTTCCAAGAAGACTTCAATCTTCATGATATAACCCAACTTTTCTCGGAAATATCCCACGAGCAAGCTAGTTGTTCTTCAATCTTTGTCCTTAGACTTATTATAGAAAACACAGTATACTCGGGTACTGTAAATTGCTCGAGATTGAACTATGCTCGGGAAAATACTTAGAATAAATCCATTTACTTCCACAAGCATACTTGAGATCTTCCATTATTAATCTTTGCTCAATCCCACCAAGTTTGCTTGTAACTTGGTTTAATCACAGGCAATCAAGTGTTTGCTTGTTTGCAAACTATAGTTGATAGAAGAACAAATTTGCTCGATGAAGTGCAGCTTGCTCAAAGCTTGACACTTAGAAGAATTCCAGATTATAACCTTACTCAATGAAGATATCTTACTTGGATGAGTAAATACCCTGCTCGAAGTGCATGGTTTGCTCGAGTTCCATACTTAGCATATTTCTGAGGAGGTTGAGAAGATTCCAATCTTCATTGATCAATCCTTTAGGCCCAACAATCTTCTCCCAGATTGGAACAAACTCTGATGCACCAAAACACATCCGGATTATATACACTTAGTTCAAAATACACATCAAATCCTTAAAAACAGTAAATTACATTACTTAAAGGAAACATATTACATATTCATAATTCTGTCTCAAGGGCATTACACATCAAATCAAAATTACAAAAAAACATAACAAAACAACAATTACAAGTAATTCAAAGATAGTCTTCAAAGCATGATTACCTGTATTTTTAGCCTCTTGATCTCTTTCTTTCTTCAATAATCTTTGAAGACTATGCAGCTATTTGTTGGAACGTAGAAATTTCCACATGGAATGGTTATTTTCTGGTAAGTCCCAATGTCTTATGTCATTTAGATCTTACACATGCATTTTCCAACTCTGAGTAATTTTCAATTATCCTAAGAGCCAAACCTTCAGAGTTTCTTAGTATCATACTATCATTATCTTGCCCATAGACAATTCTTGTAATTCATCCATTTCTTTGGACTTTTGAATTTGGACGCTCATAACCCTTTTCATTCTTATACACTCTTTCATTGTGGCTTTGGGTGTGCTTTGTTCCCTTATCATTTTGAAAGAATATTCCGTGAGTCTGACCCCCCTCATTCTTTTGGCCCTTCTTGCCTTTTTTGCTTTAGTGTAATCAATTTTTATTTCCTTGCTTAATAAAGGGAATTTTGCTCTGTGATGATCTTTCAAGTACTTAGATAGTTCATTTCTTTGCTGTCCAGCAAACTTGTTTCTTTGATGGTAATCAAACAGTTTTAGTCCAACCATTTCAGTAAGCTGTTCAACATTGAAGTCTTTGAAATCATCTTTGAATATGATAGTCTTTTAAACACCACTGCTCATAATCACTTTTATAGTCTTTGTTCTTGAGTCTAGATACAACTCTTTTGGTAAGTCCGCTTCTGTTGGTAGACGTCGTTCTCTTTGATGCACAGATCTTGTAGTGGGAATGGGTGCTCTTGAGATTGAAGCACTTAAAGTTGAAGGTTTATAAGTTCTTATTGAGTGACCCTTTTTCTCATAGATGCTGACTATTTCCTTCCTTTAATAAAGTCTTGATCATGTCCATGGCCTCTCTATCTAGGTTATGTTCTAATTGGTGATGCTCTTGTATTACATGTTCTGCAGAGACAGGTTGAGGAGAGTTTGATCTTGCTCTTTGGAGCTCTTTATGATAGATCCTTGATTATCTTTCAAACACTTGCTTCAACTGGGATTTAGACAAGTTGTCAAATATACCCTCTGCCATTCTCTTTTCTATCATGACTTTCTTCAACAAGTTCATTCTAACTTCTGAATCCCATGGTTCAACTTCGTCCTTTTCTTTTTAATGTTTTGAAGATGGGCCTTGCTCTTCACCTGGTTTGGCAACAACATTTGAGAACAGATTATCTTGATTTTTCTTTCTTTTTAGATCATTCCTTTGTTGATCCATTTCCTCATTTTTACTTCTTCAATTCAAGCTCTTAAAGTGTAACACCCCGTAACCGCAGCGGAAACGTAAACGGGATGCAACAGACACGTCTGATATCAACAGCATTGCTTATAAAGAAAACACCACTACATTAATTTACACCATATTACATTGTTCCGAGTTTAGTTACCGTCTAGGCGTTAACACATAAGTTTTACCAACACTACATTAACATATTTAATACAAAAAGATCATTTAGCTTCCACAAAAAGCACGCATCGTCAAGCATGTAGCAATTATTCCAGTTTGGGGGTACCTAGAAAGCATGTAAAGAAAACGGGTCAACTACGAATAGTTGGTGAGTTTCACTAATTTAAATAAGCAGTGACAAATCATTATAATAATCATATAATAGCGATGTAATTATGCTGAGCCCACAAGTGAAAGCTCTGACTATCCACATACAAACCCCGTGGCATACTCCGCCCACGAACCTGCCCCAAACCGCTATGCCTAACATTACATAGCAAAATAAATAACAACAAAATAGACATGTGCAACTGGCTGGGAAACATCAGCAAATCCATGCCGGACCAGTTGGGTTTGTCAGACCAATAGTACTATTCACACTCTACCGGCTTTAGCTAATCACTCGTGTTACGGGGCCTTACAATGTTAGCAACTCAGACAATTACCATCTTAGTACATTTCCGTACGATTCCCGTACAATAAAATATATATAAATACACGCAAATTCATGCGTTCAGTATGTACTTAAACATTTTGATAATAACATGCTTCCCGCCCCGAGAAAATATTTAAAAACAATTCAGAAAAAGGGGCTCGTGAAACTCACCTTTCGCAAGCAAGTAGGTAACACAGTACGCAGCTACTAATCCGGATCTGTAATACGATCCCTAAGTTCATTACTATACAATCACTATTAATATAACTTTAACCGTGTTAACCGGTACATCTGGGGACACTGTTAACCCAGTACTGTACCCGTTCCGGGGGCAATGTTAACCTAGAAACACTTCTCCGGACTCAGATTGTGATATCATTTAGAGTTCAATAGTTAAAATTACTATTAGTTCGTTTTCCCCGTTTTGCGTGCCTAGCACGGTTATCCGTTTTTACGTTTCAAAAATGAGTTTGGTCACACACGACCCGAAAATAATTGTTGACTTATAATTTAATTAAAGTTGTGAAATTAGAGCTCGGTTTAGACGCCCCGATTGGCCGCGGGACCCGTTTCCGTCTTTAGTGTACCGGAAACTGTTAAATCGGATAAAATTACCCAAATCATCCGAATTATTTTCGGATGATTTATTTTTACCTGTTTAACTCAGTTATATGAAAATAGTTCATTTTTAGGGTTTTTATACACCAGTCAGCTCGTTTAGGCGAACTTTACCGGTTTACGCGTTTTAGACTTTAAAAGTTTGTTTTGCACAAATAATTATCCGTTTAATCTCGGATCTTGAAATTTTGCACAAATCACTTTTTGACAGTGGGGAATTTTATAAAAATATTTCAAGAATTAATTTTTATATTTAAAATTTATTTATCTATTTTTAAACACCATTTAAACACTAAATATGTCGTAAATACCAAACGACCTAAGAAAAATCCCAAATTTTTCCTGGATGACCCCTGCCATCCACATAGTCCCCTGTAATATTTCCAGAACCAAAATCTCTTTTTACATGCCATTTTCACTAAAACCGAGCTAGAAAACCCTAGAACTCGTTTAACCGAAAAGCCTACTTAGACTTCTCCAACTAACCTAAAGTTTTGTGTGTGACTTTTACATGTTATAAAAAGCTTATCTGGAATTTTCCAGAATTTATCATGATATTTAAGTATTTTTCACCATGTTTAGCCAAAACCGAGCATTAAATTCACCAAATATTCATCATTTGTCCAAAAATTACCAAATTTTCACAGATCTCATATTTTCATGTGTAGATCATCTCTGTGAAATTTCGTAGCCTAAATCGAAATGTACCACAATCTGTCCAAAACACTCATAACCGAACATAAACCGAATATACCTTTTGTTTTCCGCCACTACAAGCTACAAACTCGTCTTTCCTCCTTATTTACCACTAAATACAGAACCTACAACCAACATACCACAATACCAAGCAAGTTACACTCACCATCAAGCCTCTTACACTATAGTTTCGGTTATTGTTTCAAAACTAAAGTTTAAACCGTAAAAATTCGTTTTTGGTTCGTTTAACTCCTTTCTTGGACCAAGATCCCTTGTATAACCCGTATACATCACTTGATCATGCAAGAATCGGTTTTCATCTCGGGTTTTCACCCTTTTTCACTTGAAACCTCATTTTCTTGCAAATAAACTCAAGAAAAGAAGATGAAAACGTAAATAACTCGATTTTTACCATGCTTTTCTTGCTAAAATTCTGAATTTTTAGATCATAAAATGAAGAGGAAGAAGGATGATGCAAATGTTGTTCTAAAAAAAAATAACAAAAGGCTAGGGGTTTATCCCCTATGCCGATCGGACCAAGGGGGGAGGTGGGGTGGGACCCACCTTTCCATTTTTAGCCACTCATTTGGATTTCAGAAATCCGGATAACGTTTTGGATTATCTGGTTTAGTTTGTTTTTCGGTTAAATGTTTAATTCAGCTTAAAACGAGGCTAAAACGGTCTTTTTCGACTTAAAAATGAAATTTATATAAAACCGATTTAAAACTTAAAAAAAACTTAAACCATGACATTTATTAACTTAAAATATCATATTATTAATAGTTGCGGATCTTTTTCGGCTTAATCGATCGTCTCTTGCTCGGTTTGGTATTAAAGGTTTCGTTTAACGTACCGACGTACCATTAAATCAAAAATTCTTTTTCTGTGCTTTAATTCACTTATCCCGAAGCTTTAATACTTCGTAAACATCACTAAATATCATGTATCTCGTCTATAATGTAATCCTCGATTCGTTCGGGCTATAATAACCGTTAATCGGTTAATCGTATTTTCAATACGATTAACTGCATAATCGAGTATAGTCCGTACTGTGAATCATACGTACTCGTATAAACGCATTATAATTCATATATTCATTACCAAATAACACCTAAATAGTATATACCGGTTCGGGTAAAATTGGTTTTGCCAAAATCGTTACATAAAGATTCTTCATTTTCAGTTTTGTTAGCTTGTTGAAATCTTCTTCATAGATACCCCTAGCAGTCAAAAATCTTTTCATACTTTTTTTCTAAGTAGAGAAGTCAATACTTTCCTTTTCAGGACTTTTCTTTTTAGTTATGTTCTTGCCGAGTTTCGTCCCTTTCTTCAAACTCTTTCTTTTTCTTCATTGTAATGCTTCTAGATTTCAAGAATTCCACATCATATAGTTTAATCTTTTGAGTGTTAGAAATCTTGTTGAATTCCTGGTCAGACACACCTCTGTCATTCATCACACTTCTAAGCCATACTTCTTGGTTTCTTGTGGGTCTAGCCTTTTCATTTTCTCTCTTTTCATTTTCTTGTCTTTGTTTAATATCTTCAGTAGCTCTCTTAGTATCATTTTCAATCTTTCTTTCACTGATTGATACTTTGCTTCAATTTCTTTTCTGTTCATGGAGTCAACATACTCATACTAGTATCCATGCTCAATCAAGAATGCAAACTTTTCTCCATACTTATTCATGTATTTTTCTTTTTTTCTCTAACATTTTATTTTCCTCCTCTTTCTTCTTTTTTTCCGTTTATGCAGTTTCTTAACTTTTCTTTTCTTTTAAGGCTAAGACCAACCTTGTTCTTTCTTTTAGAGTCATTTTCCTCACTGTTTCCGGATCATAGTTAAATGAACTTAAAAAAAAAATTCTATATGTGTAGTGAGTAATTTGACATCCTCATCTCTCTTTTTTTCAGTTTTGTACCTTTTTATCAATAAGATATTCAAGATCTTTGTTACTCAGATCCTTGATCATTTCATACTCCATACCATGCTTCAACAAAGCCATAATTCTTGGATATTGTCTTCTCAATTCTTCCATCCTTGCTTTTTATATTGTAACATTCGTTACTTTTCAAATTCGAAACCTGACCCGTTTATTTTTTCTTTTGCCTCATTTATTATTCAATTGTTCGGTACTAAATAAATTCCCGCATTCGTTTAAGTATATATATTTCGTTTATTTATTTATTGATAATAACTATGAACTATATACAATAATACCCCCTAACTAACTTAATAACACTTTTGGATCCACAACTAAAGATTGAGGACCATATTGCAATAAACCACAAAATATTCTTTCCTTCCTCCACCCAAACCCGTCATCAACAGCCCCTCCCCTTTCCTTATTCTCAACCTCCATTAACGCGTATAGACAACCTGTAATGACATGTATAACATGCTAATGAACCTCGTATTCTATTTACATCTAAATCCCGAGTCAAACGACATGAAAACAGGCCATAAATTGCGTAATTTATAACGAACCCAATCGATCACTTTGACTCTTATAACACTATAAATATACTATCATTAATGCAATCAAACTCGTCCTCATCATCCCTGTCACCAGCCGACCCTAAACCCTAAATTAATTTCTCCATTCTTTGCTGTAAGATCAAGAATTGGGATCTACCCAAAGCTGAAACCCTAGCTCGACGTTCTCTGCTTTTCCATCCTCCAACTCGGTAATTATTTGGTGCTCTTAGTTCGTGTTCAACCAACAAACATTAACCCCTAATCAATTGTAAACGAAAATAACCATGTAACCTGATTTGGATTTGATGTGCGTGCGCGCATAGCTTGTAAAATATGATAGATGGATGATTTGTTTTTTGCACAAGATCGTGTTTTTAATTTATAAACGTGATTTCTACGAAGAATAAACGCACACAAAATAGGCAAGTGTACCTATCGTATATGTAGAATAGTATTGTAAGAACTAAGTATCGAACCGTGGACATAAATGTTTCTAATGATAAATCGTTGTTTTACTTTAATCGGAGGTTTTAATCATTTTGGGGTTAATTTTTGAACTTTTTATAAAATATAAATACTTAAATATAATATATAGGTGACCAAGACGAGAGATTGTAAACGAGTAGTTCAATTACGTGAAGGTTACCATCTAAGATCAAGAATCCACTCCATTTTAGCGTTGATAATTAATATTCAAACATGTGGTAAACTTGCCGTAGAAATATATGATAGATGGCTCCTTAAGCCTTAAGTGAGCATCTTTGGCACAAAGGAGGTAACATGCGCATTTTAAAGTCCATCCTTTCCTAAATTCATGCTACCTCAAGAATGTCAATTTAAGTTGGCAAGTAGTTTCGTAAAGTAGAAATATTAGGATTGACTTCGATTTCTCAAATACCAATTCTAACAACTTCGGGTGGTTGTATTTAACTCACACAACCTCCCCTTGGTTGATTTATGTAGGTTGTAATTACACATTCCGTTAACATATGATTTCTTTAACTAGCATGATATCCTTAGTGGTTGAACTCGGCAAATCCTTTAACTAATACACAGATCACAGATCTGTAACTATGATTAACCTTAGGATCTAGTTCGTAATCGCTCTTGATTATATGTTATATGTATGTGTATATTAGTTGTATGTATGTGAATGATGATAATAATATTAGTATGAATCTGAAGCTTGAGAGAGAATTGGACAGAGGTTCGATAATTAAACTCAAAACATAAATTAAACTGTGAACAGTGTTCACTATATATAAAAGATGGACCTAGTTCGTTAACATCCCCTAACGAACTAGAGTCCACTTCGTTACATACATTAAATGAAATTAAACTTAGCGAATCACCCCCTGATTCGTTAAACATCCTTAACAAATCAGGAGGGTTAATTCCTTAGATCTAGTTCGCTAAACATCCTTAGCGAACTAGACTATACTTTAGCAAACTAACTTAATATCTTAATAATTTATTACATAAATAAACGACAAATACATTAACGTTAAATATAAAGACTCGAGACGCAAAACCGTGTACTAACAGACACCCCCTCGTCTTGAGCTCTTTGTCTTTGACTTTCACTCGAAACGCTTGGACTGCCAATCTCTGCAGCTATGAATCCCGTTCTCATAACATACACGCACAACGAGTTGGAATTGCATAGCCAGATCATAGTCTTCATTGCCCTCAATCAGAATCTTGTTCTTGTGCAGCACGTCATTATCGGTTTCGGTTAAATTTAACCAACCACATTGGGTCAATGATCTTTATCAGCTCAGTCTTCAACCCTTTGCCCAAGACAATGACGGCCTCGCCGGTTCGGTAATCGTAATACCAGCGGTTAAAAGACAGGTGCATGTGTTGATTCATAATATTTATCGGCACACGCTTCAAGGTTTTTGGCGGCTTGACCTTGAGAACCAACTTTCTCCAACCCGTTCTTAGATCAATCTCATCAATACGTTTTCGGGTGGGAACTTGAGGCTTGAGAAACTTGAATCCAAAATTGACCTCGAATAGCAATTGTTGATGAAACCAATCCGCTATCCGGTCACCTCCTCGATTGATAAATGGACGACACGCGAGGGTACGAACATCCCAATGCGGTAAAGTAAGAACGTCCATTATCTTCTCATTTCCCATTTCACGATACATACTTGAAGATCAGAATCAAATAACCAAGAAACGATGTCACCTTGAACCTTTGACACGGTCTTGAATGAAGTCACTTGGTTTGCTTTGACTCGAGTAGCGGCTTCTTCTTTCTGTTCCTGATCAACATATCGATATGCCTTAATAATCTTACTCACCGTCTTATAGCTGAACCACTTTGCAATATCAGCATCGGTTGGGTTCTCAATTGAATTGAATCTCGTGTCAACCACCTTTTTACCCTTAGACGTTTTTTCCAAATCATCCTCAGCGGCTTTAAACGTTAGCTCATTGAATACTGGAGCACCTTGATCAACATTTGTGTGTTAAAACAAGTCAGGATACTCCTCAGCAGTGACGTCTTCAACCTCGACCTCTTCATCTTCATAAATAAAATCGTATTCATATGAATAGACGGATAATTCAAGATCTCTTCCTCATTCTCAACTTCAACATCCAGTTCTGCCTCTAACACGGTCAATTGTTCATCATTCAATCCAAGCAGTAATGAAATCTGCTCTCGTGTTAGGGACCATTGCATAAACTTTCCAACCTGAATCTCATTCCTGTTCACCACGCTCCTGACAACCCCTGTTCCATCCACAAATATGACTGTATCAGCTTCTATCATCTTGATAGGTTTAGCAGCTGTGTAATATTGATAAACAATAATCTGTTTCTCCAAGTCATCAACACCACTGGTACCTGCACCTGAGGATGAGCTGTGTTTGTTTAGGCTCACCTCCTGCACCAGACTCATCAGGATCTTCCACATCATTCTTGAGCTTCTTTAAAGCATCATCTTTGCAGGTTAACTGCAAGATCAGATCTTCTTGTACTGAGCTTCACACCCTGAGACTCAACAATCGCACGAAGCTCCTTAGTCTCTTTTTGACAAAACGACACATACCCCATCAGCTTTCTTTGGTTTTCCATA
Source organism: Bidens hawaiensis (assembly GCF_021521415.1). NCBI lineage: Eukaryota > Viridiplantae > Streptophyta > Magnoliopsida > Asterales > Asteraceae > Bidens > Bidens hawaiensis. The sequence continues at coordinate 242,886 of NW_027491238.1, read as the reverse complement.
AAGCGTTCTTGGTTAAGTCGATCAGCAGACATTTGATTTTCGTACAAGTGAAGAAGATTCAAAAGCATGTCTGTTTGACGGTGTGGTGGCATGTTATACAGAGATGGATGAACTGGCTGGATTGGTCCCTGAGGCCGTGTAATTATCATAAATGAGACATCACTAGGTGGAGGGGGCCTCATAGACGGTGTTGGAGGAACAATAGAGAGAGTAGTAGAAGGCATTGGTATTTCAGCTAAAGCCGTTTGAGGAATCATACCAAGCCTGTCGCGAGGAACCATCGTCGTCGTCAAAGTAAGCGCCGGAGTGCTAGTAGTAAACGGAACTGCCGGGCGTTGAGGAGTTACGGGACGAGATGGTTGAACACCAAAAGAAACTCTAGCTCCAACTGATACACGTCTCGTTTCTGAGCTTTCAGATGCCGGCTCTTTTCCTTTTTGTTAACGATCTCGTTGAGCTGCAATTGTAGCAGCTAACGCGGCTTCGACTGCAGCTTGTTGTTCTCGAAGAACTGCATCACCATCACCACCATTTCCACCATCATCACCATCATCACCTCCATCGTTCTCACCTTCTCCTTTCTCACGCTCGGAATCCGAGTCCTCAAGGATCCAGCGATCCTTGGGAGGACATATATAATCAGGATTAATAATATGACCAATCATACGTTTGTCCTGCGGCCTCTCCTTACGATAGATTGTCATTCTACGCACAGTATCGACCTTCATATGTTCTAAGGAAAGAACATCATCCACTAATATTTGATCAATAACCAGGTTCGGTATCAAGTCGTGAATAATCAGTTGCAAAAATCTTGGATACATGAGGAACTTCTTCCTTTGGACCGTTTGCTAAACTTGCTCCTTTAGATGATAGAATAGCATTTCAGAGAAGTTAAACGGTTTGTTGAGAACAAGTGACACGAAAACCGATTGCAGCATGATTCGGCATTCATCAAATCCACCTCGACCACCACCCAAACAATGAATTAATACGTGTAAGATACTTGTAGGGTGGGCACAATCCATTCTTGTTAAACATAGAGTCTTCAATGTCTCCACCATAACGTACATGCCGAAACAATCCCTTGATTAATTTCTTGTCAAACTCACATGGATTATCATCATTGTCACCCAAACGGAGCACATGCCTAATCACTGAAATATCCACTATGATAGGAGTTTGATTGATTGTGGCTCGAATGTGATTCTCTACGTCTATGAACTCAGCAGTATTCTATAACTGCCTAATAATGCTTAGATAAACAATGGGTCGAGCAGTTATAGCATAGTGTATCACCGAATGACGTAAGAATGCTAACATAGTCCAAAAAAGAGCTTCGTCAGCAACGTTTGGATCAACAGAAGCACGAATGTTGTGTTTCTGATCATATGGTAGTAAATGTACTTCAGCTTGTTCTTGATGTTGTTGCTGTTCTTATGGAGCAGCAGGCGGGTCTTGATCCATTTGATCAGCCATTATACTGAATACATAATATTGAATATCAGTAATATGAAAGTTTAGAAATCACACAAGTTTTATGAACTTTAAGCACTTATATATCTATCAATAAACTATATGTAATTAAAATTTTTTTATCCCGTATGTATAATCGATGTATCGACGCGTTTAGACCCTTGGAATATTTTATTAATATACAATTTTGGTTTACATTATTTAAATAATTAATTTTGAAATGTAATTCGTTAAAAAAACACAGTCCGATTCGTTATCGAATCAACTGATTCTCTATCAAGTAAATTTGTAACGAAGTAGGACTAGCGAATTTACTATTAAAAATAGCGAACTAACTTCTACTTCATTATAAATTGGCGAATCATCTGATTCGTTAAGTGAATGATTCGCTAATCTAGTTCGTGTGCAATACTTAACGAATTGGACACGGAGGAGTTCCAATTCTCTAAGGTTAACGAATGGTCAAAATTTGACTTAATCTTTGACTCTCCTGGTCAAAGTAAAAATTAATCAAGAACACTGAAAGTCAACAGGATGATTCCAGTATCGATTATTCCATAATCATCGTTGAATAACCGAATCGACAGTCGTAAAGATCTCTGAAACACAATGAGAAGCAAATGGTGACGATTTGAAGTTCAAAATCATGAAATAAGTTAGGTTATTAAGGGTTTGAACACAACGTAACAACCCGAAAACAACAATCAATCATAACCCGGCAATCAATCAATCAAACTATGATTAAAGATCACCAAGGGTCTCGGAAATCCATTCCGATTGCAGTGATATCAAAATATCATACTATAACCGGGTATTTATCAGATAATGAAGGTTTTCTAAACCTTAAAACCCCGATATCAAATTTCATAATTAACATAGCAAATCTTTGCCATTTTTGATAAAAATCACAAAGATGTGATCATCTTTACCTTATGAACACAATGGTATACTCAAAACACTGAAAATCAAAGATTAAAAAATCTGAAAAATTTTGGCAGAGTAACTTTATGTGTAAAGAAGAAGAGTGAATAGTATAGGACGGTTCGTATGCACGTCGTCCTATATACACTGACATGCACGATTCCCAAGGTAACGAATCAGCTGATTCGTTTGAAATTTAAATTAACGAATCAATTGATTCATTAACACATGTCCTGACGAATCAGACGTAATTCGTGTCTAATTTGTTAGACTATGCTTAGCGAATTAAAGCCATTCGTTACAGAGTGCGGAAGCGAATTAGGATAACGAACTAGAATGTAGTTCGTTAAAATGGCTTAATTCGTTAGCCATAATTTAACGAATAACCTTTTAATTTAATTTTAAATGAATTAAATAAATTAAATAAATAAATTATAAATTAAAGATTTAAATCATATCTCGATCATCAAATAACTTCACTCATTTCACATTTCTGAAACATAATTTAAAAAAATTTAAATAATATGTAAAACAAAAATGAGAAATATTTTTGGTATTTTGTAAAATCTAAAGAATGTATTTACATGAAAATATCCGAACCAATAACTAGACAATCTTTTTGTGTTTTTCTATGATTTTCAAAAGCAGTACATATTTTTGTATTTTTGTTGAGTTTGAGCAGAGAATCATATTGACCAAAATGCCTTTCCATCACAGTTTTATATTTCAGCGATATTATGACTGGCGTTAAGTCGGTCATTGATATTGTTGTCCACTTAAATCTTATAACAAGCCTTCAAGCATTTTTGTGATATGATTAATGGTTCAATTAGCGCACCGAATATCTGAAACTATCAGCCTCTAATCTCGGTTCAAGCTTATTTTGTTTTTTGCCAAATCCCCTAACTTCACTTAAACCGTTATAGTGTTGATCAAAATTTTGAATACCAATTGAGTCTTTTATATTTTTTAAGCAATGCATCAAGTTTCCTTTACTGTGAATGAGTATGCACGAGTCCATCTATCGCCTTACATACATTGTATCTCCTGGGGTCCGTTTCTTATTGGTATTGAGAGGCGCGCAAGGGAGGAACAATTGTATAACTAACAACGAATTATGATCAAGTCAGTAATTTGGATTGTACGAAGTACAACAGTGATCAAGTTTAATGACTTTGGGTTTGCTCTAAAAGCGAATGAAATATTCATGTTTATGAATACCCAGATGATTAAGCCGCATAAAGACTCACAGTGTCAAGAATCCAAACGATTGTTATTTTCTTTACTATATTTTTGGGTGATCAATAACTATAAGGCTTGAGTAAGACCGGTTATTACATTTCTGCCATCCTCACCGAGACTTTTGCTAGAGACTAACACCTCTTTCAATTTGGCTTTTCTTTATGTTTATATCACTTACTTTACTCTAACAGCTTGTTTAAGACCTATCAATGTACCAATGATTAAGAACTCTGTCTTTTAAGCTTATTTGTTACTGGATTTGGGGTCAAATAATCAATGTACAATCATTTTCTCTTTTTGCTTCAAAAACTCAATTTTGAGGAGCATAAACAAATTTAATCGCCCCAGTTACTTTAATTTTGTAAATTATTGGCTATCCTATCCATCTACAAGTAGATAACAGGACCAAAACATGCAAGTATGCTCCACAAACTTAAATAACTGACATAATTTTCAGCTAGAAAATAAAGTAGAAAGCTTAACGAACACCCCAAATACTTTTCATTGTCAGGTAAATGGCTATCCCGAATATTTACCAGAAATTATCAAGACCAAACATATACAAGTATATGTCCTTCAAAATATAAGCAAATGACATAATTTTCAGCGAGCGTAAGCAAAAATCTTTTTGGTTTTTCCCTTTACATACTAAAAACACAATCTTTTTGTCTTTTTTAAAATTTAAAAAGTTTTTGTATTTTCAAAATAATTTCAGAAAAATCACAGTATTTTTGATTTTTCAAAATTTTCTAATGTTTTTGGATTTTAAAATTTTTAATGTTTTTGGGTTTTATCTATACAAATGAAACGCACAATATGTTTGTATTTTCTAATTTTTCACCCCCTAAAACCTAAGATCAAAATAAATTTTAAAATAAAATTAGCAGAAAAGAAAAGATAATCATCCTTGTGTCAGGATATCAGCGAGGGTCTTCAATCCATTTAAACCAAGCAAAAATTGAAAACGCGTTTTATCAAAGGCTTTGGTAAATAGATCGGCTTTCTGAAAGTCAGTATGTACTTTCTCAAGGTCAATTAATTTCTTTTCATAACAATCCCGTATGAAATGATATCGAATTTCGATATGTTTCATTTTAGAATGTTGTACGGGATTTTTTTTGATACTAATAGCAGCAGAGTTATCAATTAAGATAGGAGTAGTAAGAAACTTCAAACCGTAGTCGCGAAGATATTGTTGAATCCACAAAACCTGGGAACAACAACTCGAGGCTGCAACATACTCAGCCTCGGCGGTTGAAGTGGAGACCGTTGTCTGCTTCTTACACTGCCAAGAAACAAGCCGGCTTCCTAAGAATTGACATCCCGCTGTGGTATACATGAAATTAATCTTGCATCCTCTCTGAGTCAGAAGAAGCGGTAAGATCAAAGTATCGTTTTTGGGGTACCATAACCCGGTGTCAGGATTGCCCCTAAGATATTGAAGAATACGTTTGACCGCTGCCAGGTGAGTCACTCGGGGACTAGCTTGGTACCTAGCACATAAACAAACATCAAACATTATGTTGGGTCGAGAAGCAGTAAGATACATAAAAGAACCAATCATAGCTCGATAGAGGGTTGGATCTACAGTATCCTCCAATTCATCCAGTGATAAAATGTGACCCACGGGGAGAGGAGTAGAAGGGATTTTTCTGGCAGTAATCTTGAATCGGCTCAAGACGTCGTTCACATATTTTGTCTGGTGAATGAAGATTTCTTTTGCAGACTGATGAACCTGCAACCCTAAAAAGAAATTCATCTCTCCCATCGAACTCATCTCGAACTTGGTTTGTATTGATTTCTCTAACTCCTTACACAACGTGTCGTTTGTTGACCCAAATATTATGCCATCTACATAAATCTGGATGAGGAGAAGATCATCACCAATATTTTTATAAAACAAAGTGCAGTCAACAGTTCCACGTTTGAAACCATTATCCGTCAGATGGTTGGCGAGTGTGCCATACCAAGCTCTCGGGGCTTGATGTAGACCATATAATGCCTTGTTTAAACGGTAAACACGGTCAGGATAATCAGGATCTTCAAAACCTGGAGGCTGTAAAACAAACACTTCCTCATGAAGTTCACCATTGAGAAAAGCACTCTTGAAATCAATTTGATAGACCTTGATGTTCTTATAAGCAGCATACGCCAGAAAGATTTGAATCGACTCTAATCTTGCAACTGGAGCATATAATTCAGTGTAATCAATACCCTCTTGCTGATGAAAATCTTGCACCACTAAACGTGCCTTGTTTCTCATGGTCACCCGACGATCGTCTTTCTTACACTTATATACCCACTTAGTCGGAATCGCCTTTTTGACTCTAGCAGGTTTGTCGATAAGATCTCAAACACCCAATCGTGCAAATTGCTGTAATTCTTCTTGCATAGCTTCTACCCAAGAGGAATCTTGAAGTGCCATACGAGGAGTCGTTGGCTCAACTTGGGATAGAAAGCAAGTGAATTTAGCAAGATTTACAATCCCAGACGAGTGTATGTCAGCATAAGCACACAATACATTATTCTCACTTGATGAAGCAACTTGATGTCTTGTTTTAACTCCCACGTCAAGTTCTCCAATAATGTTTTCTTGTGGGTGATAATTATGAATCCTAAGAGTGGGATTCTCAGGAACATCAACAGTTTCAAATAAATTAGTGTAGTGTTCACCCAGGTCGTGAGATGAAACATCACTATCAACTTGATCAACAAGTTTGATAACTTTATCAACAATTGGAGTGTCATCAGATGAAGTAGACACGTCGTCGAAGAGAACTGGAAAATCATTATCAGGTTCTTCCGTTGGAGCATCGATTGGAACTTCAACATCATTAGAACTTGCAAATCTTGGAATTACCAATTGTTCCTCAAAATAAGCACGAACTAAGTCTTCATCTAGTTGATCAGTTGTTGGAGTAAACGAATTGAATAAGCCATCATAGTCAAACATCCAGTCGGGACCTTTCCCTTGAGAAGGAGTAGTGTACTTTTGACAGTCCACATGATACCATTCTTCAACACAACCAGACGTAAAATTAAATACTCGTTTCTTAGGAGAAGCATAACCCAAGAAATACCCTTCAATGGCTTTTTCCTCGAACTTTCCTACATCCCTTTTTAACATCGTACAAGGACACCCAAACGGTTCCAAGTACTTTAAATTGGGTTTACGATTATTCAACAGCTCATAACTTGTCTTCTTGAGTCTCTTAACATTTAGAACTCGATTGAGTGTATAACAAGCAGTATTCACCGCCTCATTCCAGAAATGGATAGGAAGCTTTGAATCAGCAAGCATAGTTCTAGCATCTTCAATCAACGTTCTATTCTTTCGTTCAGCAACACCATTTTATTGTGGTACATATGGAGCACAATATTCTCGATGAATTTCCTTTTGTAAACAAAATAAATCCAATACAATATTTTTAAATTAAGTACCATTGTCACTTCGAATTCTCCTCACTTTCTGTTTGTAGAGTGATTCGATCTTAGTGATTAAATTTTGAACAAGAACCGGTGTTTGATCTTTTGAACTCATAAGCAAAACCCATGAGTATCGTGAATAATCATCAGTAACTACCAGGAAGTACCAATCTCCAGAAATACTCGCACGATTCACTGGACCGAAAAGATCCATATGAAGTCGCTCAAGAGGAGTATCAATGGAATTCAATAACTTAGAAGGATGTGACTTTTTCTTCTGTTTGCCCTTTTTGCAAGCAACACAGTGATCGGATAACTTAAAATTCTTGAAAGACACACCTTCAACTAGATAATTTTCCATGAGATAGTTCATCTTACGAACATGAATATGACCCATTCTACGATGCCATAGAATAGAATCTTTCTCGGTTGCTTTCGAGACAAAACATGTTTCAATCGATGTTGATACTTTTGAACTCATATTCAAGACATAAATATCATTTGATCGAGGCGATCGCATGAAAACCATGTCCTCGGGAATCACATACCCCGGTTTAAAATCAGACACTCTTTATCTGAAAATATTGTAGTGTATTGTTTGTCACAGATTTGTGACACACTCAATAAATTATGGTCCACTTTATCACAATAGTTAACCTTTTCAAAAGTAATATGCCCATTCGAAACATCACATTCCTATGTAATCATACCCCTAGAATCCCCAGCAAATGCCACATAACCCCCTTGAATATTTCTTACATTTGTTAAGAGGTCGAGATTTCCAGTAATATGACGAGAACATCCACTATCCATGATCTAGTTTTCACCAGAAATGGTCTTGGATGTACCCTACACACAAACAAAAATGATTAGTTCAAAAAGGCAGCCCATGCCTCAGTCTTGGGCACCTTTTGGTTTTCTTGAGAAATGTTAAACTTAGTCGCATTCAACTATTGTTCAGCAACTTGAGAATAAGTTACAGGTTTCTCGGACTTTCGTCTTAGATACGCAGCTTGAACTACATTTGAATTTACATTTTTGCATAACGGTTTAGTTGGAATAAACTTTGGTTTAACAGAACCATGAGTTTCATTCACATAAACAACTTTTCAAGGATTCACGTTTGAGAACATAATATGAGTATCATCATTATATGACACAGGTCGTTTCAGAATCTCCTTTATCAAAGGAACCGGTTTGGAATGATCCTTGACAAAAGGATGAAGATTCTTATAGCTCTTTTGGCCACAATTTCTCACTACATGACCTTGTTGACCGCAAAGAAAACAGCTTCGCATGTCAGCATGATGGTGTTGAGAATTAGTCGAAACATGTGACACAGAAGATGGATGATGACTCACATTTTTGGTCATGCTCGTAGCAAAATCATCAGATAACTCAGATTTCTTTTTCAAATAAAATTCTAAGTTAGAAAAATTTGAAAAAATTTTCAAAGTATCTGTTCCAGTTGACTTCAGAAATTGAACTTTCTTAGCCTGTTTTAAAACTTGGTTTGCCTTAGTCAATGAATCAGATGAAACCGATGTTTTAGCTTGAGTGTACCGACGTTCAAGATCTTGAATCTTGGAAGTTTCATTTTGAAATACACTCTCAATAAGTTCTGGTTTAATGATACTTATTGGAATGTCTTTCTCAGTGAACATCGTGTCTATCCCCTTTAACTTAAACACTCTACCAGTAGATGGCTTGGAAACAGTTGGATTTATAAAACACAACAAATCCTCATAAGAAACTTTGGGTTTTTCTGGTTTCTTGGCCCTTACTGGTTTGACATTAACATGAGCATCTTGTTTCACCTTGGCTGTCTGTGAACCATACACAGCCTCCTCAAATTCATGAGGTTCACAAAGTATGTGATTAGAACTTGGAATGTTCTTTATCTTGTGTAAGATTTCAGGTTCATACACATCCTCAATGATAACTTTGTCAACATTTTCAACCAAGACTTTGTTACTTTGAACATGAGGTTTCTGAATCGAAGGTTGGGCTTTAGCAGTTTCAGGTTTAACTATTTTTGCCTTTCCAGGAATCACAGATTCTTTAATAATCACATCCTCTTCTTTTTTAGCAAAAGGATTTGGTTTGTAATCATTATGAAAAGGTGGTGGAATTTCAACAAAACCTATTCCTTTCTTTGAATCTTTTTTCTTACCAGATACTTCAATTATTTCATTTAGTAAAAATGAAGAGTTTCTGAATTTTCCCAATTTGTTCTTTAAATCAAGAACCTCATTTTCAAGCTCGGTTATCTTTGATCTATGTTTCAAGATTTCTTGAAATTTTTAATCATTGGTGGTCATTTTCACCGATAATTCAGCCTTAAGATCATGATTACTTATAGTTAAAGCCTCAATCTTCTCTTTTGAATTCATTTTAGAGGTCAACGTTTGCCTATAAGTATCTTTTAACGAAACAATCTCTTTTAGAAAATTATCATTTTGAAGTTTCAAGGCATCTATCTTAGACTTATTGGTCTCATAATCAACACATGAAAATTTAGAAGTAGAATTACTAACCACATTTTGCTTAGCCATGCAAGCAGATGTGGTTGAATCACTGAGCTTTGCCATACAAGCGAAAGTAGTTGGAAGCTTTTCACTTGAATCATCGGATTCAGAATCGGTATCAGCATCAGAAGATAATTCACTTCCACTTGCATATTGAAAGTACTCAGGATATCCAAACATTGCTAAATTTGCTTGATTGTTACCGTATAATAGCCTTTGTGACTAGTCATCTCCATCTACGTTGGATAACATTGCTTGAGATCCAGAAGACGAAGGTTTACCCCCTGTAGACTTTCCTGCATCATTACCACTCTTTCCCGATGATTTTTGATCTTGCTTTCTGGGGCCGGTATACTCCTTTTTAGGCTTATCACATTCTTTGGCAAAGTGACCAAACTCTTGATAATTGTAGCACTTGACCTTTAATTTATCAAACCCCAATTTCTTGTTCAAAGATGGAAGATCTTTACCTGTTCTCTGCATATACTTTTTAACTTTCCAGACTATCATTGCCATGTTCCACTTTAAGTCCATCAGTTCTAAATCATCAGGATCAATCTGATCATAATCTTCATCAGTGAGATCACTCGTTGCAATCTTACTACTAACCAAATTCTCATATGAAGTCATAAAGGCTAACAAAAACGCAAAGTTTTATTCGGCCTCTCTCATGTTTACATTTGTTTGAGATGAGAATTGATTTGTTAGTGATGAAGATCCAGATCCTCCAGATGAACCAGAAGCACCAGATAATCCAGTATTCCCAGCTGTATAGAAACAGGCTCGTGGATCACTATACATTGTTGTTGCATTCTCACTTGCACTTTATGTGAGAAATGCAGTGATAGGAGAAATGGTTGAACTCAATGGCATACTTCCACCATAAAATGCAGGATCTTGACTGTCTTTTGAAGACTTTTGACATTTAAGATCATATTTTCGTGCTTCGATCTTTTGCATAAATTCTGATGCTATCAAATCTTCATTGTTGAAATAATTATTCTCTTTCAGAACCATCAAGAAAGTAGAGTAGGAACTCGGTAGTGCACTTTTAATGGTATCAATTTTATCAATCTCTGAAGTTTCCAATCTCATCTTATCCATCACAGCTATCAAATGATTAAACCGTGTTGTCATCTCTTCAACAGTTTCACCATTAAGCATGTTAAAATTTCTGAATTGAAACTTGAACATAATCTTTTTACTTTCAGCGGTGTTTCCCATACTTCTCATACGAATATGTTGAAATAAAGAAGCACAAATCTTTATACTCCCTACTTGGTGAAAGATGTTTTCAGGTAAAGCCATAGTAAGAGTAGAATAAGCTTTTGTCTCAATTTCTAACGCTTTCTTCTCTTCAACCGAGTATTTTGAAATAGCTTTAGGTGTAAAACCAATAGTCTCATCCCCAATCATTGGAACGGTGTAAACCTCATCCAAACAGTACGAACAATCTGGATGAACTGATCCTAGATGAGCACGGAAATGAGGTTCCCATTTAGCAAAATCGCTAAATTTCATCAAACGTGGACATTTTGAATGTGAACCAATCTCGTTTCTAGTTGTAACATTTGTTGCATCAACATGTTTTGGGAAGCTAATGCATACATACTAACCATTTTTGAAATGTTTCAAACTTTGAGGATTAAAATTAAAAATTAGTTAACGAACTGTAAACAGTGTTAACGAACTGTGAACAGTTGTAACGAATCACACCTTAACAAAGTTAAGATTAATGTTAATGAATCAGATGGTCAACGAATCATATGGTCAACGAATCAGATAGTTTACTAATGAATTGGATAAACGAATCACTAAAAGAAGGCTTAGCGAATTGAAGGACGAATCAACTACAGTTGATAACGAATTAACTATAGCGAATCAGGTTGTTACAACAGTTGTAACAAACTCTGAAAACTATTGCCACATGGCAAAAGTTGTTAGAAAACAGTTTCCAAGGTATGACACGAGTCACACGAATCAGTTGACACGAATCAGATAGTATAACGAATTGGTTAACGAATCAACCAAAACTCATAGCGAATCAGCTAAATATGTTAACGAATCGAGTTGAATGAGTTAAAGAATCAAGCTGAATTTAACGAATCAGACTTAAATCATCAAATCTTCAAATCTTCAGATGGATTTTCCAGATTTCTGGAAAAACGAAGAACACCAAACAATAACCCAGATTCGTAATACTTAATCAATACTACACCAAATCGTCCATATAACCTATCCAAACACTCGGAACATTATCGCGAATCCAAATCAACACCTCTCGTAATCAAATACACCTTATCTCGAATCCAATTTGAACCAAAACTATCCTCCGTTTTGGCCAAAACCGGATCCAAACCAAATTCGATCCAAACACAATCCAAAATCCAATTCTAATCAATTACAATTCACCAATACCTTAACAAACTTAAATCCAATCCAATCAATCCATAATCAATACCAAATCACACTCAATTCGATCAAAAACGAACAAAAACACACTTATACCAATTAAACAGTCTGTTAATACCAAATTAATATCAAATCAAGAGCAAAAGAGCACCTAAATCTCTGATAGCACTTGTTTGAACTCGACAAATCCTTTAACTAATACACAGATCACAGATCTGTAACTATGATTAACCTTAGGATCTAGTTTGTAATCGCTCTTGATTATATGTTATATGTATGTATATATTAGTTTTATGTATGTGAATGATGATAATAATATTAGTATGAATCTGAAGCTTGAGAGAGAATTGGACAGAGGTTCGATAATTAAACTCAAAACTTAAATTAAACTGTGAACAGTGTTCACTATATATAGAAGATGGACCTAGTTCGTTAACATCCTCTAACGAACTAGAGTCCACTTCGTTACATACATTAAATGAAATTAAACTTAGCAAATCACCCCCTGATTCGTTAAACATCCTTAACGAATCAGGAGGGTTAATTCCTTAGATCTAGTTCGCTAAACATCCTTAGCGAACTAGACTATACTTTAGCGAACTAACTTAATATCTTAATAATTTATTACATAAATAAAGGACAAATACATTTACGTTAAATACAAAGACTCGAGACGCAAAACCGTTTACTAACACTAAGCAAAGCCATTTTCGGATCACCAAGACTTAGAGAAATACATCATAACTTATATCTCATCGTTTCTTAGTACAATATAAGGATCCATGTTTCGATAATGTATCAAAGTATTTCTATTTTTCAAGAACACGAATCGATCATGAATGATTGCCAATAGAATTGACAATCACCAACTTTGAATTAGTGATTTAACAAACACATGATTAAACTAGAACAATCTAACCAAATGTGGATGAATCTTCCTTTTTAATGATGGTGATGATGGTTGATGATGATGGTTAATGATGATGACCTCAAAGCCTTCAAACTCTTCACTAGATCTTCAATGTGAGTGTTAGCGTGTGTTTTTATAAGAGAAAACCGGATAGAACTCTTTTTAAGGCACACCAAATGAGTGCAACATGAGCCACTATTTATAGGCAATCTGGAGTGAGAAACACGGCCCCGTGCTTACGTAGGCACGCCCTCGTGCTTTTTAGTGACATGTGCTAATTCTTTTTGTCGTTTCTGAAAGGTAAGTACGACCCCGTGCTTCCAAAAGCACGGCACCGTGCTTTCAGAAGCACACCCCGTGTTTTCTGAATTACAATCCCATGTTTTGTTGTTTTCTTGGGTTTTCTTTGGTTTTTCATTCGTTTCTTCGTTTGAAGCTTGGATTCACCTGAAAATACATTTTAACATGATAAATAGTTATTTTAACTGTATTATGCGATAGAAGTTGCAGTTTTTAGAGATTATTTGATGCTAAAAAGATGTATATTTTTATATACATCAAACATCCCCACACTTGAACCTTGCTTGTCCTCCAGCAAGCTACTTATATATATATATTCTCTACAAATATCAAGTTAGGACCAGAGCTTAAACATCCCCAAAAGAGTTCCAAGAAAATGGGAACAAAATAACCAACCTTAAATCATAAGAATATATGTAGTGATATATAAAAATGTGATTTTGTTTTTATGAGCTTCCGTTTATGCAGAACGTCACGTTCTCACAATGTTCACTCACACTCGGTTTTATATCTGGTCATTCCTGTGATGTATGTATGTGAACACTCTTAGTCAAAATGCAACCTGTGCAAAATAAGCTTGTAGCAATTTCAAATATCCATCTTTGTGGAGGGTTGCATAGATTAGAAGGTAATATGGGTTGGTTTTGTGTGAGTAGGGATTTGGTATTTTGTGGTGGTTCAATGGTTTAGGTTAATGAGGATGGTAAATACAACTTTTGCTGATTGTCAGGAGTCTTAAGATGTCTTCAACTGTTAGCTCCTTTCTCCTGATTGCTATTTTTTTTAACTAGTGACTCTTTTAAGGTCAGATCATCAAGAACAGTTTTGTCGGGGATGTGGATAAGTTTTTCCTCAATCCTGCTCTGAACATAACTCCCAACTCTAATGGATCGTTCAGCTTTGAGCCTAATAGCCCCCACCCTCATTAGTTCGGTATATTTTTGCTCGTGAGACCAAGTTTAACTTTTTCTACATCTTCCTTCGTGGGACCATTTCCGTATCCTAAGAATCGTTCATATATTTTTGCTCTTCTTTTCATTGCGCTTTTGGAAACTCCACAAAATGGTGGCCTTTGTTCGTCTTGGCGCCACTTTTTCTTCACCTCATTGCTAAAGAGAAAGATTCTTTCCCTAACTTCTGGTGGTAACCTAGTTTTTGCGAAATGTATGCAGCCAAAGAATTTGAAATCAAAAGACTGCTTTTCCAGTTCTTTAGGGTCTGCCGGTAAAAGACCAGTGTTGTATTTTACTGGTGAGATGGATAAAGTGGTAAGGTTTTTCGGATAAGGTTTTTTGGTTTTGTGATTTGAAGAATGGTTTGAGGGAATTGTGATAAGATTACCTTCTTTCTTATACAACGCTTCGTGTGGTCTTGAAATGATTAGTTGCGACAAGTTCTATATCACACGAAACATATGACTCACTCAAAGCTTCCGAAAAAAATATTTATATGGCATGAGGTTTATCTCACATTAACGGAGGAATTGGGAATAAACGCCATATTTTGCATAAATTTATTCTCGGTATTACAAAACTTCTTTTTTACCTTTTCACTTTTTTTTGTTATAATAGATTTCTAGTTGGTTATTTGCAACACTTGGATTTTCTTTTGGTTTTGTTATAAAAATAGTCTTTATTAGAGAATCTTATAATCAGTTGAGCAAGCAATTGGTCAAGTAATTCCGCTCCCCACACTTGAATCTCACATTGTCCTAAATGTGAAAAGATGCATAAAAAGATTAATAATAAGATTCATATGAAGTATAGAGGGTAAAATGGAAAGGAACTTCCCTACGGACTAATGAAATTTCGACAGAGCGTCCCATGTTTTTCGTCCGTTTTCATGTAGTGTACGTGAGTAATAAAACTGCAAACAACCAACGAACATCCAAATCAAAATTATTATATATTTATTTTTATTTTTAATTCTATTTACAATGGCTAGTTTAATCTGGGTCTTGGCCAGAACCTACTTCCAATATGTTCATCGGTTTTGGTGGAGGATTAGTACCTCCGAAACATCTTCGAATGGACCATCGATCTATGGTTTTAATCGATGTCCATTAACTTCGAACTTGTGGCCGTTAGAATTTGAAATCTCAACTGCCCCATAATCAAAAACTGATTCAACTATGTGTGGACCTGTCCAACGAGATTTCAATTTTCCTGGGAAAAAACGTAAACGTGTGTTATATAACAGTACACGGTCGCCAACTTGAAATTTTTTTGTTTCTTTTTTAAATGGGCGTGTAAACGTTTAGTCTTTTCTTTTTATGACTAGGAATTTTCACTTGTCAGTGCTCTTAGTTCTTCGAGCTCGTGTATTTGATCTTCTCAGTTTTTACCGGCGGGCATTAGATCAAAATTCCCTGCTCTCAGAGCCCAATACGCTTTGTGTTTTAGTTCTACGGGTATATGACATGCCTTCCCATAAACTAGTTTGAATAGTGTTGTTCCTATGGGGGTTTGTAAGCCGTCCTGAGGGCCCACAAGCGTCATCTAACTTTTCTGCCCAATTTTTGCGATTCATTCCTATAGTTCTTTCTAAAATCCTTTTAATTCCTTGATTCGAGACTTCTACTTGCCCACTAGTCTGAGGGTGATATGGTGTTGCCAGTCGGTGGTGAACCCCATATCGTGCTAAGACTTTGTCCATCAGAGTGTTAAAGAAGTGGGTACCCCTGTCGCTGATTAGGCTTTCGGAGTACCGAATCGTGAAAATAACTTTTTCAGAAATCTTACTACAACCCTAGCATCATTAGTGGGAAGAGCTTGAGCTTCTACCCATTTAGACACGTAGTCAACTGCTACTAGGATGTATTTATTTCCGGATGAGTTAGGAAAAGCGCCCATGAAATCTATTCCCCATACGTCAAAGACCTCACAAAATTGAATTCCTTTTTGAGCCATCTCATTCTTGGCTGAGATGTTCCCGACTCTTTGACAAGCATCACATGCTTGGATCAAAGCATGTGTGTCATTATATATGGTGGGCCAGAAGAATCCTGCATCAAACACTTTTCTAACCGTGGTGGTGGTACTGTGGTGTCCACCAGTTGGTCCTTCATGACAGTGTTTGAGAATATCTAAGGCTTCCTTTCTTGATACACACCTACGAATAACCTGATCGGACCCTATCCTAAACAAGTATGGATCTTCCCAGAAGTAGAACTTAAGGTCGGAGAAGAATTTCTTCCGTTGTTGATGAGTTAGTTCTTTTCTTAGGAATCTACAAGCCAGATAGTTTGCGAAGTCGGCAAACCAAGGACTTTCGTCTTTCTCCTCTATGACCGCTTGAATACGCATGAGAATTTCATGTGGGAAATTATCGTTGATAATTTTCTTGTGAAATTCTTCTGAAGCTGGGATTCTAAACATGAGAGGTGGTCTGCGGCGACATTCTCTGCTCCCTTTTTTGTCTTTGACTTCTATGTCGAATTCTTGGAGTAGTAGGATCCATCGGATAAGTTTGGGTTTGGCATCTTGCTTGTTGAAGAGGTAACTTATTGCGGCATGATCGGTGTAGACAATGGTTTTGGAAAGAATTAGGTAGGATCTAAACTTTTCAAAGGCAAAAACTAATGCTAGCAACTCTTATTCTGTTGTGGTGTAATTTTCTTGTGCATCATTAAGAGTTTTACTAGCATAGTAAATTGGGTGAAAGTGTTTTTCTTTGCGTTGTCTGAGTATGGCTCCAACTGCAAAGTCACTTGCATCGCACATGATCTCCAATGGAAGGGTCCAATCGGGTGTAGTCATGATTGGTGCGTTGACAAGTTTGTCTTTTAATATGTTGAATGATTCAACACATTCCTCAAAGAAGACGAATGGTGCGTCTTTTTCCAGAAGTTTGGTCATAGGTCTAGCAATTTTGGAGAAGTCTTTTATGAAGCAGCGGTAGAAGCCTGCGTGACCTAGAAAACTTCTAATGGCTCTGACTGAAATTGGTGGTGGAAGTTTGTATATGGTTTCTATTTTGGCTTTATCAACTTCTAGTCCGTCTTGATAAATCTTGTGACCGGGAACAATGCCTTCCTTGACCATAAAGTGGCATTTTTCCCAGTTGAGCACTAGATTTACTTCCTCACATCTGGTTATCATTTTGTCGAGGTTGTTTAAACCATGATCGAAGGAATCTCCAAAGACTGAGAAGTCGTCCATGAAGACTTCCGTAGAGTGTTCAATCATTTCATGAAAGATGGCAACCATGTAACGTTGGAAGGTGGTTGGAGCATTACATAACCCAAATGGCATTCTTCGGTAGGCGAAGGTTCCATACGGACATGTAAAGGTGGTTTTCTCCTGATCCTCAAGAGCGATGGAAATTTGAAAGTATCCGGAGAATCCATTAAGAAAACAGTAGAACATTTTTCTAGATAATCGCTCAAGCATTTGGTTGATAAAAGGAAGTGGAAAGTGATCTTTTCTTGTGGCGTCATTAAGCTTCCGGCAGTCAATGCAAACTTGCCAGCCTGTAATGGTCCTCATTGATATTAGTTCGTCCTTCTCGTTCATTACAACTATCATTCCTCCCTTCTTGGGTACTACTTGAACTGGACTGACCCAAGGTGAATATGAAATTGGGTAGATTAATCCGCATCAAGTAGTTTGATTACTTCCTTCTTCACCACATCTTGCATTTTGGGATTGAGATGTCTTTGATGTTGGACCATGGGTTTGTATTCTTCCTCCATGAGAATTTTGTGAGTACAAAAGATGGGACTGATCCCTTGATATCCATGATCTTCCATGCGATAGCCTTCCTATGGCTCTTAAGAACCTTAAGAAGTTCGTCTTTCTCTTGTTTAGAAAGGTGAGATGAAATAATAACTGGGAGTTGAGAATCTTTTTCTAGAAAGGCATATTCGAGATGGTTTGGTAGTTCTTTTAACTCTAAGGCTGGAGGTTCTTCGATTGATGGTTTTGATTTTTCATTGCATTCAGTGATCTCATATACTACTTCTGATTCTTCAGTATTGAGATTATCGTTTTCTAAAATAGGTTTGGTAATAGTGTCAGTTAAGATTTGTGTTTCTAATTAAGGGAAGATTTCCGCACATAGCAACTCACGATAGAATCGATGATGTCAACACAGTATAATGTGTCATCGTGATGTTGCGGATATTGCATAGATTTTCCTATGTCAAAAGTGATTGTTTTGTCATTGACCTTGAGAGTGAGTTTGCCCGTGCAAACATCAATAATAGCCTTTGCGGTGGCTAAAAAGGGTCTTCCTAAAATCAGAGGTACACTTTTGTCTTCTTCCATATCTATAATTACAAAATCTATTGGGAAAACAAACTTGTCAATTTTGACAAGAATGTTTTCAACAATGCCCCGAGGATATTTAACGGATCGGGCAGCTAACTGAATGCTCATGCATGTGGGCTTTGGTTCTCCTATCCCAAGTTTTGCAAAATCCGCATAAGGCATTAAATTAATACTAGCTCCTAGGTCAGCTAAGGCATTGCTAACAGACAAATTTCCTATGAGACAAGGGATAGTAAAACTCCCTGGATCGGTCATTTTCGGTGACAGCTTGCTTTGGAGGATAGCTGAGCATTCTTTGTCAGCACTTCTTTGAGAAACTTGGCATATTTTGGCATTTTAGCGATGGCTCCGATGAAAGGGATGTTGATGTGGAGTTGTTTGAAGTGTTCTAAAAACTTCCCGTACTTAGCTTGAATATAAGTTCGGACTGACTCCTTGGGTTGTATGGTGCCCGTTGGGATCAGTATTTCCAGCGCTTTATAAGGGGATTCCTTCTCCATAACTGGTTCTGAAGTTGGTGAGGCAACAGTGGTTGTGCTACTTCTTAATGTAACAACGTTGGCTGCTGCATTTGGGTTTGTTATAGTGTTGCCTGTAAGAGCGTCGGGTGGTCTTTCTGACAATTGTCGGGCAATCTGTTCGATCTGAGTTTCTAGATACCGCAATGATGCTTGTTGACTTTTGAGGTCAGCTTCATGTTTTAACAATACTCCGCTGATATCAACAGCTCTTGAGTCGGCCTTCTTCTCTGCTTCATTTGTCTTGGTCATGATTTGGATCAACATTTCTTCAATTCTGGAGTAGCTCGGATTTTGATGGCTACTAGAACTTTGATCTTGAAATCGAGGTTTAGGCTGGAAGGATTGATTCATCGGCCTCTTTTCGAATCCGGGTAGGGATTGAGTATTACCTCCGTCTTTCCAACTGAAATTCAGGTGGTTTCTCCAACCTGGATTATAGTTGTTGATGAAAGAGTTGTTTTGACGGTCGATGAAGTCAACTTCTTCCATGGCCATAATGACTTGTTTGCAGCCACTCGTCTTATGGGTTCCTCCAGAGATGTCACAGGTGATCTTGGTTTTTAATAACTCGGCTTGAAGTTGTTCGATTTTTTTAGAAATGGCTTCAAGCTGTGCTGTGACAAGAGTGTTGGAGTCAACGTGGTGTATTCCTCTATGGGTAGGTGTAGATCTTGGTGGGTTGTAAGAGAAACTTTTCTTTGCGGCTTTCTCCAAGACTTCAAATGCTTCGTTAGGTTATTTGGATCCCAGGTCTCCACCAACGATTTGGTCGATGGCCCTGTTTGTTTTGACTGGATTGTGCGTCTAAGAAAGTTTGTACTTGTAACCATACACTCAGTCCAACCACAAACCCAAAGCCCACCTCAAACCCAAATCTAAAACCAACCCTTAATCCAAACCCAAGACCAGCCTATCTATGAACCATATATTCCTGGACTTGTCCCAGCCCACCTAATAAACCAGCCAAATACACCATACCAATCCCCAACCCAATCACACAACACTGACCAACCCCACATACCAACCTTTGAAATTATCCACACTTACACACCTTTACCTTTACTCCTAAACCCAAACACATTACCCTCTACAAGTACAAATATCTTTGAAAGCCCACCCCATGAACCTATCCAACCCCAAACCAACATCCCAGACTCTTTACCATTGACACCTGCAAGTTCCCATTCCCCTGGTACATATCTTTTCGAAAGACACTTGGATGTTTTGGTCGAAAATGTTGATTTAAGAAGAAATAATGAGGATTTGAGGAAGTGGAGCGATGAATTGGAATCCTTGTTGCCACATGCACAAAAAGGATTCAAAATCTGGAAACTGAGGTTGAGAAGACCTCAACTGTACCAAAACAGGGGAAGAATCCATCTGTGGTCAATGTAATAAGGGATGATATTATGGAGGAGGATAATTCTGATGTGAGGGAGGATACTTTGAAAAATTTACGTGACATGTATGAAAGTAGTGATGATGAGATTTATGAGGAGAGGAATGATCAAGATGGATATGAGGGTGATGAATTTGATGGGGGTGAGCAGGACTATGATGTAAATGATGAGATGATTGAAAAAGAGGTGGAGAAGGTGATTGAGAAAAAGGTTGAGGCTAATGAGAATGTGTCTGAAAAGGAAATTGAAAATATTTTAACTGAAGCCATAGCAAATGATGCTATAGCTATTGAACCTCAGACTGATGTAATCATAGAAGAAGGTGTTGAAACTGAGGAAATTGTGTTAATTGACGAAAATAATGATGATGTGACCTCTGATTAAAAAAGATGATAATGTTGATAAAGAGATGGAGGACCTATTTGCTTAAATCGATAACTTTCCCAATGAACCAACCATGGTGAGGGAAATTGGTCCATCAAGGCCTGTGACTGTTGATGAGGAATGAAGTAGAATGAAAGGTAAGTCTTGTGTCTGAATCAAAAGATCATTACAGCCTTTGGAGCCTAATAAAGTCAAATCCATTGATGAAGTCTTAATGATAGATGAAGGTGCTGAAAAATCAGCCAGATGGCATGATGAGATAGTTGAAGGATAGATTCAGAGGGAGATGTTATCAAGATTCTTGACTGACAAAGAACTTGAGGATTAGATGTTGGTGCATGATGTCAGTAGTTCAGTGTCAAGTGTCTGTAATCGAGTTTGTTAGATTTGTGTTTTTGTATGTAAGCGAAGTTAGCTCACAAGTTCGCTGATACAGGCGAACTTGTGAACTAAGCGAAGTTAGCGACAACTTCGCCTGAACATGCCAGGCGAAGTTGTCGTGATTATATAAACATAAGTTACGGCTTATGTTTTTAATTAATTCAGTCAGTTTATTAGTTTACGTGTTTACGAGTCCTGTAATCAGTGATTGATATCACGTGTTTAAGGTTGCAATATAACGAGTATTTGTTTATTGTAACGTGTGTTCGATCGTGTTAACTCGTATCGTCTTCTACGCTCGTAACGTCTTACGTAGGGATTCCGCACCTACTTAGAACGAGATATCTCGTGTAGATCCGGCTGGGAACCTACAATTGGTATCAGAGCTTTTGCTCGATTGTGTGGTTCGGGATTATCACGCGGGTGTAGAAATCGTTCCGTTCGACTATTCGCGGGACGTGTTTATCGAGTTTTTGTGTTATACTCACCTCCTACCATCATAAACAACCCATTACACCTTCACAAACCTCGTAAAATCCAGAAATCAAACCTGCAAAAACTTCGTGTTCATCAGGCGAAGTTGCCGTCACTGTTCGTAGGGTTTCGGCGAAGATATAAGGTTAAGCGAAGTTATCCACAACTTCGCCTACCTTCTCAAGTTCGCTTATCTCAAGCGAACTTACCCACAACTTCGCCTACCTCACAAGTTCGCTTACCTAAAGCGAAGTTATCTACAACTTCGCCGAATCAGGAGAATTTAAAAAGGAAGCGAAGTTCATAATCAGCGAAGTTCAGACTTATGCGAAGTTATCCCCAACTTCGCCTACAGTACTGTTAAAATTAAAATTTTTATTTTTTCGGGTTTCTTTGTGTTTCGTGAAAGATGACTTCAATAAATATTACGGAACTGGTGAAGATGAAAGTGGAAGCGGGTTCAGCTACAAAGGCACCGAAGATGCTTAAGAAAACCTATTATGTTGCGTGGAAGGATAGGTTTGAACAATATGTCAAGTACCAAGATACTAAAATGTGGGTGTGCATTCAAGATGGGTACATTCCACCAACTGCTGAGTATGAGGGTCGTGATCAGATCAAGAAATACAAAGAGATGGAAGAAGAAGAAAAGAAAATGTATGAGGCTGAGAGCAAAGCTCATGCAGCGATTACTATGGCTCTTCCACAAGAGATTCTTCACACCTTCAGAAAGTATAAAACTGCTAGAGAGCTTTGGGAAGCACTTGAAAACCGTTTTGAGGGTAATGTGGGAATTCATGCTTCAAAGATTAAACTACTTAAAACCCAATTCTCGGTATTCAAGTACTTGAAGAATGAATCACTTGATGATATCATTACTAGATATTATCATCTGATGACCGAACTCAACAACTACTCCATTACTTACAAAGAAGATGAATTTGTTGAAAAGCTTCTTGATGCTCTCCCACCGAAATGGGAAATGTACACTGTGTTGATGAGAGAAGACAAAGACTTTGTCGACTATGACCTGGAAACAACAGTTAACAAGCTACGAACTTTTGAACTAAACATGGTTCGAAAAGAGACACCTACTGATCAGGTTCAAGATCCAGGAATGTATGGTGCAAAGGTTAACTCAAGTTCAAGTTCGAAGTCTGATTCGTCTGCTTACTACTCAAAGGGAGAGTTGGGTGCTAACTCAACACATGAAGGTCATGTATCTCTCAACATGAATGGTGATGTGTGCTTTGTAGCTGGAGGATCAAATGCTTCTAAACCTCAAGCGACCAAGGGAAGTTTTTCCCCAGGTGTTTCAAACAACAACTACTCGAAGATGCCAATGAGTGTTAAATCTGCTGAACAGCAGTTTGCTCTCTATGCATCTTTCATTGCTTCATATGAAAATTACATTCAGGGTAAGATTGTTGATCCTGCAACATTGGATGAAGATTATGATCAGATCGATGCTGATGATCTGGAAGAGATGGATCTGCAGTGGCAGATGGCGATGATTGTGAGAAGGGTTAAGAGGTTTATGAAGAAGACAGGTAGGAAGTTTGTTGGTGAGAGACCGGGTTTCGATAAGTCGAAGGTCAGGTGTTACAACTGTCAACAGAATGGCCATTTTGCGAAGGAGTGCACAAATGAACGTGTAGAACGCAGTTAAAACAGGTCTACACAACAGAGTGGGGGTGGTAATGATAATAGAGCCATGATATCCAGACAGAATGGGTAGTATAACTGGAATCTGCATGTTGAAGAAGTCTTCGAACAGGCCAATGTGGCGAACATCGAAACTGCAGATACTGAGAAAGTGACTGGCGAAAGTGAAGCTTACATGGCAGAAGCTCAAAATGAAGCTTACATGGCAGATGTGAAAGACCAGCTCACCGAGGTAAGTACCAAACTCCCTTGTACTAAGTGTGATAATCTGTCTGAACAATTGACAACTATAACTGATCAGTATGTTAGTTTGGATGCTCAATTTAAAACCTTAAAAGAAGATCATCATTTCACTAAAGCTAGAGAAAATAGTTACAAGGTAAAAATAAAAGCTAGTGAAAAAGATATTAGGAGTCTAAAAGCAAATCTAGCTGAAAAAATTCAAGTAATTGGTCTTAGCTATGAAGTGTTAGAAGAGAAAACCAAACTAATAGCTGAAAGGGATAAACAGATAGCTGATCACCGGTGAAAGTGGTGGAACTAAACAGGAAACTTGAGAAATTCAGAAATTCCACCGCTATACTTGATCACCTCGTTAGTGATCAAGGTTCCCCAGTTAAAAGGGGAGAAGTTGGTTATCATGAAGTTCCACCACCGTACAATCATAATTACACTTATGATCCTAGTAATCAGAAATCTGTTGATGTTGATTATAGTCAGACAGTTACGGTTAAGGTAACTATTAAAGATCCAGAAGTTAGTAATGGCGAAACGAGTAAGCCTGTGTCTAATGTGAAGATTTCTGTTCCTAGTCCTGTCTCATCAAACTCGGATAAGTCATCCGAGTCGAGTGAGAAAAAAGAAAAGGCAGTGTTACCAAAAAGTGGAGAGAAAC
Organism: Bidens hawaiensis; assembly: GCF_021521415.1. Taxonomy (NCBI): domain Eukaryota; kingdom Viridiplantae; phylum Streptophyta; class Magnoliopsida; order Asterales; family Asteraceae; genus Bidens; species Bidens hawaiensis. The sequence goes on along the minus strand of NW_027491238.1, from coordinate 218,681 downwards.
ATAAAACAACTGAATAGAAATCTCCACTAAACCCGTATGTCCCACCATATGTGAGACAAACGGGCAGTAATGCAGCCTCATCATCTAAAACAACTATTGAAAAGAAAGTTGAACACAGGAGTTGTTTCAGATGTAATCAATTAGGACACCTAATTGCTGATTGCCCTCTGAAGCAGAGATTCAGAGGGGTGAGGCCTTCAAAAACTGAAAACAGAACTAACAGTAACTACAATAGTGGTAAAACTGAAAACTCATCAAAGTTCAGAAATTGGACTAATTCAGGTTTCCAAAGAAAAAGATCTCAGTTTTTCACTGCTAACAACCAAACCTTAAGTAATAATTCATTTAATCCACGAAGGTTTGGATGGCCTCATAGTCAATCTCCAAGAAGGTATCCTTTTAGGACTTACAGAAATTATTCTGATACAAACGTTGGACAGCCAAGGTACGGGATGTATCGACCCATGACCAATAGGTCCTGGGTCCCCAGATTTTAATCACCTGCTTTAATCGTGCAGGAACAGTTGAATAGGGCTGCAAACAATCAATGGGTTGTGGATAGCGGCTGTTCCCGGCACATGACGGGTAACAAGAGTTTGTTACACGAATGGAAACCTGTTCAGGGAGGAAGAGTGAGTTTCGCTGGAGAGAGCGGTGGAAGGATCACTGGAATTGGGACGGTGACTAACGGAAAGATGACGTTAGAGAACGTAAATTTTGTTGAAGAACTGAAGCACAATCTGCTGAGTGTTTCGCAGATCTGTGACAAAGATTACACCGTACATTTTACCAAGAATGAAGCAATCGTGCTATATCCTGGTTTCAAGATACCAGAGGATTGGATAGTTATGAAGGCTCCAAGAGAAAAGAATACGTATATAATGGACATGAGGTCGACTGAAATGGCAACAGAAGAATCGTGCCTTCTGTCAAAAGCAACTGAATCGGAGTCCGAGTTATGCTTGTTGAGCTGAATGGGATGATCAATCCAGAGTAACCAAGTTTTGTGACTTTGTTTTTTTTTTTTAAAAAAAAAAAAAACCACGTCACTATCGCTTAGAATTATGTCGGTTACCTCAGTTTGAAGGACATGTCTTCGGATATGTTTGGTCCTCATTTCTACTTGTAGAATATGAGGATAGCCATTAACCAGATGACTGAAAGTGACCGGGGCGGTTTATGATGTGTTTTTATTCTTTCGCTGAAAATTAGTCCATCATACTTAGTTAGAAGGACACATACTCGTATGTGGTCGGTCCAGCTGATCCATTGGATCTTCAGGATAGCCGTTTACCTGAAGACTTTGACTTGATCGGGGCGATAGAAGTTAAATTTTTTTTTAACGGGAGATGAAATTATTTTTCAAGTCTACTACTTCGTAAGAAGTTCCTTTACTATGTTTAACAGAAAATTGATCCAACCTTGGAAAGTGATAGATATAATGATTCTGTGTGCTTAACTAGTGAAGTGATAAGGCCTAAAAAACTTTAGAACAGTCATTGTATGTCATGGTAGCTTTTTATGGTGCGTAAAAGTAGAAGTGATACTAACTAAATCTACTCGATTTTACGTGGAAACTCCTTAAGAGTTGTGCATGTCTTCATATATATCTTTCCGAATGATAGGCAGAAAAACGATTACCCAGTGATACACGAGCCCGTGAGTGTTCTGATTCCCGTGAAGATAACGTGTCAAGATACTGCAGTGATCCATATTCGGGACTTGCAGTAGTTTATCTGAAGTTGTGTAAATACCTAAAAAAAAAATGTGAGTTATTGAGACATCATAGAGTTCATAATGATAAGACTTCTCAATCAAGATGCAAGATAGAGAACGGGAAGAAGAGTCCAAAGATCGAAGAGTACCAATTATTTAATCAGACACTACGGGTCGAGATCAACTCGGGGTGACTTGGGGAAAGCCAAATACGCTTTGAGAATAGATAGGAGACATCATAATCTCTGAGTTGTTGCCCACTTAAGTTTTGAGCTTAATTGAACCTAATCCGTATCACAGAAACGATGAAAACCATTCTAAGTTATTTACCTGCTTACAACCTGTTTCTTTATGTCATAATACAGCTGAACACGGATCTGTGTGACAGTCACGTAGTTAGTATGATTCCTGTTCGGATCTTTTCTAAAACATGGTAGTCCCTATCGAGACTGAAATTTGATCCCGTGTACTTTATTTTTAAAATTTTTTCTGCTTATGTAGTTGTATGCTTTTATACCTGGTTACTTGGTCTTGATCGTATCATTTAACGCTTTAAAGGTTGTTTTAAAACTTGATTGCAAATTGTTCAAATTATAGGGTTTGTTTTGAAAATTTGATATCGGCGAAGTTGTGCTTAACTTCTCCTGCGATAGGCAAAGTTATCCACGTCAAAGCAAATCATAGATGCTTTGAAAGAGTTCTTGGCATCTCAGGGGGAGACGAGCTGTAAAGGCGATGAGTTGAGGACCAAGAAGAGAAATGATCGAGACGATGATCCCAATGCATCGAAAGGTGCAGGTGGTGAGTTGCCAAGAACTGTACAAGCTCTTGGGACTTACACAACTCAGGGGGAGTTGACAAGTGCAGCTGGTGGTGATGATGTGGTGGTCGTGGAAGTTGAGGAGATGGATGATGAGTTCATAGGTGATGATGATGTATTACCTGGTGATAAGATAGAGAAGATTGGTGAAGAGATTGTGATTGATAATGAGATTGAAGAGGGAGAGATAGTAGAAGAGAATATTGAGCATGAAATTCCGGAAGTGGATAAGGCTGATATGAGTAAAGAGATTGGAAGTGATGAGACGGAATGGGAAGAGCAGCCTAGATGGAAAGAAGGCTATGCTCAGTGGTTCGTCAAAACGAAGAAACCAGCGGTCCCTACAATGTTCAAGAAGAGTTACAACATTAGAGGCTATGCTGAAGCGAGAAAGGGGATTATTTGCTGGATATACGATGAGCAGTTGAGGCTCTTCTTGATTAAAAGGTATGATGGCGTTCAGTACTTCAAAAGAATGTTGAGATCGTTGAACACATTGCCAGAATGTGAAGTGAAAGACTTAGCCAGATTAGGATTGATAAATCGAGGTGATGATAATATGGCTAGAGTCATCGGGAAGATAGTTTGGAAGGAGATAAAGGAAAAGAAGTTCGAGCTACTGAAACCACAGAAGGGAAAACTTATCGAAGACAAAGATAGAGGATTGAGAGCAGATGGCAAGCCTTGGATGAATATGAAGTATAAACCGATCCGGTGCTTGAAAGAAGTGCCGATGAAACAAATGCCCAAGGATGTGCTCAAAGAGTTGAAGTGGTGGTATGTAGATTGTGAGAGAGCTGAAGCAGTGATGGAAGACGAAGATGAACAAGAGCTGCTGAGAGTCTATGATCCGATGCATCTAGTGAACATGTCTCGAGCTGATCTGCAGGTGCTGAATGAGAAGAAAATCTTTTATATTCCTGCTTGGAAAGACGAAGCGAGGAAATATCAATGAGTTGTTTCGGTATGTGTATGAGAAGGAGTGAATGCTAAAAGATGAAGATACAAGATTGTTGAAGATTACAAGACACGTGCTTGAAGATAAAGAGATGAAGCTACTGCCAAGGGGGAGTCTGTTGGTGCATGATGTCAGTAGTTCAGTGTCAAGTGTCTGTAATCGAGTTTGTTAGATTTGTGTTTTTGTATGTAAGCGAAGTTAGCTCACAAGTTCGCTGATACAGGCGAACTTGTGAACTAAGCGAAGTTAGCGACAACTTCGCCTGAACATGCCAGGCGAAGTTGTCGTGATTATATAAACATAAGTTACGGCTTATGTTTTTAATTAATTCAGTCAGTTTATTAGTTTACGTGTTTACGAGTCCTGTAATCAGTGATTGATATCACGTGTTTAAGGTTGCAATATAACGAGTATTTGTTTATTGTAACGTGTGTTCGATCGTGTTAACTCGTATCGTCTTCTACGCTCGTAACGTCTTACGTAGGGATTCCGCACCTACGTAGAACGAGATATCTCGTGTAGATCCGGCTGGGAACCAACATTAGAGGATCTTATTAGAAGAGGCTTAATTGAGGAACGATTTGAATGAAGAACATGGGGATTTGGAACAAGAAGTTATTGAGGGGCTGATTAAACTAAAACAAACTAAAGAAGCTGACAAGTCTCTTGCATTAATTTTGTATCAAGTCAAGAAAACACCTGAACAAGCCACTGATGAGCCAGAAAACAAAAATGATGAGAGGCAAGTGGTTCCTGATGAAGCTGGAGAGTCTATAACTCGAATAGTATCTGAATCTTGGATTGAAGAGGTGAAGAATGACAAGAAAAAGCATCCAGAATAATGGGATCCTGAAAACTTGGGGAAAGTATGGAAAGAAATATCAAAGAAAGAGGAAGAGGAATGATAAAACTGATGATGATGATGATGATGATGAACCAAAAAAGAAGAGTCCTATAAAGGCTGTTTCTATTCAAGCGGTACCTATACAAACAGTCAGACCTGATGAAGTTGAAGTTGAACCTGAGTTTAATGAACCTTAAATTAATCCACTTGATGACTTGTCTGAACCAGATGATGATGATACTGCTGATTTCCCTGATGTGAACATGACTGCTGAACCCAGGGAAACATTCAAAATATGTTAAATGAGGCTAAAAGAAATGATCCAAAGATTTTAGGGCTGATAAATCATGGTTACAAGTTTGAAACTCTGGCTCCCATGTCTAATGAGGAGTTGCAGATATTATTAGATGATGAGGTGGAATATATAAAGAAAAAGATGCAAAAAAAAAAGAAAGACTCTAAAAAATTTAGAGCTTATTTGAGGTTACATGGTTACTCTGAAAAACAACTTAGCCATATGAAGTTTGGAGAGATGAAGGGTGCTTACAGCACAAAAGTTGAAGCTGTGAAAAGGGATGAGTTGGAGAGGATGAAGAAAGAAATTAATCAGAAAGAGAAACTTGAAAGATTATTCAATAATTATGGTGGGAAGTGCAAGTATTTAATTCATCATGGCATAATTGAAGTGGGGGACTGTCTAAGCAAGCAACAAGTCAAAACACACTTCAAAAAACTGTCAAGGAAAGATGACTTTGAAAGAGCCACAAAGAAACCAAGGATAGTCACTCTGGTTGAGAAAGAGAAGATGCAGTGGGAGGATGAACAGATAAAACTACTTGACATGTTGATGGATGCTAGAGGAAAGGGAGATGAAACAAAAGACTTGAGCAGATTTGATAAACTATCTATCTATATGTCTGAAAAAGCCATGTTTGATAAAGAAAATTCCAAATCATCTAGGCTCCTCCGTTGGTGTTGGTGAAGGAAGAGCCTATGGAAAATGTAGAGACAGTTGAGCCCTAGGATGATGAGAAAAAGATCAAGACCTTAAATGGATTGATGCTTAGCAAGGGCATGGCTGAGGAGTATTTGACAACCTTGGTAAAAGTCAACTGAAAGAACTGTTTTATTCAGAAAAGGTTGAGTGGGTGAAACTCGAAGCTGAATAGAGGAAGTTACTACGGTTCCAGTGTAGACCCAGGGGAGAACTTATTCATGAGCAACGATCTGTCCCTGCGGGTCCACTGATAAGGAGAACAAGGGCATGATTACTACCTTGGCTAAGGAGGGAGAAAACTATCTGGATCTAGTAATGCTGCCAAGGAGAAAATAATTGAAATGTTTTAGAAGTCTAGGCATTTGAGAGTCCCTATTCACAAGAAGAAACATACTTCTAGGCTCTCAACTGTAAGTGTCCCAATACCAAGCACTGGAGCTTCTCAATAGAGATAAAAAAGGCCACCTTTTGAAGTGGACCTACCAAAGAGGCTATACTTGATGCTAAAACTGAATCTTTGAAAGTTGTAATGAATAGTGGTGATTTGATGCAAAACTGTTTAAAGATGATTTCATGGATTTTAGGAAGGAGCAATTAGCTGAGATGGCAACTCTGAACCTGTATGATTACCACAACAGAAAGAGGTTTTTAGGTAGACAACAAAATGAATTATCAAAACATCTTAGAGACCAAGCCAGGAAAGGGTTCCCAATGCTTAGCAAGAAGAGGAAGATGGAACATTCTGATTTTGAAAAGAAGAAGAGGCAAAGGAGGATGCTAGATATAAGACTCACTGAAGCCTCATACCATAAGAAGATAAAGCACCACAATCCTCTGGTCAATATGAAAGAATTTATAAGCATGAGGCGGCAGATAACAAGGCCTAATCATGAAGTCCAAAGGAATAGAAGAATTACACAAATTGTGTTTGAAACTAAAGATGAGTCCTTCATTCTTAAAAATTCAGATGGACTGACCTTGGGTATCATCAAGGAAGACACTGATCTGGAATTTCTTCATGTGGAGGATCTAGAGGATATAATCAAATGGACTCTGCCCTCTCAGCATCCTCACCACAGCCAGTTATTCATATTCAAGGAAATGGCCGCAGTAGTGAAATTGGATCTAAGAAGGGAAGCATTAAGCTTCAGGAGATAAAAAAATGCAACTTATAGATTAGATTTGAATGGTAATTTCCTTGTGATAGATTTATAAGATGTAATCTTTTTAGTGTGGCATGTAATTCCCTTATTGAAAATTTGATGTGTATTTTTATAAGTCTATGTAACCTCATAGGTGTTTTGGTACAGCTGAGGGTGTTCCAATCTAGGGGAGATTGTTGGGATGAGGAAAATATATAAGGAATATTGGAATCTTCTCAACCTCTCTAAAAATGGCTAAGTATGGAAACCGAGCACACTTAGGGGGTGTTTGGGATTCCTTATTTAAGGTAAAAAGGCCTTTTTTGATAAGTTAAAAAGGTCTTATGGCTTTTTAATAAGAAGTTTTCAGAAAAGTGTTTGGATTAGCATAAAACAATAAGTTATTTTTTTTAAAAGTGTTTGGTTTAACTTATTGATTTAAATGACCAAAAGGGACATAATTTAGCAATGGGGGAATGAAACTTGGAAGCGTGTAATGGGTATTCCAATCCTATAAGGAGATAAGTTAGCAAACTCCAACTTATTGAAAACCCTTATTTTGGCGTTGTTGATAAGGAGAAATGGAAAAGGCCTTATGTGTTCCCAAACACATTGTTAACACAAAAAGGACTTATTCAACCATCATAAGTTATAAGGAGAGGAAAATAAGGAATCCCAAACACACCCTTAGGCCTCACAACAAGCTTTTACTTGATCTAGCAAGGTATTTTGCTTTCCCAGCAAAGTTATCTTCTAGAATTCCTCTTGAGTGATAAACCGAGCAAGGTTCAATTTTTCTATCAAGGTTGTTCTTCAAGTCAAGCAAGGTTTGTTTCCTAGCAAACTCTTGACTAAACTAAGCTGAAACCAAGTCTTTTGGAAGATCTACCAAGGTTTATTCTTAATAAGCATTGGTCCCAACATGCTTTAAGGAAGTTGATAAACAATTTACTCAAGAACTTATGCCGAGCAAGGTTCAACTAAGGACAAGCTACAGTGTTACCAACACACTTATGATTGTTCAAATAAGTTAAATTAACAAAAGATTGAAGGGATCTCTGAAGAACAAGTTTGCTCGTAAGACTATATCGAGCAAAGTTTGATATGGTCAAGATGATTGAAATTTGCTAGATGAATATTTTCTAAGGAAAATATTCTAAGTAAATCTTGCTCGGAGAACTGTTTACCATCACAATTTAAGGTTACCATGTCTACTCGATGAAGACAAAGGCTGTAAAGCTTGCCCGAAGACATTTTTACACTTAAAATCTTTTGTAATATGTTTTTATGATTATGTGTCAATCATTAGGGTTTCTAAAAGGGAATATCAGGTGTCAGGGCAGGCCTATAAAAGGAATAATTTATAGCACGCCTTGATAGAGACTACACACACACACACACACCTGATATTGTGATTTGACGGCTGACTCACTCCAGTACGGAAATCTACCAATAATCCAAACATTCCACCTTGAAACCCTTATTGATTTTTTTTGTGTACGTCATAATATAAATGGAAATCTTTTGAGTTACATCATGTGTTTTGTTACCTTTGTGTTTGTCTTGCAGCATTTAGTGTGTTAGTGATTCTGCCATTAATACTCTAATGTTCTTACCATATATAGCAAGTCGTTAACTTTGTTGTCAACACTTACGTGTGGGTTACAAATGTGGGTAAATGATTATTAAGTGATATATACGGACCGACATAAACTCCTACAAAAAGAGAAAATGATCTCTATGCTTAAACACACGGTTGAGGATAAACAAATTGCTATTAATTTGCATATGGATGAGAAAGCGGAACTTAAAAGGGAACTTGAACTGATTAAAATTTCCATTGATCACATTGTCCAAAACCATCTGTTGATATTTCAGGGGACAAAAAGGATGATCCGAAATATTATTCTCTACCACCACCTTACTGGAGCTCTTGTGTTCCCCAAGAACCAGAGGGGTTCTTCAAGGCGATGAATATGGTGACTGGTTTACTATATAATGATATTTCATCATCTCTTTCATGTGATGAGCAACCTGTTAAGTCCTTCAACAGCTATGAATGTGAGAGCGTGGTGAGTAAGAAAGCTGCTGAATATTTATTACCTGAAGCTAAAACTGAAACTCAATCAAGTGTTAAAACTGGTAATCCAAATTTTAAATTTGCTAAAACTAGTTTTTATCACAAAAGACAATGTATTGGTTTCAAAGAGGGTAAATCAACTAGTTTTAACAAAGAGTCCGTGAAACCGAAAACTGGTTTTCAAAAGATTGTTTTTGTTAAAGGTGAGACCTATGAGGAAGAGAAAGAAGCCATATTTAGAAAATGATCTAATGATGAGTTTTATAGACTTATGGCTGAGTGGGATTGGGAAGAGAATCAAGTTTCTCATGTTAATAAGTTTGTTGATAGGAGGAAATATTTATGTTGTAATGAGGTAGGATATTTGTTCTACTCATGTCCAAAACGATTCTCTCGTTCTCAAGAGAAAAATCATCTGGTGAACAAAAAACCACATGTCAAAGTTCCATTTTTGAGACCTACATCTCGACCCAATAAGATTTTAAAATAGTTTGTGGAGAAGGAACTTTTCAAAAAAAAAAAAAATTTGAAGTCGGTGTGTCTTCAAAAGTTAAGAAATCTAATGATGGTTTTTATAAGAAGATAAACCTGATAAAACTTATTTCAACAATTAAGAAAGATGAATCTGTTAAGTCAAACATTGTGAAAGATGTTGAGTATTTATAATCTGAGCCTTCTAATTCTAATTCATGTAAATCATGCTCATCAGTTGAATCGTTGACTGATTGTGAAGAAGATAATTTTGATGATTGTTTCTATGATAAAATGAAAAACCCCAACACCAAGAGGGCTTGGGTTTCCTTGTTTCACTAATCGCATACTTTTGTAAGGGCTTTCAAGATCCAATGACTCACATTGGATTATGGATAGTGGAGCCTCTTGATACATGAATGGAACTCTTTATTTTCTAAAGAATGTCAAATCTATTCAAGGATGATATGTGTGGTTTGCGGGAAATCAAGGAGGTCTGATTGTTGGTGAGGTTACTTTGTAAAATGGGAAGGTGATGTTTGAGAATGTGAACTACATCACTGAGTTGAAGAATAATCGGTTGAGTATTTCACAAATATGTGACAAAGGCTTCTCAACTCACTTTACAAGTCAAGAATGTTTGATTCTGAAGCCAGGATTCAAGATACCGGATGAATGGGTTTTAATGAAGGCACCATGAGAAATGATCTTTGTGTTTTTAACATGAGTGTTGTATCATCTACTCAAGGCACTGTTCAGTTCTTTGTCACCAAGGCATCAGAAAAGGAATCGTTGTGATGGTATCGACGGAGGGGTCACATCAACGTTTGTAAGATGAACTATCTTGTTCATAACCAACTTATTGAAGGAGTAAATGTCAAAGGTTTTCATTTGAGTACTGATTGTTTGAGTTGAAGAATGGAAAACAAAAGTAGAAGTCTCACCCGACAAAGTCTATTAACTCAATCAGTTTACCTTTCGAGAGGGTTCACATGGATTTGTTTCGTCTGTGAATGTCAAAAGTGTCACCGGGGAAATTTATTGTTTGGTGGTCACTAATGATTACTCACACTTCTCGTGGGTGATGTTTCTTGAGTCGAAATATGATACCTTCGACAACTTAATGATATTATTCAAGAAACTTGAGATTTTATATAATCTGCCGATCAGAAGAATCAGAAGCGAGGATGGTACCGAGTTAAGGAACGACCAAATGCTTCAATATTGTGATGAACGTGGTATTCTTCATGAATTCAATGCTCCTTATACTCCGCAACAGAATGGAGTTGCTGAATGCAATAATAGGACTTTTATTGAAACAGCAAGGGCTATGTTGGCTTATTCGAAATTATCAGTTATCTATTGGTCAGAAGCAGTTGCCTTGGCTTGTTACACTCTCAACCGCGTTCTAATGGTAAAGAAGTTTGGTAAAAATTATTTCGAGTTACTTAATCGACGAAAGCCGAACATAAAGTGGCTTGAGCCGTTTGGATCACAATGTAATGTTCTTGATCCTAATGGTAAATTTGGTGCTAAGTACGCACGACGAGTGTTTTTACCTAGCATTAACTGGATTGTGCAAGTGCAGCATGTTGACTGTCAACGTTATGCTACTCCAATTGAACGAAAGGGCGATTCGTGGATGTTTGATTATGACAGTTTGTGGAGTTTTTTCACATTTCCTAAAGAGGAAATCACTGATGAAATGGCCACAATGTTATTTCTACAATATTTGGGTGAAGGAATTAGTGAAGAAATTACAACACCAGAAGTTCCATTGTTCACTGATGACCCGACAACACTTGTTGATGATCCGTTTGAAGATTCACCGGCTGCATCATCCTTTTATGATGATGGTGAGGATCACGATGATGTGATTGAGTCCTTGGTTCAACCGAAATTTGTTTCTGTTGTAGTGGTTGAAGAAGAGAATGTTACTAATCTTCCAACTGATGTGGTGGTTCTTGATGAAGTTATTCCTCAAACATTATCTTATCACCCAGAATAGAACATTACTGATGAAGTTAATACTGTAGTTTAAACTCGAAGTCAAATCGACCAGAGGCTTCGTTGTTACTATACAGAAGTTGCTCCTCTTCAAAATCGGTTCTCGTTGAAATGTTTTATCTCGCAAATCGAACCGAAGACCTATAAACAAGCGTTGACAGAAGAAAGTTGGGTCAATGTGATGCAAGAAGAATTTTTACAGTTTGAGAAACTTGGTGTGCGGTAACTTGTTGATCTACACGATGACAAATAATGCATAAATACCATGTGGGTTTTTAAGTGTAAAAGGAACTAAAATGGAATCATTGTCAGAAACAAGCTCGATTGGTGGTTCTTTATTTTAATTAAAGGGAATGAATCGACTTCAATAAAGTCTATGCTCCCATTTCTAGACTTGAGGGAATCAGAATTTTCTTAGCTTTTGCATCTTGGAAAGGATTCAGGGTTTATCAGCTAGATGTAAAGACTGCTATTCTTAATGGTAAATTGGGTGAAGAATTTGATGTGGGACAACCACCAGGGTTTGTCGATCCAATCCACAAAGAAAAGGTGTATTTTCTCGACAAAGCTCTTTACGGATTACATCAAGCCCCGAGAGTATGGTATGAAACATTGTCTCAACACCTGTTTGAGAATGGCTTTGTTCCTGGCACCGTCGATTATACACTCCTATCCCGTTTAATCATGGAATTGGTCCTGATCCCACCAGGGAGAAGGTTGACGAAACACTTTATCGTTCTATGACTGGTTCCCTCAAGTACCTCACTACATCAAGACCAGACATCTTGTATCCTAAGTGTTTGTGCGCCAGATATCAATCCAATCCAAGAGTCTCTCACTTATCGTTAGTGAAACGGATACTTCGGTATCTTAAGTGATGTCAAGGGGTCGGTCTTTGGTATCCACGAGATGATGTATTTGAGCTGAGAGCATATTCAGATTCGGATTATTGAAGCTACAAGCTGAACACTAAATCTTCCACCGCAGGTTGTCAATTCTTTGGTAGTAGGTTGGTGACATGGCATCGTAAGAAGTAGACAACTGTATCGCTATCTACTTGTGAAGCTGAGTACGTGGACGCCTCAAGTTATTGTTCTCATGTTTTATGGATACAACAACAGATGCGCGATTACAGTTTGAAATTTCTTACTACTCCTATTTTTGTAGATAACACTGCTGCTATATCTATAACTAAGAACCCGGTAAGTCACTCTAAAACTAAACATATCGATAGAAAAATTTCACACCGACGAACAAAAAGCCGATCTTTTTACTAAAGATTTCGATAAAAAAAAGATTTTTGAATTTGTTGTGGCATAATGGTATTAAAAATTTGGGAGGTGGGAAAGTTAGTGATCCCGATGTTATGGATTTCAACCTTGAATAGCCATTCATGGAGGACATATTTCTCTGTAAATATTATTTCTTTAAATAGTTTTTGCTTTTAGGGGGAGAAATGATTTGGGAAAATACAAAAACAATTGAAAAAACTTAAAAGTTAAAAAAAACTTTTAAAAAGTATAAAATCTGAAAACATAGAAAAATGTGAAAAATATAAAAACAATAGAAAATGCTCCTCAAAATGAGTTTTGGAGCATAAAAGTAAGATGATACTACATTGATTATCTTGTTCCAAGTACCGTAAATTATAAGTATTTAAGTCTATTGATTAATATTTGGTGCATTGGTAGGCTTTTAAACAAATAAGAATTCGAAATAAGTGATCTAAACCTAACTAGCCAAATTGAAAGATGGGTTAGAATTCTTGCAAAAGTCTTGGTAATGAAGGCAGAAATGTAATAGCTTGTCATACTCAAACATTATGTTTCAGTAGATGTAAGTACACTGTTTTATCGTCTCGAGTCTTTGTAATTATTATGTAATCTATTATTATTATTTAAATTTACTAATTTTAAGTCCCACACGTTATGATTTGGCTCTTTCGTTAAGGATGTTTAATGAATGAGACCATTAGTGTTTATTAGTGTTCTTTCGTTAAGGATGTTTAACAATGAACTTTAATTGTCTTTATTATATGTTAATTCGTAAAGGATGTTTAACCAATGGACCTTAATCGTTATGTAATGTATCCATTTGTCATGGAATGTTGACGAATGGGGTATTGCGAATGAGTCATTCGCTATACCATTCTGATTACTTATGTAATGAAGACGAATGAAGACCATTCTTTACGGAGTGTGTAACGAATGGCATTCATCTTCTATATATAGGCTATTATGCCTAAGTTTAATTTATGTGTTTTATAAAGTTATTTCTGATGTGTCGTTACTCCGCCCAGTTGTCCTCCCAACACTTTAATTAATATTATCAAGCTCCTTATACATAAATATATTTCAAATAACTAGTTTCATTGTTCAATAGATATGACGGAATCAATTGATTGAAGCTCTATTGTGTTTCAACAAGAGTTATCAGAGCTTTACCAGGGTTAGATTATGTTTATGTTAAGGTATTCAATATGAATTGAAGGTTAATTCATAGATTAATTGTTTAATTAGAGATTCGAGTCTCTGTTTTTCGATTTTCATTTAATTAGTATGTTGAGTTGTTAATTAAATGTTGATCTGACTGAATATCAGTTTTGTTTTGATAGTGAAAGGTTTCTGGTTGTTGAATTGGTTTGTTGGATTGATTGGTAATAGAATTGAGTTGAGACTAGGTGGTAAATGAACAAAGTTTTTGTTTTTGTTTAATTCGAATTTTGGATTAGGAAAGAAATGGTTATGGATGTTTAGATTGTTTTGGGTTTGTCCGCGGGAATATTACGAATTTTTTAAGCTATACTTTATAAAATTTGATTAAGTTTTGATCGATTAATCAAAAAATCTGTGGACGTCTAAAGGGTTGTTTGAATCTGGGAATTTCCAGATTTGTAAATTTGCTTGATGATTTGAAGATTTATATGAACATTTGTTGAGTCAAAGATTTGACTTAAGAGAAGTATATGAAAGATTGGAATATTCTCAACCTCCTTGAAAATCGCTAAGTATGGAACCGGGCACACCTGAGACATCCGAGCAGGGTTTTATTTAGTCGGGCACGATATTTCGTCCACTAGGCAATGCATATCCGAGCAGGGTTCACCAATTAGTGCATATCCTAGCGAGGTTCACTAATTAGTGTATACCTGGGCAGGGATCACTTTATCTAGCAAGTTTGTTCTTCATAGCCGAGTAAGGTTTACTTCAGAGTAAGCTCTTGGCTAACCAAGCTCAAGAAGCCAAGTGATTGGAAGATCTGCAAGGTATTCATTAATAATACTAGTGGTCCGAGTAAGCTTGATGTGTAATGAAATATCTCAAGTAACATCAGGCAGGGTTCAACTCAAGCAGGGTACAAGTGCTACCGAGCACACTTTGCTAATAAGTTATTTCCTGGCAATGAGTTGAAGGGATCATTGAAGAACAAGGTTGCTCGTAAGATTATGTCGGGCAAAGTCTGATATAATCAAGAGGATTGAAGTCTACTAGGTCAAGTAAAGCCTACCCGGAAAAACTGTTCCCGGGCACACTTCTATGTTACCAAGTCTAAAGGAAGGCAGAGCACACAGTCTACTCAGAAAAGTTAATACTGCTACAAGGCCTACCCAGAAGACTTGTTTTACACAGTATAGTTTTGAATATGTAATTTGAATACGTTTTAATCATTAGGGTTTCTAGAAGGAATGACAGCTGTCAGGAGGTGGCAGGCCTATAAATAGAATAATTTAGGGCACGCCTCCTGCAGACGGATTTTAGCCTTTACAATTTTCAGATAAGAAATAATATTATTGAAAGTGACGGCTGCCCTAGAATCGTACGGATATAACTTTCCCATCAAGAAACCCTAAATCGATTATCGTTTGTATGATTTATATTATATAAATGAAAATCTTTTGAGTGAATCTTGTGTGTTAGTTACCTTTGATTAATTGTTCAGCAACTAAATCGTTTGTTATTGATTCTGCCTTTATCAAACAGTTTTTTTTACTAAATATAGCAACCCGTCATTAACTCTCTTGTCAACACATTATTGTGTGAGTTATGACTTAATTTGTTTAAGATTTACCAACAATCGGGGACCTGACAAGTTGTATCAAAGCTGGACACTGTTATTTTATTAAGAAATTTATTGCTGATTGAAGATCTGAAGAACAATGACGTAAGCAGAACACTGTTCCATTAAAGAGTGACGTCAACTGCTATGTTCTTCATTTCCATTCAAATCTACAACTTTCCGGTGTTTTCTTTTTCTTATTTCAATTAAAGTTTGAATATTTACTTCTAAATCTTGTTCTAATCGCACCAGATTCATCAGATCTATAAAACCGGTTCTCAGATCTGATTGTTTTTAAAATTTGTCTCTTTCAAATTAACTGTTTTTGATTTTCCAATGTTTGGTTACGAAGAACAAGAGGTGTCTACTAATAAGATTCCTAGACTTTATGGACAAGAAAATTTCACAAAATGGAAGGTCTTATTTGAAGCAGCAATTTGCTATAATGACGTGGATATGTGGAACTCAATTAAGAATGGTCCACAAGACACTACTAAGGGTGCAAATCTAGCTACAACTGCAGCTGTGCATGAAAGAATGAGGAAAGTAGATGACATGGCCTTAGCAATGATAAAGCTAGGACTGTCTTGGGAAATACTTACCAAGGTTGCACATCATGGCACCGCAAAGGCTATGTATGATACAATCCTTGAGATGTTTGAGGGAAACACTGAGTTGAAGAACATCAAAAAGCAAAGGCTCAAGCAACAGCTAGAGAGATTGAAGTACAAGGATGGAGAGATATTGAAGTCAATTCTAGAAAGATTTCTAGCAATTGTGAATGAGCTGAGAACAACTCACTATGTGATGACTGACTTTGATTTGAATACCAAGCTGCTCAACTCAATGCCTAAGGAATGGTACACTGCCTGCAAATTTATCCTTCAAACGTCCAATTTCAATGATTTGAAAGTGGATGATGTAGTGTGCTTCCTTCAGGCTGCAGAAATTGAAATGATTGAAAATGAGATGATCAAAGAAGAGAAGCCATGTTTCCATGTCACCAATGCTCTCATTGCACCTATGGCAACTTGTCAACCAAAAACCAATAACAGATTCCCATCATAGAGGAACCAGTTGAGCATGGTGTGGATACACCTAAATCTTTTGTTGATGGTAGCACAAGTCACCATGGTAACCAGCAAAGGTTCAATGTCCAACTGATTGATGATACTGATTCTGCCTCAATGGCAAGTGGGCATGTACCTTATACTGGTGGTGGAAATGGCCAAGGAAGTGAAACACAGACTTTGTTCTCCATTTTTACAGAATCATACAATGCTTTTGTAGCAAAGAATCTGATTCATACCAGTGTCATCTAGGATGACCTTGAGCAGATAGATGCTGATGATTTGGAGGACATGGATTTGAAATGGCAAGCAGCCATGTTGGCTCGTAGAAGCAAGAGGCTATACAACAGGACTGGTAGATCACTTCTATTAGGGCCAAATGAAAGAATTGGTTTTGATAAGTCAAAAGCCATTTGCTATAACTGCCAAAAGCCTGGTCATTTTTCCAGAGAATGTAACATGCCCAGAAACAGTCAAATGAACCAGTTCAAAAACCAGTCAAGAAATCAGCAGCATCAATATCAATAGAACCAGCAGAGAACCAACAATCCTAACAACAACAACTTCAACAACTATAATCCTAACTTCAACAACTTTCAGCCTCAAATAAACAATCATCATCAAGTTGTGCCACATAATCAAGTTTTCAAAGAAACACCAACCAAAACCTTCAAACTGTTTCAAACAAATCAGTCCCAACCAACCAAAATTAACCCAGAAATCAAGGAAATGTGGTTGTAACTACACAGCATGAGGGTAATTTTGATTGGAGAAATCATGAAGAAGACATTGCAGATGACATCAAGAGAGCAAATGTGGCATTTATGGCCTTGATTGAGAAAGAAGCTGGATCATCATCTCAGGTACACTCTGCTCCTACTGTTGATTTGAATGAAATTATCAATGATTTGAAAACAAAAGTAGGCAAGCTGGAAAGTGAGTGTTTTAGGAAACAAAGTATTATCAATGGGTATGAGGCTAGTGAGCTGATCAGTGAAGAAAAGATGAAAAGTTTAGAAGATGACTGTGTAAGTAGTTTCAGAGCTCAGAAAAGGTACACCACTGAGATAGATGGGTTGAAGAAAATGATTGTTGAAGAAAAGGTGCAGAACACAACCTGCAGATTGAAATTGAATTTTTGAAGAACTTGGTTTCCACAGGAAACATTTGTGGTATTCTAAACCAAGTAAAAGAGGAAGATAAATACAAACCAGTTCCACCACCATTCAACAACAACTTTATGCCAAAAGTTAATAAAGAGAAAAGTGATGCATATCTACAACAATTCAGAGATGTCTTTTAAGAAAAAGAAGAATTTTTTGATCTGTACAAGAATGTTGAGGTGAATGAAGTAGGAGAGTTTGTGGTAAAGGAAGAAGGGAAAGAAGACAAGTCAATTGGAGTTCAAGTCTCTGAAGATGACTTTGATTCTGATGATCTGAATCAGGAAGATTTGAGTGAGTTAAGTGATCATATCACTGATGAAGAGATCAAGGCTGCTGAAAGAGGAAGAAAGATAAAGAAACCTGAGTCAATAGACAAACTTCCATTGCTACCTCTAGTAACACCAAAAATAAAGAAACAGAATGAAAGAATAAGGAGAGAACATGTATCTTTTGATATATGTGAGAGAAAGAAAGTAAGCTACAATGCAGTCAGGCCACCAAGCAAGGATGTATTGGAGAGGATAAGTAAAAACAAACAGAAAAGAGAAACTGAAGAAGTTAATGTTGAGAACTTTATTCCAGTTTACCCTATTTTCTCTAGTCATGAGGTGTTTGACTTTGGGGAGGTGGAAACCATGGAAGAATATGAGAAGAGACAGTTAAGACATACAGAAAGTCAAGATGAAGAACCTTTGAATATGCAGGAAATTGTGTTTGTCAAAAGCAAGATTGAAAGACAAGACATCAAGATTGAGGAATTTGTTCCTTTCTCAATTGATTTTGATTGTTTAAAACTCATAAGAAACGTGGAGTCAAAGCACCTAGTCCAAGTGAAAGGTTCAAAAAGGGAAGTGATCATGAGAAATACAAGGGAATATTGTGGTGCAAGAAATGTGATGAGTATGTGATTGTCGGTTAATTTGTATATGTTTTAGTTCGTTTATTATTTAGTTTTAACTGTTTATTCTAGAACTATCGATACTTCATACGTGTATTATTGGATTTCAGGTCACAGGCGTTAAAGTACTCAATATGGACCTGTTGTGACACGGAATGAAGACCCGGGATGTCCAACACGCAAAACGATGAAATGTATTGAAGATTGCTGTAACAAGTCCCATCGCGGTACACGATGGGCTTGCTGAGGAACCCATCGCGTACTGCGATGGGTGGTAAAATAAAGGTTGACTTTTTGGTCAATCGCGCATAGAAGACCCCGTCGCGTACCGCGATGGGTGTGCAGATGAGAATTTTAGGTTATATCTTATTCTTCATCAAAAGATAACCCTAACTCCATTTTGACGAACTAAAGGCGATTCCAGCAGCTCCAAGAGGCGTTTTCCATCACCATAGCTTGTGCCAAGACCTCCCGCATGATCCATATCATTCGTATCGAAGATTTGATGATGTCACAGCTCGGCTAATCTCCTAGAATTGCACCTGGTATGTATAGTTTGTAACCTTTACAGTTTTTCTCATGTGATTAAGAACATTTGTGCATTATTATTGATGGTTGATATATGATTACTGATGTTTGGTATTTCTGTGTGTTTGGTCGGTTTAGGTTTATGTTGGTCTGAACGATCTGTTACCAGTTGCTAGATAATTAATCATATAACCGTTTGGTTAGATTGAATACGATAAAACATAGAATTGCCCTTAACCGAGTCACACTGGCAAGGACTGTTTGATAACTAGTGTCGTGTGTAAAGTAATTGTTGAGGTCTAAGGTTTTGTCTGATTGTTCATTTTTCAGTTAATCACTAATAATTAATCTGTTAGGTTGCATGAGATAACTGTTGGTTGCTTACTTGAATTCCCGGGTGTGATTTGTTTGTTAACTGCTTAATATTTGATTTCTTGTTCGTTGCTTAGTTCTTTAAATTCAAACTATTGCTTGTGTGATCAGCACTAAAAATCATTCACTTCATAATTAGAAATATGTTACATGAATACCTTGACCACATACTCCTTGTGATACGATACCCTACTTGCTCTAACTATTTAGAATAATTAGGCTTTTGATTGACTCGAATGACGATCATCAAAATGGCGCCGTTGCCGGGGAGTTAGTGCACTGAGTGTCTTTCGTGTTAATTAAATTTTTGTGTTTATTTTAGTTTTAATTTTAGCTTTTAATTTTCAATTTTTTGTTTAAATTTTATTTTTTCTGTATTTTAGGCGGGTTGTGTTAGTTGTGCATATTACAGGTTTATGCGCACCCGCCACTCGGGCCGACAGTCTCCGCTAACTTACGAGCCCGAAATCGAGAGATTAGCTCGGCAGAACCGAGTACAAAACATAAATTCAGAGATGGAAGATCATAACCAGAACCAGAACCAGAACCAAAATGAAAACCAGAACCAGAACTATAACCAAAACCGAGACCCACCCCCACAAAATAACGCGTTTCACCCAGACAACATACCTAACCCACCAAACTTTAATAACCAAAATGACCAAATTTACTCAGCTCGTGCTTCTAGAACTCGAAACCAAAACCGAAACCTAAACCTCAACTTTGACCAAGCCGGACCATCAGTTCCAAATAATAACCGCAACCGCTGAGTTCGGATAAATATCGATGATGTTCAATCGGGTATTCCGACAGAAGATGAAGACTAGGGGGAAAATAATAATGGGAGCGATGGTTTTCGGGCAGTTGATAATGAGGTAGACCGATGGGTTAGAGGTAATCGGGCAGTTGAGCCCGAGAACGAGGTTGTTGAGCAGGAAGACATGGGTGATGATAATTGGGAGGAAGAGGTGGAAGAACCAGTTAATCAAAGACTGGTTGAACTAGTTAATAGAAATGGAAGGGGTCGAGATATGGTGAATTGGGCAGAACGGCTCGAAAGAGTTCGAAATATTCAGGTTAACCGGGGCGGTTTGGGAAACCCCGGGGGGCTTAGGAGGAATTATATGGCCCCTGTTCATGGTGTTAACAGTCGATTCAGACCGGCTATTTCGGATGGAGCATTCCCGTTGGTCCCACAGTAACGAGTGTGGGACAGCAAACTTTTAAGTCCCGGCCATCGTTCCTCATTTCCACGGGATGGCTTCGGAAGACCCGTATTCTCACTTGACCGATTTTTCAGCTATTTGCGGGTCTATTGGTGATGGTACGTTTGATCAAGATGAAGTTCGGTTGCAGTTATTCCAGTTTTCATTAAAAGACAAAGCAAAACTCTATTTTAACTCACTACCGACGAACAGTATCAGAAATTGGGCCGAGATGCAGAAAGTGTTTCTGAACTAGTATTATTCGCAGTCGAAGATGAGCAAGGCCCGCATGGAAATTCTTAATTTTTCACAGTTATCGGGTGAATTATTCCATGAAGCATTCGCCAGATTTAAGGATATGATCAGAAAATGCCCACACCACCAGATTGACTTGTGAGAACTGGTGAAATGTTTTGTTGACGGTTTGACATACGAGGACCGAAATAATCTTAAAGCCTCGTGTAATGGTCAGTTGTTGAATCAGCCTGAGGAAAATGATTGGGAATTTTTAGAGTTCATGTGTGAAGATTCCAAGGCAGAAGCAGCAGCTGAAAGACGAAGACGTGGTACTTCCATCAGGTAAGTTAAGTTAGTCACGAGTGAGTATGAAGGAATTGTTGAGTTAGAACGTGAACTGGCTGGGTACAGAAAGGGTAAGAAGAAAGAAGTCGGGAAAGTTGGAGTGAAATTCCCGGTTTGTGAAGATTGTGGTAAGCTCGAGCATAAAACAGAAAATTGCCCTGAGTTTTATGATGACGAGGAGGATGAACCCGAGGAAGCTGAGGAATCACTCGAACTTTCGTTATGGGAACGCTTCTACACAGTTGAACCCGAACTTGCAGGGATCGAGCTAGAACTGGTCGCATGGTAATTACCACCAGCGCGGTTATCAGCAGCAGCAAGGTTCGTAAGATCAGAATCGGGGGTATAATAGAGACGGTAACCGGGGTGGAAATTCATCGGGTAATCAGGACCAGCAGAGGGGGGTTCTCGGGAAATGCGGATTATTCGGTGCACTCAAAGTTGGATGCATGGATGAAGTTTATGACAGATCTTAATGCTGAAACGAAGAAACAGTTTGAGTTACATGATAAGTCAGCAGGGGCAATGTCAAAGCAAATTGGTCAGCTCGCAGCAGATATGGCAAAGTTGCAAAAGAGTGCAGGTCAACTCCCGAGTGCACATCAATGCTGGAGTCTTTTACCTCATTTTGAAATTTCTAGTGTTGAAGTGGATTCACCACCACAGTTTGTTGAGGAGGTTGTGGAAGATATTAGTGGTGAGAGTGATTGTGTCGGTCAAAATGAATCAATTTTCCAAAATGAATCAGAACCAAAAACATATGAAATGTCTTTTTGTGAAAATTGCACATGTGAAAATTGTTTAAATGGTAAATTGACCAACATGAGATATGAGGAGGTGGAGAATAATACCGCCTCAAGTAAACTCCAAGACCCAGGAGTGCCGCTTTTATCAATTCAAATTGGGAAATTTATAAGTAGTCGGGCACTTCTAGATCTTGGAGCATGTGTTAGTATCATGCCCGGTAGTTTATATGATCAGTATAAATTTGGCCCATCAGAAAGCGTACCACCGTGGTGTTGGCGGACCATACTCATACACTTCCCCAGGGCATGGTGACTAATGTAATGGTTCAAGTGGAGGAATTTTTCTACCCAGTTGACTTTCTTGTACTTGACTATGCTAAACGTGTGAATAATACACAACCACAAGTCATATTGGGTAGTCCATTCCTTGCCACAGCACATGCGGTGATTAATTGTGCTAATGGGATATTGGAAATTAAGTGTGGAGATCGTGATAAACGGTTACCATTGTTTGAAAATGCTACTAACCATGTTGTTGACAAGTGTGAATCCTTGAGCAAGGATCACACAAAAGAGAAATGTTTTGTGACTGACAGGAATGAGCTAAGGAGTACCATGAATGTGAAAGGATGGAATGAGATGTTGCATGGAGTTAGAGATGGTGAGGAAGCAACTACAAGAAAAGGAAAGAAGACGAAAAAGAAAGAGGTAATGAAACCGCCATAAGTAAATGAAAAATGGCTGGATCATGGCGTGCCAAAAGGTTGGGCGGAATCTCTTGAGGAGCGTGCATGTAACAACAAGGCTGCACGGGGGCAGGCCAGACGCCCACCATGAATGTCATAAAATTGTCAAAAGGGTGGTATTTGTACATTTTTTGTATTTTTTTTAGTTTGCATTTTTTTTATATTAGTAATTGTATTTCAAGCGTACCATCATAGGAAAAGCTAAGTGTGGGAATACCGCACCACAAGAAAAGTTGGGATTTTGATGTGTTCGGTAAAGTATTTTTTTCCGAATATGAGGTTTCAGTTGAGCGACCCAAAGTGCTTTCATGTTCATGTTGCTGTGGTTAATCCAGGTACGTGTATATTATGTTGTAACCGAAATTTGTGGGTGTAGTTCACTATAAACACTCACGAGACCCCACTCGTCCTCCCGGGCTACCGGGAGGTTTAAAGGGCTTGTTGCATACGCGAAATGCAATCTTGATTCCTACGAAAGTGTGTTAAGTATTTTAACATTTTCAACTAATTTAACAGAATTTATTATGAAACAACTTAATTTGGCTAGGCAATTGTTTAATAAAATTAATAAAAAATCATTTTCATAACTCTTAAAAGATCTATGTCTTACACTTGTGAGAAGCTTGCTTCTACACGTCTCGAGATTTTGTAGGTTCGATTGTCAGTTTGGTAATTGGATGAGATGAGAGTATACGAGTGTTTATGAGGGTTCGCGAGCCGACTGGTCCTCTTCCAGTCCCGTTGATATCAGGTGATTTCAGTTTCATAATTTATTTTGTTTTTATTACTTTAAATGTTAAAAGTATAATTATATAATTGCTAGTTGAACTGCCACATTTGAGCCCTGAGTTTTAAAATTACTTAATAGTCAAAAAGTCAATTTCAACCCGTCCCTCAAATTTTCATTAATCTTTTTATCTATTTTAACTTTGAGGACAATGTTAAGTGTACTTACATTGAGGATAATGTAAACCTCAAGTGTGAGGATTGGGGAAATTTGAAAAATTTTAGCCTTATAGTACCTCGAAGAGTGTTCAGAAACCAAAGTTGTTAACTATTAATTATTGCCATTAATGCCATGTCATAGGTTTCTAGTCATGGTTGGTTTGTCAACATATCATTAGTCTTACTCACAATTATTTTTATAACGAGAAGTTGAAAATGGGGTCGTTTAGGCGGGGATAACGAGTCATGGGGACAGGTACACATGTTTATATTGCCAACCTTATTCCTCCGGTACGTGTGTGAGTTGACCCAAATATATATAATACATATAATATATAGTACACACATGTCATTTGAGTGCTTTCACTGATGTTCATGGATTACAGGATCGTAGTTGGCAAAATGCAAAAGTAATAGAGGCAACTAGGTTAAGCCTTGCCTGGATGAACGTGAGTGTGGGTACTTGGGGGTTGGGGCCTCATACATTATACATATGAGGATGGTTTATGTGAGGGGCGGGGGGTTGGGTCCCTTAGAAAACATTTCTTGGACTTATTTTTTGTTTGTTTAACCCCGAAATTATGATACGAGACGATCCGGCTTACTAGGTTTATTTGTAATTGAAATTGTATTTGTATTTGTATTTGTATTTGTATTTGTTCCATTATTAAGCATCACGTTATATGCTTAAAAAAAGGAAAAAGCCAAAAAGATGTCTGTTTATATTCAGTTATGTGTTCAGTAGTTCGTTTATATATATATATATATATAAAATTGTGAAATCAGTATGCATGTCAGTTTGCTTATTTAGAGGTATATAATCAGTCAGGCAGTTGTATAGTAGTTTCGTTTATTTAGATGTTTTGTAATAAGCCGGGTGGGATCGTTTGAGCTACTTAAATATTTCCCTTCCATACCCTTACACTTGGCCCCGTTACAACCCTTTTTAAGACCTCTTGATTTGCATTTGTGTCAAAGAAACTTGATGGATGAATATGTACTTATGAGTGATACTGAGAGTAGAGCGATATCGGCACATCTTTTGCTAGTCCATATATTAAACCGAGAGGAGAGATGTTATATAAGAGGGGTATGCGCACGTGTGCCTTAACCGGAAACAAAGTACATTTGTCTGGGCAGCTCTATTTTTTATTATAGCATTTAACCGTATTTGTGAGATGTTAATCTAAAATCAGTTTCAGTTTGGGAAACTGGGTATGACCTTAAACCTTACTAGTATTAATGACGATAATCTACATACCTATGATGGAGGTTGATGTTTGCTTTAGAGTTTTCCTTGAGGGCAAGCAAAAGATAAGTGTGGGTATGTGATGGTCGGTTAATTTGTATATGTTTTAGTTCGTTTATTGTATACTTTTAAGTGTTTATTCTAGAACTATCGATACTTCATACGTGTATTATTGGATTTCAGGTTATAGGCGTTAAAGTACTCAATATGGACATGTTGTGACACGGAATGAAGACCCGGGATGTCCAGCACGCAAAACGATGAAATGTATTGAAGATTGTTGTAATAGGTCCCATCGCGGTACGCAATGGGCTTGCTGAGGGACCCATCGAGTACTATGATGGATGGTAAAATAAAGGTTGACTTTTTGGTCAATCGCGATACGCTATTGATCATAGAAGACCCCGTCGCGTACCGTGACGGGTGTGCAGACGGGAATTTTAGGTTATATCTCATTCTTCATCAAAAGATAACCCTAACTCCGTTTTGACGAACCAAAGGCGATTCCAGCAGCTCCAAGAGGCGATTTCCTTCACCATGGCTTGTGCCAAGACCTCCCACATGATCCATATCATTCGTATCGAAGATTTGATGATGTCGCGGCTCAGCTAATCTCCTAGAATTGCACCCAGGATGTATAGTTTGTAACCTTTACAGTTTTTCTCATGTGATTAAGAACATTTGTGTATTATTATTGATGGTTGATATATGATTATTGATGTTCGGTATTTCTGTGTGTTCGGTCGGTTTAGGTTTACGTTGGTCTTAACGATCTGTTACCAGTTGCTAGATAATTAATTATATAATTGTTTGGTTAGATTGAATACGATAAAATATACAATTGCCCTTAACTGAGTCACACTGGCAAGGACTGTTTGATAACCAGTGCCGTGTGTAAAGTAATTGTTGATGTCTAAGGTTTTGTCTGATTGTTTAGTTTTCAGTTAATTGCTAATACTTAATCTGTTAGATTGCATGAGATAACTGTTGGTTGCTTACTTGAATTCTCGGGTGTGATTTGTTTGTAAACTAATTAATATTCGTTTACTTGTTCGTTGCATAGTTCTATAAATTCAAACTATTGCTTGTGTGATCAGCACTAAAAATCATTCACTTCACAATTATAAATCTGTTAAACGAATACATTGCCACATACTCCTTGTGATACGATACCCTACTTGCTCTAACTATTAAGAATAATTAGGTTTTTGATTGACTCGAACGATGGTCATCAGTATGGTCATCACACAGATTCGTGTAATGAGAGACTCAAATTCAAGCCTTTTCATGTTCCAGATGAGACAAAGTATGGACAAGAGTTTGTTAAGTACAAGCAAAAGTATGATGAATACCTAGGAAAGGTAAAGGTATGTGAAAAGGAGGCATTGAGTGAAAATAGTTTGAAACCATCAGTAGAAACCAAGAAAGAAAAGAAAACTGATGGAAAGACCAAGAAACATGTGGCTGAACAAGCTAAAAGGAGCAGATCCCCTAAGAAGCCTGAGAAATTGTCAAAAAGAACTTTCAGCCCTTGAGAATCATTCCTAAACAAGATACACAATCAGTAAAATCTGATAGCTCTCAAGGATCACCAAGCAGTGAGAAGACAAGAATCAGAGGTATCTTTCATAGAATGAAACCAACTGAACTTACTGGTGATGAGAAATTCTTATTGAAACATGGTTATGAACCTCAAGGATTCCTTTGAAAACCTAAGGTTGAGGCTAAGGTGGATAAAGTTGCTGATGCAATAGATTATTCAGAAAAGAAAGACTATGTAGTTCAAGAGTGTGACATTGCACCAAAAGAATGCCAGAGCACAACCTCATTTGTTAAAACTCCAAGAGAGTGTGGATATGAAACATTTAACTCAGACAATATTGAAGTCACTCATGAAGATCCTGAACCAACAACACTCACCTCCAATGCTGCTACTGAAATTGGATCTGATGAGTTGCAAGTTGAAATAGCTTGCACTTCATCACTCAACTAAGCAAATTATTTCTTTTGTGATGGTTCAGTCCACTCCATTGAATGAAATATGGTACATGGATAGTGGATGTTCTAGGCACATGACTTGTGACAGGAGGTCACTTGTTAACTATAAAAAAAGTTTGAAGGTCCTGTGGCATTTGGGAGTGATTAGAATGGTGGAAAGATAGTTGGAAAGGGAATTTTAACAAATGGAAAGGTTTCTTTTGATAATGTGTTTCATGTTGAAGGACTACAGTATAATCTGCTAAGCATATCACAAATGTGTGATAAGGGTTACAAAGTTGGTTTTGATGACTCACACTATTTCATTCTAAAACCTGAATTTGTAATCCCACCTAAAATGATTATGATGATGGCCCCAAGAAATGGCAACCTATATGAGCTAAATATGAAAGATGTTGTTTCAAGGGGTGACACATGTTTTGTTTCCAAATCCACTGAAAATGAGTCAAAATTGTGGCATAGGAAATTGTGTCATGTGAATCTGAAAAACATGAACAGACTTGTGAAAGGTGAGCATGTAATTGGCTTGCCTACAAGAATTCAAATTGGAAGATCATTATAGTTCATGCCAGAAAGGCAAGCAGCACAATCTTCTAATAAGACAAAGCTCATCAACTCAATCGATCAAGTACTTGAATTACTTCACATGGATCTTTTTGGTCCTGTGAGTGTGCCAAATATAGGGAAGAAAAGATATTGTCTTGTGATCATTGATGATCACTCAAGATATACTTGGGTTTATTTCCTAAGTACAAAGGATGAGACTGCAAAGTTGGTTAAGGGCTTTGTGACATTGATTGAGAACAAACTGAGTAAGAAGGTTAAAATTGATGAGAAGTGATAATGGTACTGAGTTCAAAAATGGAGTCCCGGAAGAATTTTGTGCGGGAAAGGGAATACTTCAGCAATTCTCAGCTCCTAGAACTCCTGAACAAAATGGTATTGCAAAAAGAATAAACAGGACACTTATTAAAGCTGCAAGAACCATGTTAGCAGACGCTAATCTACCAGTTACCTTTTGGGCAGAAGCCATAAGTACTGCCTGCTATGTTCAGAATATGGTACTTATTAACAAAAGGCATAACAAGACACCATATGAAATTTTCTTTAATAGAAAGCCTTATATCAAGGTTTTCAAGCCTTTTGGATGTAACTGTTTTCTTCTAAACACCAGGGATTACTTGAACAAGTTTCAAACAAAACCCTTGGACTGTTTCTTTGTTGGATATTCTACACACTCAAAAGCATACAGAGTATATGTGAAAGACCATTTGAGCGTTATTGAATCATCTGACATCATCTTTAATGAAAATCAGTTCAACACAGTTGATGATGCAGCATGGCTGTTTAATCATGAGAAATTGATAAGGTCTTTCAATATTTATCCTGAAGACTTTAATAACTCATTCTACAAGACCAGTGTGATTGAAGAGAAAAAGAAGAAAACATTGGACTTAGAAGAGTTGTGGAAGAAGGTTGCTAGTAAAGAAAAGGAGTATACATTTGCAAAGGATCCCTCAAGTGATATTGTTGAACAAGTTCAAGACAATGATCAAGGGAACAATCATAATCAAGAACAAGATCATGTAAATATCAATCAAGACAACCAAGAAGAGGAAAATGATCAAGTTCATACTGAGGGAAATCCAAGCAACCAAACAAGTAAAGAAGAAGCTGTAACAACAACAAGGTTTCAAGATCTATTTGAAAGATTGAATATGGACAACAATGGTGCATCCACTTCAAGACAGAACAATGAAGAAGCACCAGAGTTTCATGATGCAGAAACTGAATTGATCATTGATGAACCAAAACTCAATTAATCAAATCTTGACACAACTGTGTCTGCTGATATGATACAAACTCCTTATGTTGAAAAGAATCATCCTTCTAAAAACATCATCGGAAATATACATGAAAAAGTCACAAGAAGTCATTCTGAAACTGCAAATATCTGTTTGTACTCGTGCTTTCTATCCCAAATAGAACCAGAGAACATTGTTCAAACTCTAAAGTACAATAGTTGGGTGGAGGCAATGCAGGAGGAATTGGCACAGTTTAGAGATCTACATGTTTGGGATCTTGTTGATAGGCCAAGAAACAAGTATGCAATTGGAACAAAATGGGTTTTTAGAAACAAAAGGGATGAGAGTGGTTTAGTTATTAAGAATAAAGCTAGGCTTGTGGCGCTGGGATGCCTTCAGGAGGAAGGAATAAACTTTGAGGAAGTCTTTGCACCAGTTTCAAGACTTGAGGCTATCAGGATTTTTCTTGCATATGTTGCTTCAAAGAACATTAAGGTTTTCCAGCTTGATGTCAAGTCTGCATTCCTAAATGGCTAGTTTGATGAAGAGGTGTATGTTGCTCAACCTTTAGGTTTTGAGGATCCAATGTATCCAAACAGGGTGTATAAGTTAAATAAAGCCCTATATGGATTGCATCAAGCTCCTAGAGCTTGGTATGATGAGCTGTCAAATCATCTTCTTGAAAATGGTTTTCAAAGGGGAGCCATTGACAAGACACTCTTCTACAAAAGAAAGGGATAAGACTTACTGCTGTTACAAGTATATGTGGATGATATCATCTTTGGTTCAACAAATGAACAAATATGTATGGAGTTTGAAGGGGTAATGAAATCCAAATACAGCATGAGCTCTATGGGAGAAATGAACTTCTTTCTTGGACTGCAGGTTCAACAGAAAGCTGAGTGGATTTTCATTTACCAAACTAAATATGTGCAGGACATTTTGAATAAGTTCAAATGTCATGAATTCAAAATAGTTTCAACACCAATTGACACAAAAGAAAAGATGATTGCTGATGAAAAAGGGGAGCCTATAGACGAGCATGAATAGAGAGCCAAAATTGGGTCCTTGATGTACCTAATTGCTACAAGACCTGACATTATGTATGCTGTGTGTGTCTGTGCAAGATATCAATCAAGTCCAAAAGTCTCCCAAATGAATACTGTCAAGAGAATTTTTAAATACTTGAAGGGAAGACCAGTCTTAGGAATTTGGTATCCAAAGAACCAGTCTTTTGATCTGATTGCCTACACAGACAGTGATTATGATGGCTGAAACATGAGCGGAAATTCAACCTCAGGTGGATGTCAATTTTTGGGTGACAGGCTAGTGTCCTGGCAATGCAAGAAGCAGACAACTATCTCAATCTCAACTGCAGAAGCTGAATACATTGCTGCATCTGCTTGTTGTGCACAAGTTCTCTGGATTCAGAACCAAATGCTGGACTATGGTTTGAATTTTTTGAATACCCCTATTTTTATTGATAATATTGTTGCATACTTTACTGTTAAAAATCCAGTTCAACATTCTCAGACTAAGCACATTGAAATCACACATCACTTCGTAAGAGATTGTAGTAAAAAAGGTTTTATTGAAATGCAAAGAGTTGATTCAAGTGATAATTTGGCAGTCCTATTCACCAAGCCACTTGATTGAACCAGGTTCAACTTTCTTCTGAAAGCCCTGGGAATGATCAACTCTGATGAGGTCTGATTAATGATGTGTGCTCTATGTGCTAATTGATTATATAGTTTGAGGTCCCACAAATTGAATGTTGTGTGAATGTGCATGAGTATGATACTTGTTAAGTTGACTGATATGTGCTTAAGTGATTATCTATGGAAATTAGGTATCATTGATGCTTATGTTTTGCTTGTCAGTTAACTGCTATTGATATCAAGATAAGTAGTGATTTATATTGTCAAAATTGATATTTACTTGTCTGATGTCATGATTAATTGGTTGATTATGTGCATTATCTGATCATTTGATGTTATTAGGATAGGCTAGACCTTGGATGTTACTACTGTCTACTTGTCTTGATAATGTTATGTTTGATTAAAATTTGAATATGCTACAACTGTTTATATCAAAATTAGTTTTCATGTGAAAACTAAATGATAAAATGATTTTTCTAATGAATTTTGCATAATCGCTTTATTTTGCTCAAAACATGAGCGAGTTGTTAATGGTGCAGAGATATAATAAGACTATTCAGTTCAAGCTTTGTAGAAACTTAAAAGAATGTTTTTAATGAAAAGTCTCAAGGAGTTATTCCTGCTGAAAATTATGTCATTTGCCCAGTTGGATGGACATACACTTGTGTATGTTTGGTCCTATAATCTGAATAGATTTAAAGGATAGCCATTAACCAGAAAACTGAAAGCATTTAGGTTAATTATGACTTGTTTTCTATTCCTTCACTTAAAACTATGTCAATAGCTCCGACTTTGAAATGACATATATTCACATGTATGTTTGTTCATGTTGACCACTTGTGGTCAAACAGGATAGCCATTTACCTGCCAGTTAAGAGAAATTGGGTGATTGAATATTAAATTGAATTTTGATATTGGAAATGATAGTACATTGACTACTTAGCCAATCATATGGATTTAATAGGCTGAAAGAACACTTAGTATAGTCATTAACATGTATGGTTGCTTTCCCATGATGCGTAAAATCTAAGGTGATATAAACATAATGAATATGCTAATCTTTATGTGGAGATACATAGTTGTCTTTGCATGTCTCAAGATAAATCTCTCCAATTGATAAGCAGAAAAATGATTACACAGTCATACACAAGTCTGTTGTTATTTGGTCAACCCAAAAATGAAACATCTTTAAATATGACAAATATCATGCTTAAGAAAAGTTGAGAAAATATCAAAAACAGGGGAAGAATAAATCAACCAAAAGTTGATAAGCGTTTTAAATATTTTATCAAACAAGAGGGTTACAACTAGAACTACAGGGATGTCGACAAAATCTGTCTCATCTTGAATGAAAGGCTTGTAAGTCCGGATAGCATGTAAGTCCACTGTTCAACATCTATATATGTTTGAAAATAAAAAATACAAAAAGGTTCAATAAGTTATGTCATATGAAAACAAAATTTTGACCAAATACAGGAGGTTGGAGTCAAATTGAGGTGATCTGGGGAAAGCCAAATAAGCTTTGAGAAGAGATATGAGGCATCATAGCACAGTGTTGACTATTTCTGAATTTTGCTTAATTGAACCTTAATCATATCACCAAAGAGATGAATTCAAGCTAAGTCTAGACCTGCTGTTAACCTATCTATGTTGTCATAATAATGCTGACAATGAAGTATTGAGAAAGCTACTTTGCAACATGATCCCATTCTTGAGATCTTTTCAGTTAAAGAAAGAAATTGTTTTGAAGAAAAACATGACTGAAATTTGATCTCTAAATGCACCATTTTCTCTTTAACAATAATCTTTAATGAAAAATATGATTGACAAATGGTTTAAGTCAAAAAGAGTTGCATTTTTCCTCAAAAAGGTTGAATAAGTATTTTCGGGCAAGGTTTGATGTTTTATAACCTTCCCGAACACAAAACAGTGTATTAAGTATTTTCTGGCAAGGTTTGATGTTTTATAACCTTTCCGAGCAAGCTTAGTCACTTTGGACTAAGTTTATGATTTTCGGGCATGCTTTGAAGTGTTTACACTTTCCAGGTAGAGTACACTTAACACTACTAACTCCCCGAGCAAGCTTGAAGTCTTGACATGAATATGTGATCTAGCTAGCTTTTAACAAGGATCTCTTGTTCCGGGCAAGCTTTTCATCTTATATGCTGAATGATATACCAAGCAAGCTTTGTGAACTTAGCTTTAGTCCACCGAGCAAGCTTTGTGTTTTTAAGTGATTAGTGTGAATATGGTTCTCTTTGAAATTACAAGTGTTTCCGGATAAACTTTGTTTTTTCAGGCACACTTTATATTCCGGGCACACTTTGAATGTTCAAATGTTCCCCTAATATACATGGGTAATTTAACTGATTTTCCGAGTACACTTTATGCTATGAAATCTCTAGCACACTGTATTCTTTTTCGGGCTACTTTGCATCAAAGTCTACTTGACTGATTACTTGTAAATTGTAATTGACCGAGTAAGGTTAGTGATTAAGTGAATTGACTTAGCAAGGTAGGTAAATTAGATGTATATTATATGGGCATCTTAGTTGATTCCTAGTAAGGTTGCATGCTTGATGTTTAATACTTGATTAATTTTTCTTGTCACTTAGTTCTCAAGCAATCTTGTATTTCAAGTAAGCTTTCTTCAGTTTAACTTCTAATTTGTACCAACTTATAACCGAGTAAGCCTTAAGTGGACTATACCGAGTGGGCTTTGCAAAACTTACACTGAAAATTTCCGAGCAACGTTTGCTAAAGATAATACTAAAAGTTGGTGTTTTCAAATGTGTAAAAAGGTTAAATGGATAAGGTTACTGTCTGACAGCTAATAACTCAATAAACGACAAAAAGCATTTAAAACCCACTTTCAAAAGGTATATAAGAGGGAGAGAGAGACTTTTTTCTACATTATTTTCCCTCTCTCTCTCTCTCTCCTTCCACTGATTACTCTAAGAAATATTTAACCGACTTATCACATTCGCTTTAATCCAAACCCTAACTTTACCAGCCCTCTAATTCCGCCTCGGTAAGCAATAATAACATGTTTTTCGACTACGATTAGATGATTATGGGCTTTGATTATGAATTTTTGCTAACACTCTGTTTTGTGTCTAGGTTATAAATTTGTCGAAGAACATGTTCTTAATAAAATTTCTCTCTTTCTTCTTTAATTTTATAACTTGAAATTACTTAAAGTAATGAACTTTAGGGAAAATTTCACTTTGGATATGTTTGATTATGTTGTTCAGATATGGAAGACGAAGTGGTTCCTAAATATTTCTTTGAGCAGAAGCACAACATGTGCGCTCTTCTACAAGTAACGCCAGACAATGAGAAGGTTGTCAGAATTATACGATGGTTGAGAAGATCAAATATTCAATTTGCACTGACAACAAGTCCTACTTATTAGGGAAATTCCAGAAGGGCATGTTCCTAAATATTAGACATTTAGAAGGGCATGTACCATTTACCGGAACCATTCATTAGACATTTAGAACTTGGCAACATTGCTATAGATCTTTTCAAGTCTTTCCTTTACATTAGCGAATTGTCAATGGATCGAAGCCACTGTTGCTAATCAAGATATACGGGTGGATGAGGCAGTTATTCGAAGATATCTACGGTTGAATGATGACAAACCTAACCCAATCCATCTCACAACTGCTAAATTATACAAGATATTTGTAAAATGTATGGGTTATTAGGGAAATACTAAAGATGGGCAATTCCAGAAGGGCATGTTCCATACCCTGTACTGATTTTTGATTCATCATATAATACAGGGGTTTGCCCCAAGGAAAGGGTCATGGACCCTCATGAGTGGAGATTTGGCAAATGCCACAGTCGGAGTATTATTTTACTATCCTTTCAACTTTTCACGAATGATATTTGAAGGATTAGTGCAAAATATGGAGAAGCCAATCAAGCAGAAGTTTTTGGCATATCCAAGATTCCTACAGATAATTTTTAATAAAGAGTTGGAGAACTTACCAACTACAGGAATCACACATGTCCTGCAAAATCCTGATACATTTAAAAGAATAGAGAATCTGGCTAGTACAAGCAGATTTGATCCAGAAGAGGTGTATGTAGATTTGCCCTGGTTGATGTTTGATGATGACTTAATACCTCAATTAATACCTCAATTGCATGTGTTATTATCTGAACCTGAGGAGGTTGCTGGAGGAGATGGTGAGAATGATGGACATGATGATAGTTCTGATAATAATGGGAATGATGATGATGCTGGAAATTTGGAAGGAGGAAATGTCAATCTTGAGGTCATTGCACAACCTCAGGGGGAGCAAAATATTATACCAGAACAACCCATACCAACACCACCTTTGTCACCACAACCACAAGACCAAACCACCCAATCCCTAACCCAAACCTTAACCCAAAGCCAACCTGAAACATCAACACAAATATCCCCACCACCACAAAAAGCCCAATCCAAACAGACACATTCATTCCAAGCCCAACCAATACTCAATCACCACCTCAACCAATCACAACAACCCAGCTTACCCCTATCCAAACTCAAACCACAACTTAAACGCCACCTGAATCATCTATACCACCCACATTTACCATCACTCACACCAAAAACCTTCTTATTACAAACATCAACCCACTAGCATCCACCAGTGAAAACATCTTTGAAGAACCCAACCCAATAATCCCTCAAACCACCAACCAGGACCAATCAGAACCTGAACATTTCTCTACCTCGCCACCAACAACCCCTCCTGCTGGAATCTATTTATTTCAAAGAAACCTGAATCTGATGTTTGAAAATGCAAGGTTAAAGAAGAGAAATGAGGAGGTAACAAAGGAGAATGTGTTTCTACTAGATAAATTGGCCCAAGCATTAATGAAAATTCAAAACCTGGAGCAGGAGGTTGAGAAGACCTCAGCTGCCTCAAAACAGGGGGAGAATATTATTGTGCCAACTAATGCTGAGAATGATGTAGTGATGAAGGATGCAGGAGAGAATGTTGATGGGTTGACATGCATTTTTAATGCTTATGATGATGATGATGAGAGTGAAGAAAGAGAAATGAATGATGATGAATATGAGGCAGATTCATCTAATAAAGGAGAACAAAACTATGATGTCAATGATGAAGTGATGAATGTTGTATAGAGAGATGAGGATTAACAGAAGGTGAGAGGAGAAGAGGCCACTGATGCTGGAATTGAAAAATTAAATGATGAAGAGAATGTGGAAACCACTGATGTGTTGACTGATATTGTAAATGAAGAACTGACTGATGTAATCATTGATGAAAATGTTGCTACTAAGGAGCTTACACACACTGAACCAGAAACTGAACAACAAGCAAGTTCCAAGAGAATAGAGCATGATTCAGAATTGGAAGCACTTGAAAAGTAGATTGATAATTATCAGCAGTTTGAAGATGAGGAAGATCTGAAAAGGAGATTAAATAAAGGAAAAACAAAAGTCTATGAAGAGGAGCCTGCTAAGGATGATATTGTGAAAGAGAAAATGTTGGATGAAGAGGAAGAGGCTTCTACTGCTGCAAGGAGAGAATTTGAAAATGTGGTAAGAGAGACAAGGGAAAGGGAGATACTTGCCTAGATCTTGTCTCCTGAAGTATTAGCATAGTAGGAAGCACTGATCAATCAAGCCAATGTTGCTAAGATGATAAATGAAGAAGAGGCTGATGATCAGATTGTCATTGAGGCACTGATTAATTTAAACCGGGCTGAGGAAGTTGATAACTCTCTAGCCTTGTTAGTGAGTATGTTTGCTCAATCTACAAGCCAGTCTCATCAGGAACCTGAAAAACAACCTGAAGAAACAGTTGAAGAGATGTTGGCTAAATCTTCAAAGATACATGAGAATGTTGGCAGATTTGAAAAGACATATTCAAGAAAGAGAAAAGCCACTGATCAGGGTATGAAGGATGATTTGAAGACCAAAAAAGGAAAATGGGATGATCAAAATAAATACTTTGTTGAAACACCTGATGATGAAGCAAGTCCAATAAGGAAAATTCCTCTACAAACTTTAAGGCCATATGAACATGTGCAAGGAGTGCCTAATGTACCAATCCCTGAAAATCCCACTCCTAATGAACCCAAGATTGATGCAGTGAATGAAACAACTGAGGAGGAGGATGATTCTGATGAAGATGAAAATGATAATGATGATGAAGATGATCAGGGAAAAAATGCAGAAACTGCTAATGTTGTGTCCCCACAAGTTACAATGACTAATGAACAAAGGGCCAACATTGAGAAAAGTATGTTGGATGCTAAAAGGAAAAATCCTTTGGTTGTGAAATTAAGAAGCTTTGGTATAAGCTTTGAAACCTTAGCTGATTTGAATAATGATCAATTGCAGAGAAGGTTGTATAAGGAGAGAGATGAAATCAAGAAAAAAAATTGAACAAAGGAATAAAGATGCCCAAAAATACAGAGAATATTTAAGGAAACATGGGTATTCTGAAAAAGATCTGATTCATTTCAATGTTGACAAGCTGAGAGAAGCCTATGAAGGAAAACGGGAAGAAATAAAAGAAAAATTTGTAAAAGAAAATGAGGAAGCTGAAAAGCTTGAAGCTTTGAAAGAAAAATTTGGAGGAAACTGTGGATATCTTTTGGAGAGAGGGATGAAGCCTAACATAATTGATTGTTTAGATAAGGATACAGTTGAAACAATCTTTAACAAAATGAAAAGAAAAGAAAAATTGAAAATGTTGGTACAACCTGAGCCATCCAGTGTGAAAGACAAGGGTTCAAAGCAGAAAAAAGAAAGTCAAAGATTCAAGGAGTATCTGAGATTGCACAACTACTCTGAAATAGATTTGAATAACTGTAATTTTGAGCTACTCAGTGATCTCTACCATAAAACCAAAGATGCTGAAAAGGAGAGGGAATTTGAGAGAGCCAAGTTGAAAACTGCTAATGTAAAGGAAAGACTTGAAAAGATCTATAGCAAATATAGGGGGAAGTGCAGATTCCTGATAGAACATGACAGAACACAGAATGATGTGGAATTAATGTCCCAAGAAATGGTTGAAAATGATTATAGGTATTTGAAAAGAAAAATTCAGAAGAAAGAAAAAGAATGTCAGTCTGAGCCTCCCAAAAAGAAAAGAAAATTGATGACTTTGAGAAAGAAACAAGTGGCAGAATAGGATACAAAAAGGACTGAAACTGATGAAACCCCAATCCCAGAGGAAGTGAAACCTGAACCTGTTGATGAACCTATTATTCCTTGGGAAAATGAAGAGATGATTGAAATTTTGAGAGGGGTAATGGTAAATCAAAAGGGAATGTATGTTAATTCCTTCAATGCACTAAACAAAGATGAACTCAAAGAGCTGTTTTATTTGCAAAAGGCTGAGTGGGAAAAGTATTATTGAAGGGTGAGAAACCCAGAAGTTTTGTGGATGGAAAATTTGTTCCTGCAGGCCTTACTGAAAAATCCAAGAATTTTGAATATGTTTATAAGACTTGTCAAGGACAAAGGTGAAATCTTTGAAGATCTCATCCACAATCCTGAAGAAATGATTGAGTCTATGTATTTGAATGCTTTTGGTCTCACAAGGCCCAGCCAACCCATGATGTCTATACCAACAGGGCCATCTGCATCAAGGCATCAACCAACAACACAAAGAGGTGAATCAAGTGGAGCTGGATTGCAAAGAACAACAAGACCACAATCACTTGTGGATCTACCAAGATGACTTTATTTTGACTCGGTCTCTCAGTCTCTGAAAGTAATAATGGAAAGCAAACAATTGAGAGACATCATTATGAGAGTTGATTTTGCTGAGTATACTCAAGAACAGCTGGAGAGAATGGCCAAACTTGATCTTTATGATTATAATGACACAAGCAAGATGGCAGGATGACAGCAGAATGAACTCTCCAAGTTATTGAATGATGAAGCTAACAAAGGATTCACATTTTTAAAAGAAAAAAAAAGCTGGAGGCTGACACAGCAGGTGAAAACAAGAAGCGCTGCCAAATTGAAAAAGATAGCCAGTGCCGAACTAAACTACCAGCTGAAAGTTAAAGATAAGAACCCTTTGTCAAACATGAATACATGCATAAGAATGGAAAGAAGAATGACACGCCCTAATTATACTGTGCAGAAGAATGGCGTCATTGCAGAAATTAAATACAAAGAAAATGCAGGCCATTATATTCTTCGAAACTTAGATGGAATAATTTTGGGCATAATTAGAAGAGATGAAGACCTGACCTACTTGCACAATGAAGATCGGAGAGATATTAGGGATTTGGACATTCCAGAAAGTCACATTCATTACCAAATCCTTTCTATCTTTTGTCAAAGGGCAGGAACTGTCATAGTGAATCGAAAGCAAGCCTACTACAATGCTAGAAGAAGATAATGATCTTTAGAATAGGCTTTGTTTTGTAATGTCTACGGACAACATTTGATTATGTAATTATTTGATTTTCTAATGAATATGTATTTTGATTTTAATTTGAATATGTATTTTTACTAAGTGTATGTAACCATAGAGATGTTTTGGGACAGCTGAGGTATTCCAATCTAGGGGAGAGATTGTTGAGTTAAAGATTTGACCTAAGAGAAGTATATGGAAGATTGGAATCTTCTCAACCTCCTTGAAAATCGCTAAGTATGGAACCTGGCACACCTGAGACATCCGAGCATGGTTTTACTTAGCCGGGCACGGTATTTTGTCCATCGGGCAATGTTATCTTCTATAATTCTTCTTTGGTGCATATCCGAACAGGGTTCACCAATTAGTGGATATCCGAGAAAGGTTCACTAATTAGTGTATACCCGGGCAGGGATCACTTTATCTAGCAAGTTTGTTCTTCATAGCCGAGTATGGTTTACTTCAGAGTAAGCTCTTGGATAACCAAGCTCATGAAGCCAAGTGATTGGAAGATCGGGCAAGGTATTCATTAATAATACTAGTGGTCCGAGTAAGCTTGACGTGTAATGAAATATCTCAAGTAACATGGGGCAGGGTTCAACTTAAGCAGGGTACAAGTGCTACCGAGCACACTTTGCTAATAAGTTATTTCCTATGAATGAGTTGATGGGATCATTGAAGAACAAGG
Source organism: Bidens hawaiensis (assembly GCF_021521415.1). NCBI lineage: Eukaryota > Viridiplantae > Streptophyta > Magnoliopsida > Asterales > Asteraceae > Bidens > Bidens hawaiensis. Next base: position 179,523 of record NW_027491238.1, on the reverse strand, counting down.
TTGCTCGTAAGATTATGTCGGGCAAAGTCGATATAATCAAGAGGATTGAAGTCTACTAGGTCAAGTAAAGTCTACCCTTCCCGGGCACACTTCTATGTTACCAAGTCTAAAGGAAGGCAGAGCACACAGTCTACTCAGAAAAGTTAATACTACTACAAGGCCTACCCAGAAGACTTGTTTTACACAGTATAGTTTTGAATATGTAATTTGAATACGTTTTAATCATTAGGGTTTCTAGAAGGAATGACAACTGTTAGGAGGTGACATGCCTATAAATAGAATAATTTATGGCACGCCTCCTACAGACGGATTTTAGCCTTTACACTTTTCAGATAAGAAAGAATATTATTGAAAGTGACGGCTGTCCTAGAATCGTACGGATATAACTTTCCCATCAAGAAACACTAAATCGATTATCGTTTGTATGATTTATATAAATGAAAATCTTTTGAGTGAATCTTGTGTGTTAGTTACCTTTGATTAATTGTTCACCAACTAAATCGTTTGTTATTGATTCCGCGTTTATCAAACGGTTTTGTTTCTAAATATAGCAACCCGTCATTAACTCTCTTGTCAACACATTATTGTGTGAGTTATGACTTAATTTGCTTAAAATCTACAAACAATCGGGGACCTGACAACATTCGTTATATAGGTTTAATCATTCGTTATATGTTTAATACTCATTCGCTATTAAAGTATAATTGATTCGTGCCACGTGTCAAATTTGTTACAACATAATAACAAAGCCATTCGTTACAGTAGCTGATTCGTTATAATATTCATGCCACGTGTCAAGTTCATCTTCACATTCATTACATAATTTTCATTTTAACCCCTTTAGTTTGAATTTTGTTAAGTTTTAACCTCTAATTGTTTAAGATGGCTGGTTATTATGCACTAGCTTCTCAGATGGTGTTGATGCAGCAAATTCTACATCTCGATGTTGAAATTGGATCTCATTCCAAATGTCCTCGTTTAATGAATTATAACGATTTTGCTAAATGGAAATCACGTTTCAAATCACATCTAGGGTCCGTACACCCTGATTGTTCGCGATGTCTTGAGGATGTATAGAATGTGCCTGTGGTTGGTAATGAGACTACTAGTTTTACACCAAACGCATTTACTCAATATTCTCAGGATGAAAAGAAAGTTTTAAAGATTGAAACTAATACATATTCCACTTTGACTATGGAATTACCTAGAAATATTTTTCATCAAGTGGGAAGTATTAAAATTTATGCATCCTTGTTTCTACACATAAGAATGAGAAGTATGGGTAATACTGAAGAAAGTAAAAAGGTGATGTTGAAGTTTCAATTCAGAAACTTTAATCTATTAAAAGGTGGGACTGTTGAGGAAATGATTACTCTATTTAATCATTTGATTGCCGAAATGAATAAGTTAAAAATGAACCAAAGGAAAGTTATAAGCTTGTACTGTGAAAAATGCTCTTCCAAGTTCCTATTCGACGTTTCTCATTGTACTTAAAGAGAATAATTTCTTTAAAAATGAAGATCTTATAGCAATGGAATTTATGCAAAAGATTGAAGATAGAGAGTATGACTTGAAATGCCAAAACTCATCAAAAGAAACTAAAGACCCGACTCTATATGGAGGTTGTTTGCCTTTCAGTAGTTCTGCAGCTCCAATTACTGGATTTCCCACTCAAACTTCACAAGGGGATCATTTTCCTATAGTGATCCAAATGTATGCTTCATGGCTTCTAGGTTTAACGATAACTCTGGTGGATCAACTACAAATGGCTTCACTGCACCACCTAATGTTAACACGAAGGAAGCTGAACACAATTTTGCTCTACTTATAGAGTTCAAGACATCCTATGAAAACTTGGTGGGTAGCAAGATTGCTAAAAGTGAATTGACTGATGAAGATTATGAGTAGATTGATTCTGATGGTCTAGAGTTAATGATTCTCAAAGGGAATATGACCATGATTGTAAAGAATGTAAAGAAGTTTGTTCAATGAATGGGTAAAGACTTACCATCTCTGAACAAAAGAGTTGGTTTTGATAAATTGAAGGTCAAAGGTAACAATTTTCAAGAGTTTGGTCATTTTTCCAATGAGTATGACAAGCCAAAGAAGGAGTATAACGGACCTCGAAACCAAGACAGAAATACCAGATAGAAAGACTATTGTGTAATGAAAATCAAGCAAATCTTGCCATGTTTGAGCTAACCGAAAGTTTTCAATATGCTATTGGGTACGAATTGTCTTCTAACAATAAGACAGAATCGGATTCTGATGATTCTTGCAACATGCAACCTACATCTTTTGTGTGCATGACTAAGATTGACGAGGTTAGTCCTTCTTCTGTTAAATAATCTGAAAATGTGTCATGTTCTGAGTGTGAAACTGTTAAATCTAGAATTGATTTACTTAAAGCTCATAATGATTCATTAATGAATGAACTTGCTTCAGTCAAGAATACATATAGACAATCCCTAGAATCACAAAAGAGATCTAAAGAAAAAATTGAGGATTTGTTTATAAGTAATCATGATTTGAAGGCAGAGTTGTCAGTAAAAATGACTATTAATGATAGACAATTTCAAGAAATTCTCAAACTGAGGATTAAGATAACCGAACATGAAAATGAGGTTCTAGAGTTAAAAAGTCAATTAAAGAAGTTTTGAACCTCTTCATTTTTGTTGAATGAAATTATTAAAGTGCCTGGTAAGCAAAAATGTTCAAGGAATGGTTTGGGTTTTGTTGAAGTTCCACCCATGATGACTGTTCCCCAAATTCGCTTGCGGGGAAAGAAGAAAATGTTACTGAACCAGTCATCTTTAAGGAAAAAACCAAATTGGTTGAAAATGACAACATCGTTGTTCAATTTTCAACTCAAAAAACTCATATTCAAATTAACAAGATCTTTGTTGAGAATGTTGAGAATGTAATCATTGAAGATGTAGTTGAACCTGAAATTGTGCACAAAGACCAGAACGTTCCACGTTCAAATTACATTTTATGTAAATCTCATAAATTTGTGGAGGCTATGTATGGTTCAAATACATCTAAAGTGAAAAAGGAAAAATCTGCTAAGGTTAAGGCTAAGAAATCTGAAAAACCAAATATTTCTGATGAGAATTTGATGCATCTCATCAATCCTGTTCCTTCTAAGATAAACAATGGTAGAGTGTTTAAGTTAAAAGGTATTAGCAAAGTGTTCATTGAGAAAGACGTTCCTCTTAATCTTATCAAACCTGAATTGATAGAAAGCGTCTTTCAAAATGAAACTTCAAAGATACAAGATCTTGAACATGTATTTGTTAATTCCAAAGCATCAAACACAAAAAACCCTTTGGTTAGATCCAAAAAAATTTTAAAATCTGTCAACAAAGTTCAATTTGTTAATTTAACTAGAACTGACACTTTATAGAGTTTTTCTAATTGCTCAAATCTAGATTTTTATATGAAAAAGAAATCTGTTATGTTTGATGATTTGAACAAAGGGCATGTTTATGGTGCTTTTCATCAACCTTCTTTAGCATCAGTTTCTGCTAAACCACAATGTGCATTTGTTGACATGTGAACTTGCTTTTTATATAGTGAACAAGGTCATGTTGTAAGAAACTGTGGAATGAAGAAGTCACAAAATCTTCATTCGTTTATCAAGGAACAAGTCAAACTCGTTCCTTTGATTAGTTAAATTTTGAAAAGACCTATGTCCTGTAATGATGAGATTCACATCATGTTTTCAAATGTGAATCCACGCAAAGTGATTAACGTTGATGAAAGCAAAGTTAATTTAAAGCCCAAATTTGTTCCTATGGAACCAATTTGTATGAATGTGAACACAAATGTAATTCAAGCAGCGCATTTGAGACGAAAGTTGAAAAGACTTGTGACTTATTCACAAGCAACTAATTAGCATTGGGATTCAATCAAAGTTAACTCTTCAAATGAAATTATAGAGGTGCCCAAGACTGAGCCCTGGACTGCCTTTTTGAACCAATCATTTTACCTCTTTGTGCACAGTTCATCCAAGACTATATCTGGTGAAAACTGGATTATGGATAGTGGATGCTCTCGTCATATTACCAGCAACATTAACCTACTATAAAATGTCAAGAATATTCAAGAAAGGTATTTAGCTTTCGCGGGTAATTCTGGGGGTATGATTACAAAAGAAGGAGATGTGCCAAATGGCCGTATTACATTTGAGAAAGTTAATTATTGTGATAAGGTGGATCACAATCTGTTGAGCGTGTCTCAAATTTGTGATAAAAATTGTACCACTGTATTCACTGACAAGGAGTGCATAATACTCAAAACAGGATATGTCAGTCTAGAAGACATGATTGTTATGCGATCTACTCGGTCCAATGATATTTATGTACTAATGTATCCACTTCTGTTGAAGCATGTTTTTTCTCAAACGCAACTGAGAAAGACTCGATTATGTGGCACAAGCGTATGAGTCACATTCATGCCAAAAAGATGAATTATCTTATGTCAAATGATTTAGTTGAAGGGATTTCCTTGAAAGACTTCAAATTGACCGATCACTGTGTTGCATGCAAAAAGGGTAAACAGACTAAGAAGCCACACCCTTCTAGGTTAATTAATTCCGTTGATACCCCTTTGGAATGACTTCATATAGATATGTTTGGTCTCGTGAATGGTGTGAGTATTGCTGGAGATTGGTATTGTCTAGGTGTCATTGATGACTATTCAAGATATTCATGGGTGTTATTTATGAGTTCTAAAGATCAGATACATGTTCTTGTGCCAAATCTAATCACTAAGATCGAATCACTATACAAATACAAGGTAAGACGCATTCGGAGTGATATTGGTACGGAGTTCAAAAACACTGTATTGGATTTCTTTTGCATTCAAAAGGGAATTCATCGAGAATATAGTGCTCCTTATGTACTTCAACAGAATGTTGTTACTGAAAGGAAGAACCGCACACTGAATAAAGCTGAATGAAAAATGCTAGAAGATTCAAAGCTTCATGTCTAACTTTGGAATGAGGCGGTGAACACTGCTTGTTACACGCTTAATCGTATTCTGGCTGTGAAGAAGCTACAAAAGAAAAGTTATGAGTTTTTGAATAATCGAAAGCATTATTTAAATTTTTTGGAACCATGTGTGTGTCTGTCACACCCTCAAAATCCACTAACGGAGTTTTACCGTCAGAGGGTGTGAACTAACAGGATAGGAATCATTAGTTATAATCAAACACCGTAAGTAAAGTTTTCAAACCACGAAACATTTAAGTGTAAATAAGTGCGGAAGTGTAAATTCATAAACCAAGTGTTGCGTCACGCAGGACGACTTAAAACCCAATTAATAACAGTTTAAAAACAAGTTTGCAAAAACGATAGAGTTCAATGTAATGCATGTTCCTATACCGCGCGCCCGCCTCAGCTACCTGAGAATAACATACTAAAAGTGTTAACACGGGGTTGGTGAGTTCACAAGTTTATATAAATAAAGCGTTTGCGTTGCGTTTACATTTTGCGTTTGCGTTACCAGATAATGTTAAATCAATTATATATCCATAGGTAGCTAACCTATAAAACAAGTATTACTAAGTGTTCGACACCGAAGCTGACTGTTTATCAATTGCCTTGCCACCATGTCTACCACAACCATGGAAAATGTGTTAGCCAAGATTACACCCACTCGACCTCCAGTCGAGTTTAGAGTTGGGTAGGGTTTGTTAAACCCAGTAGTACTACTCAACAATGACTCGCTATTATACAAATACTAAACGGTTCGATGTTATGAAGGACTTTAGTTGGTTCGTTTGCCACTTAGCCTTTACAAGTGATATATAACTAATAACAAAATCTAAAGCGTTTTGGAGTATGTTATCTCCCCCAAGTAAAAAGCGTTTAAAAGAGTAAAAGGGGAACGTGAAACTCACTGTTTGCGAAGAATTCAAAAACAAGTCAAACAAGAGATGCGCGCCACAAAAAATCCTCACTAGCGTTCTAAAACAAGAATGAGATTTTCTAAGTGTTGGAACTATTATTGAGTCTCTAGACTCGGCACATAATACCTATACATGAGATACGTTTCGTGTTTCGTTTGTGAATTGTGTGTGACTCAACAAACACATTGATGATACGTTACATGTGTGAACAACTACTTACACGTCAAGTATTAATATTGTACATTACTAGCAATTATTCCCCACAAGGGCAATTTAGTCAAAATCATGGCAATTATCTAACAACAAATACGTTTCATGTAATTTCGTATAGTTCATCAGTTAGTTTTATCAAGACAGATTTCTACTTGAAAGATTACTCTATTCAACAGATCAAAACATATCAATTAATTCACCAAAAATCGTCACAAAAGCACACATGAGTTAGGTTTCCAGAACTATTTTTATTATATTTTTATTCCACATAGTTTTCTCACAAAGACCAAAATATTGCAGTAAACTCACAGCAGTCAAAATCATGCGCAATAGAATGATATTTGTTATTCCCGTTAAATGGTAATTTCAATTAATGTAAGACCAATTGGGTTAGGTTCTTAACTCAACATGTTAACTTCCAGAAGTAGAACCAACCCATTTGGTCTTGTATTTTATGAGATATTATAATTTCAAAACAGCCTAACAGTAGACCTCACAATTCAGACTTGCACTTCGTTTTTGTAAAATAATAAAAGTTAACTTTTCCCTGTCCAATAATTACAAACTTGGATTTTATAGAAACTAGACTCAACCTAGTACACTGTAGTATTAATAATATCGACCAATTACCATATTAACATTCAATTACAGTCGTCTAAACATAAACTTAACAATCTGTCCTGTACCAGTCTACATCAAAACTCAACATAACAACAATCTATGAACCATAATCCATGCATATAACACTCTAGACATAATATTTACCAACCATGCATATCAATTTCACATTACACACATAGTAGGGTATTTCTTGAAAGTTTAAAATCAAAGAACAATGATTAACAAACAACAATAACACAACAAGTTATCAATTTCATTAGCAAATCATCATCAAGCATATAATCAAACCCTAACTCATCTAAATCATCAATTTCGTGAATTAGGGTTTTGATTAACCCATTCAATATCAAAATTAAACATATGGAATGCATAGAGTAGTTGTTAATACCTTCCTAGCACCTTAATTCTTCAACCAAAAGCTTGAAAATCCTTGTGTGTATGTGTGTGTAGTGTGACGGCAGCCAAGAAGAGGGGGGGGGGGCGATCGGGTTTGGGAGGGAGAGAGGAGGTTAGGGTTTTTGTTATTAATTAATAATAATTATATTACACAATGGCTCCTCAACTTTTAGTTATTACTTTTCTAGCATAAAATTGCTTTTTGCATCTTGAGTTAATGTTCTACTCAATATTATCAAATAACACATAAGCCTAACATATAATTATCAATTACTTATTGTTTTGATGGTTTTGTTTGTTCACCAATGGTTTGAGTCAACTCGTTTGCGTTTCGGTGCAATCCCGAAAGATTACATGTGTAGTGATTGTCAAGCGTCATTTAAAACCCTAGTTTAAATGAAATGAGATGTGCGTTATAGTTCTAGTGATCTTAAGTTTGAATTGACGGAGTTTGGATTAACGGAGTTAACCTGAAATTGACGAGTGTCACATCATTCCCATGTTGAAAGAATTTTCGTCCCGAAAATTTGAGTCAAGTCGCAATGGGTGTCTGAAAAGGCAAGAAAATTTTTCAGTTTGTCATAGTGTCCTTGTAGTATGTTGCAGAAAGATGCGGTAAAATTCAAAGAAAAAGCTATTAAAGGTTATTTCTTGGGTCATGCATCACCTAAGAAACGAGTGTTCAATTTTACTTTGGTTTATTTTAAAGAGTGGTACCATGCTGATTGTCAACGATACACAACATCCCCTGCTGGAAAGGGTCCTGATTGGATGTTTGATTATGAGAGTTTATTTAATTCATTTACTCCCATAGTTGGTCAACCTAACAACGACTTGGTGCGTTCTTACTTAGAAAATCAATTGTTTTCCACACCGAGATCTTCATCTTAATTATGAAAATGTTACAGAAGAAGATACTCCTGATACATCTGATGTTATTTCTATTTCGTCAAATGATGGTCATTTTCTTGAAAATCATGAGATCGGTGAATCATCTCATGACGCTAAAGAGAATCTGACTAATTTAACTGATAATGTTCTTGTTCATGAGAATCCGACATTTCGGATTCACACGTATCATCCTCAGGACAACATCATTGGTGATCTTGATGTTGTTGTGCAAACACATCATCAAATTGCTAACTCAGGTGAAGTTAATGTATTTTGTGCGTATGCTGATACACATTCATCGAGATCCTAAATCTCGCAAAATGCACTTGCTTTCTATCTCAAATGGAACCAACAAGTGTTCGTATGGCGCTTGTAGATTCTCCATGGATATAGGCAATGCAAGAAGAACTACAATAGTTTAACCGAATGTGTGTTTGGGATCTCATTGACAAGCCTGATAGAGTTAAGAAGCCTATCCCAACCAAATGGGTATTTAAATGCAAGAGGGATGACCGTAAGGTCATTGTCAGAAATAAAGCACGTTTGGTTGTGCAAGGGTTTCATCAGCAAGAAGGTGTAGACTACACAGAAGTATATGCTCCAGTTGCTCGATTGAGGCTATACGAATATTTTTAGCCTATGCAGCTTTCAAAATATTATGGTTTATCAATTGTATGTCAAAAGTGCGTTTTTCAATAGGGAACTTCTTGAAGAGGTGTTTGTGTTACAGGCTCCTAGTTTTGAAGATCCAGATTATCCATACTATGTTTACCGATTAAACAAGGCTCTTTACGGTCTACACCAAGCCCCGAGAGCTTGGTACGACACACTTGCTGATCATCTGACTGATAATGGATTCGAATGAGGAACTATGGACTGTACTCTCTTTTATAAAAATGTTGGTGATGATTTGTTCCTCGTCCAAGTATACGCTGATGACAACATATTTAGTTCTACAAATAACAAGCTGTGTAAGGAGTTTGAGAAGTCAATGCAGATAAAATTTGAAATGAGCTCGATGGGGGAGATGAATTTCTTCTTAGGGTTGCAGGTTCATCAGTCTGACGCTTGAATTTTTGTTCATCAGACAAAATATGTTAACGATGTCTTGAGCCGATTCAAGATAACTTCCAGAAATATCCCTTCGATGCATCTTCTCGTGGGTCATAATTTGTCACTGGATGAATTGGATTATACCGTAGATCCAACCCTTTACTGAGCAATGATAGGTTCTTTAATGTATTTAACTTTTTCTCATCCTGATATCATGTTTGATGTTTGTTTATGTGCTAGGTATCAATCGTGTCCCCGAGTGACTCATCTACGGGAGGTTAAACACATACTTCACTATATGAGGGGTAATCCTGGCACCGGGTTATGGTATCCCAAGGATGATATCTTTGACCTCACTGCGTTTTCAGATTTTTTTTACGGAGGTGGAAAGATAATTTTCAAATCTATTACATCAGGTTGTCAATTTCTAGGAAGCCGGCTTGTTTCCTGGGAGTGTAAGAGGAAGACAGCGGTCTCCACTTAAACAGTAGAAGCAGAGTGTGTGGCATCCTCGAGTTGCTTTTCACAGGTTCTTTGGATCCAGCAACACTTACGGGATTACGGTTTGAAGTTTCTTACTACATATTTATTGATAACTCTGCTACTATTAGTATCACCAAGAACCCCATGCACCGCTCTAAGACAAAGCATATAGATATTCGATATCATTTTATCTGTGATTGTTTTGAAAATAAATTAATTGATCTTGAAAATGTGCACACAGATTTTCAAAAAGCTGATCTATTTACCAAATCTTTTGACAAAACGCACTTTAACTTTTTTCTTGGTTTAAACGGATAGAAAACTCTTTCAGACAAAACACGCATACTTCACTATTTGCGTTTTGGGGGAGAAAATTGAAAATTCAAAAATATTGTGATTTAAGTTTGTATAGAGAAAATCCAAAAACATTAAAAATTGAAAATTCAAAAATATTGCGATTTCAGTATGTATAGAGAAAAACCAAAAATATTCAAATATTTGAAATTTTTCAAAAATATATGTTTGGTCCCGATATTCATTTCTCGATATACGGGATAGCCATTTACCTGAAAATGGAAAGTGACTAGGGTACTATTACAACAAAAGAGGTGAGGCGGTCATCGTGTTGGAAAGGGACTGAAGATTATGATCGAGCTATGACAACAGAATAGGTGAGTCATAGACCCAATGTGGCTCGTTAATTATCTGAAACCGACAACGATGTGTTATTAGAGAACAAAATTTTGTTTGGAAGGCATGAAGATTATGATCGAGCTATGCAATTCCCACGTGCTATACGTGTGTGTCATGCGTGTGGGATTCATATTTTTCGAGATTGGAAGACCAAGAGATTCAAGTAAAGAGCTCAAAACAAGGGGGTGTTTTTTAGTACACGGTTTTGTCGACTCGAGTCTTTGTAATAATTATCTAATTTATTATTATTTTAATGTAAAGGGCAAATTAGTAATTTTATGTCCCATTTGTTTCATTAAGTATGTTTCACGAATGAGACCATCAGTGTTTATTAGTGTTCATTCGTTAAGGATATTTAACGAATGGAACATATTCGTTATCTAATGTATCCATTCATCATGGAATGATGACGAATGGGGTATAGCGAATGAGTCATTCGCTATACCTTTTTGATTACTTATGTAATGAAGACGAATGAAGGCCGTTCGTTACGGAAAGTGTAACGAATGGCATTCGTCTTCTATATATAGGCTGTTATGCCTAAGTTTAATTAAAGTGTTTTATAAAGTTATTTCTGGTTTGTCGTTACTCTGCCCAATTGTCCTCCCAACACTTCAGTTAATATTATCAAGTTCTTTATACATAGATATATATAAAATAACTAGATCCATATGCAATTCATGGAACTCACATATGCAATTCATTGCAGGAGTTCACAAGAAGAAATGATGTGAAGAAAGGAGATATTAGTCTCTTCATGGGAAATGGAGCAAGAGTTGACGTCCATGCTCCGGGGAAATTATGTTTTAAAGCTTCCACATGGTTTGGAAGTTATTTTGAAAAAAATTTTATATTATACTAGTTTGACTAGGAATATTATCTCTGTTTCTGTATTAAGACAATTTGGATATGATTTTAAGTTTGTTGACAATGGTATTTATGTTTTTATGAAGGATGTCTTTTATTTTAAATCAATGCCGTCAAATGGCATTTATGAATTAGTTCATGATAATACATCCATTGATGACTCGTTGTACCAAGCTAACACCAAAAGACTCAAATTGGATTTGAGTGAAACTTTTCTTTGGCATTGTCGCCTTGGTCACATAAACAAGCATCACATTAATACACTTCAAAAGAATGGTCTTTTGGAAGTGAATAATGATTCATTTGATAAATGTGTGTCCTGTTTGTTGGGGAAGATGATCAAGGAGCCCTTTAGTGGAAGTATTGAAAGGGCGAAAGACTTATTAGGTATCATACATTCGGATGTATGTGGTCCATTTAAGACAATGACAAGGAATGGTGAAAGATACTTCATTACCTTTACCGATGATTATAGTCCATATGGGTATGTGTTCTTGTTAAGACACAAAGATGAAGCCTTTGAACTGTTTAAGGTCTTCCAAAATGAAGTACAAAATCAACTCAACAAAACATTCAAAGTACTACGTTCTGATAGAGGAGGTGAATACCTCAATGATGTGATCTAGAACATCTTAGGAGTTATGGGATTGTCTCACAACTTACTCCACATAGAACACCGCAACATAATGGTGTGTCCGAGAGGAGGAATCGAACTCTATTGGATAGGTTCGATCTATGATGGATAGAAGTACATTACCTCTATCATTTTGGGGTTTCGCTTTGATCTCTGCTGCCCGTAGTATTCTAAATATGGCACCAACCAAGAAAGTGGATAGGACACCTTTTGAAATATGGCATGGAAGGGTTCCATCGTTATCATATTTAAAGGTATGGGGTTGTGAGGCATATGTCAAGAACAACACCCAAAACAAGATTGAAAGCCGATCCACTAAGTGTATCTTTGTTGGATTTCCCAAAGATTCGATGGGATATTATTTCTACAATCCAAACGAGCATAAAGTGTTTATAGCTCGAAAGGCTGAGTTCTTAGAAAGAAGGTTTCTTATAGAAGGAACTGATATAACTGTGGAGCTGGAGGAGGATCGAGAACCACAAGCCGATACGCGTTTGGTTGGCACAACAATCAACAAGAGGTTGTTGATAATGATCAAATGGTTGATCAAAACATACAAAACGTTCGCAAATCTGGTAGAATTAGCACCCTACCTGAAAGATATGGATTTTTCATGGATGGATGCTACGTGGTAGATTCTGATGAACCCACCACATACCGAGATGCAATGTGACAATTTGATTGTGATAAATGGCTGGAAGCCATGAACGTTGAGATGCAATCCATGCATGATAACCAAGTATGGGACTTGGTTGTACCACCTCTTAATTCCAAACTGGTTGGAAGTAAGTGGGTTTTAAAGAAGAAAACATACATGCGTCGAAATTTGGATACTTATAAAGCTAGACTTGTAGCAAAGGGTTTCACTCAATCTCAAGGGGTTGATTATGATGAAACTTTCTCGCCCGTGACGTTGCTAAAGTCTATAAGGATATTATTTGCCATAACTGCATATTATGACTATGTGATATGGCAAATGGATGTCAAAACAGCTTTTCTCAATAGACACCTTGAGGAAGATGTCTATATGGTTCAGCCTAAAGGTTTTGTTGATCCACAACATCCTAACAAAGTATACAAGTTGAGGAAATCAATCTATGGATTGAAGCAAGCATCTAGAAGTTGGAATCACCGTTTTGATGATGAAGTCAGGAAATTTGGATTCATCAAAAACGCTGATGAAACTTGTGTTTTATAAGAAAGCCAGTGGGAGCATCATTACCTTTCTAGTATTATATGTCGATGACATTTTACTATTTGGAAATGACATTCCAACCTTGGAAGGGGTAAAAGCCTGGCTTGGAAATTGCTTTTCCATCAAGGATCTTGGTGAAGCCGCCTATATTATGGGAATAAGGATCTATAGGGATAGATCAAGGCGGTTGATAGGTTGGAATCAAAGTGCATACATTGACAAAATCTTGAAAAGGTTCAAGATGGAAAACTCTAAAAAAGGTTTGGTACCTATTCAAAGAGGAACAATATTGAGTGCTTCCCAATGTCCAAGCTCAAGGGTTGAGCAAGACAAAATGAATGGAATCCCATATGCGTCTGCTATAGGATCCATCATGTATGTCGTGATATGCACCTGACCGGATGTGTCATGCGCTTTGAGCATGACAAGTAGATACCAACAAAATTTGGGAACTAGCCATTGGATGGCAGTTAAGAGCATATTGAAATACCTTAGGAGGACTAAGGATATTTTTCTAATATATGGCTCTGGTGAGGACGAACTCACTGTAAAGGGTTACACGGATGTGATTTTCCATATTGATCGAGATGATTCTCGATCACAATCGGGATATGTCTTCGTTCTAAATGGTGGTGCTGTCTCTTGGAAGAGCGCAAAACAAGACGTGGTAGCCTTGTCCTTCACTGAATCAGAATACATCGTCGCTTCCTTGGCAACTCAAGAAGCTGCATGGATTAGAAAGTTCATTGCCGACCTAGGGGTAGTCCGTACCATTTAGGACCCTCTAGAAATATTTTGTGACAACGAGGGTGCGATTGCTCAAATCAAGGAACCCCGTGCACATCAAAAGACTTGGCACATTGAGTGGAGATTCAACTACACAAGGGATGAGGTTGAAAAGGGAAAGATATGTATTCGCAAAGTTCCCACTGATCAAAACATTGCAGATCAACTCAGAAGCTCCTTGAAAGGCAGAAGCATGAGGGTCATACTTGCATCTTAGGAATTCGATATTCTAGTGATTGGATTTGATCAAATTATGTATTTGGATATCGGAAAATTTTATTTTAGCTCAATCATATGGTTTTTGGTTATGGTCATGTTCTTGAGTTATGTTCCATTTTAGCATGTTTAAATCCGTGAATAATTTGATTATTCTAAACGTCCGTAGTCAATAATAGTTGTGGGAACAAATATGAAAGTAAGACTATTATGAACTTCGATTGGTAGATATTCATGAGGTATGAATATAGAAAAGGGTTTGCTGCCAAGGTTCGTAGATATTTATGAAATAAATATTGGACTGACCCGCCCTCAATTTTACTGCAAGGAATCCTTGTGATTTGTGATCATAAGTAAATTTGAATAAAGGCGAACATCATAGTATCCTCAGACCTGAGATACATATTGGGTCTTGATATTCACCGACTATTATACTCTGACTTAGTTCTTTGCTGCTCTGAAATATGTTAGTATATAAGGCTAAGCTCAAGTATGGTACGAGGTGATAGTGAGAGACAGATGTAGTCAATAGGGGATTTGTCCCTCTTATTCGTTGAGAGTTAAATGTCTAAGGCCTGATTACTTAAATCAACAAAGAATGATCACTCTGTGTCTATGGATTTAACATGACATTTGAGACAAAATGATAAATGATAGTTTCACCTAAATCATTTTCAAGTATGGGACTTGAAGGGGATGATGTTATTGAATGGCACTTCGTCATACGTATTAAGGATAGTAAACTGTTGTTAGGCGGTATTTGCTATTTGTATCAATATTCTATGTTTCTTGTGCAAGTGGGAGATTGTTGGAATCGATCTGCCCAAGACACATATTAGATTTGATGTGGCTAGTACGTTGTGATCCAAGTCGGGTCATACCCAATAACAAGCTAGACAAATGCCACTATAATTATTATTAGATATGATCTAAGTAATAACAATCCACACTTACATATTTGGAAAATGGGTTTTCTAAATGTTGCACATGTGTGTTAAGTAAAATATGTGGATAATTTATGTTTGAGAGAAATACTATTTATTAGGATAAATAACAAAATATGTTTTAAGGAAATAATACACAAATTTGAGTTTGGTTTTGGGGGGAAAGGCCCCATGGTGGCCGGTCCCATCCCTCTCCCTCTCTCCTATTTTGTTTTGCTCCAAGACATGCAAACAATTTAATTGGGAGATTAGTTTTTCTTGGTGAATGCTTACATCTTCTCTCTCACACACAAACTCTCTCTAACCTCTCGGCCAAAAACCCAAGAGCAAGAACAAGAGTTTGCAAGAAGTGAAGGACCCTAGAAACCTTGGGTGTTTGTCAATTAGCTCGTTGGGTATGCAAGCTTGAGGATTCCTCCTTTGGATTCTAGCCGTTCAATTTCATTCATTCCTTTCATTCTCGGACTTGAAGGTATGTTTGTTAACACCCTATGTATGATTTTGATAGCATGTATATTGTATCTGGATCCTGGTTTGGGTTTATATACATAAACGGGTTTATGTGAATTGGTAAAACAAGATTCAAAACTTATATACTCCGCTGCGTTTTCCTTAATAAATGGTTATTTTGGACTTTGATAATCTTGCTATGTCACACCCTCAAAATCCACTAACGGAGTTTTATCGTCAGAGGGTGTGAACTAACAGGATCGGAATCATTAGTTATAATCAACCCATAAAAACGTTTAAATGAAAATAAGTGCGGAAGCGTAAAAACCAAAAGATAAAAGTAGCGTCACGCAGGACGACTCAAAATCCCATAATAACAGTTTAAAATCAGGATGCATAAACAAAAGCATTTCAAACAATGCATGATCCTATACCGCGCGCCCGCCTCGGCTACCTGAGAATAACATACTAAAAGTGTCAACACGAGGTTGGTGAGTTCACAAGTTTATATAAAATAAAGCGTTTAGCGTTTGCGTTCAGCGTTTTGCGTTTAGCGTTTTGCGTTCAGCGTTTTGCGTTACCAGATAGTGTTATGTCAATTATATATCTATAGGTAGCTAGCCTATAAACTAAGTATTACTAAGTGTTCGACACCGAAGCTGACTGTTTATCATTTGCCTTGCCACCAGGTCTATCCCGACCATGGTATGTGTTTAGCCAAGATTACACCCACTCGACCTCCAGTCGAGTTTAGCGTTGGGTGGGGTTTGTCAAACCCAGTAGTACTACTCAACAATGACTCGCTATTATCCAATACTAAACGGTTCGATGTGAATGAAGGACTTTAGTTATTGCGTTTTCGGAGTATGTTATCTCCCCAAGTGAAAAGCGTTTGAAAATAGTTTAGAGGGGTAAGTGAACTCACTGTTTGCGAAGAATTCCCAAATTAAATCACCAAAGGATGCGCGTCACAGAAAAACTCTCTCTAGCGTTCTAAAACAACAAAGAGATTTTTCTAAGTGTCGGAACTATTATCGAGTCTCTAGACTCGGCACATAATAACTATGCACACAATATGTTTCGTGTTTCGTTTGTGAATCGTGTGTGACTTTAACAAGTACATTTGTGATACATTACATGTGTGAGCAATTATTTACGTGTCATGTATTAATAATGTACATCACTAGAAATTACTCCCCGTGAGGGCAATTTGGTCAACACATAACAATTAACTAGCAATTATTCCTCGCAAGGGCAATTTGGTCAAAACACGACAACTATTTAGCAAGTATTCCCCACAGGGGCAATTTGGTCAAAACATAACAATTAATAAGCAATTATCAGGTTTCATGCATTTTCACAAAATTCAGCAGCTAGTTTCACCGAGACAGAAATTCTACTTGAAAGATTGTACTATTCCACTGATCATAGCATCTCAATTAATTTACTAAAAATCATCAAAAAAGCATACATGTATTAGGTTTCCAGAACATATTTTATTTTATTTTTATTCCACATAGGTTTCTCACAATGATCAAAACATTACAGCAAACTCATAACAGTCAAATTCATGCGCAACAGAATTTTATTTGAAATTACCATTAAATGAAAAATCCAACAAAGGCAAGACCAATTGGGTTAGGTTCTTAACTCAACAAGTTAACTTCCAGAGGTGGAACCAACCCATTTGGTCTTGTAGTTCATGAGATATAATATTTACAAAACAACCTAACAGCAGGTCTCCCAACTCAGATTTACACAACGTTTTTGTAAAATCATAAAAGTTAACTTTTACACGTCCAAAAATTACAAATTTATATTCTTTAGAGACTAGACTCAACCTAGTTTACTGTAGTATCAATTATCTCGATCAATTTTTATATTCACACCCCGTTAGAGTCAATTGAACATCAATAACACAATCTGTCCAGAAACTGTTTGCATCCATACTCAACATATTAACTATCTATAGACCATAATCCGTTCATATGACATTCAAGACACCATAATAATTATCCATGCACATCAAATACACACCACATACACGATTAGTGTTTTACTTGGACTCAAAAATCAAAGAAACAAGCAATTAACATGCAATAACATCAATTCTAGTTATCAAATCAACAATCAATAAATAATTAACCATCATCTAATCAAAACAAGTCATATGGACATCATATATATAATTTCCAGATTCTAGGGTTTATAATTATACCTTCAAAGGCACAAAAATAAGCAAGAGGAAGGTAGAGGATGACTAGAGTCGGATGTAAGATGCTTCAATTGTGAAAAACAAGATCAAAGATCAAGTATTATGTGTGTGTGTGAGCCGATCGCAAGGGAGAGCAAGGGGGGGGGGGGCTACCGTCAATTGTGAGGGAGAGGAGAGAAAGAGATTAGGGTTCTACATATTATTAATAATAACAAGATGTTACACTTAAGTCCCTCAACTTTCAAATGTTACTTTTCTAGCTTAATTAATTTAGTTCTAGTTTCTTGTTTAGCATCACATATAATATAATCAAGTAACACATATGTCTAACACATAATTATCACATAACTATTGTTTTGACGTTTTTCGTTTATTCACCAATTGTTTGTGTCAACTCGTTTGCGTTTCGGTGCAATTCCCGAAAGACTACACATGTAATAATTGTTCAAGCGTCATTTAAACCCTAGCTTATATGTAATGAGGTGTGCATTATAGATTCAATGATCTTAAGTTTGAATTGACGGAGTTGAGTTAACGGAGTTAACCTGAAATTGAAGATTGTCACATCATTCCCATGTTAAAGAATTTTCGTCCCGAAAATTTGAGTCAAGTCGTGATGAGTGTCTGAAAAAGTAAGAAAAATTTTCAGTTTGTCATATCATCCCCTAGTAGAAAGAAATTTCGTCCCGAAATTTAATTCATACCTCCGGTGATTTCTGACGGTTTGTCGGGTTTTGCGGTTTTCTGTGTTTGGTCAGCCCTTCAAAAAGGTGAGGATACTTTTTCATCATTTGATCCTCGCGTTCCCACGTGAACTCCGGTCCACGTCTTGAGTTCCAACGAACCTTAACGATTGGAATTTTGCTGTGCTTGAGTGTTTTGGTTTCCCAATCCAAAACTTCAACTGGTTCTTCAATGAAGCGTAGCTGTTCATCAACTTGCAGTTCTTCCAAAGGGACTACTTGGGATTCATCAGATAGGCATTTCTTCAAATTGGATACGTGAAAAACATTGTGTACACTGCTGAGTTCCGTTGGTAAGTCCAGTCGGTACGCCACCGGACCAAC
The DNA here is from genome assembly GCF_021521415.1 of Bidens hawaiensis. Classification (NCBI taxonomy): domain Eukaryota; kingdom Viridiplantae; phylum Streptophyta; class Magnoliopsida; order Asterales; family Asteraceae; genus Bidens; species Bidens hawaiensis. The sequence goes on along the minus strand of NW_027491238.1, from coordinate 160,885 downwards.
GCGTTCCATTATCCGGTAAGGACCAACATATCGTGGGTTGAGTTTGTTTTGCTTTCCAAAGCGAACCACACCTTTCCAAGGTGAGACTTTGAGTAACACTTGATCGTTCACTTGAAATTCGAGAGGTTTTCGGCGCTTGTCGGCGTAACTCTTTTGACGATCTCGTGCTGCTGCCATGCGGTTTCGGATTTGAACAATCTTTTCCGAGATTTCGAGTACCAGTTCTGGACCAGTGATTTGGCTGTCACCCACCTCTGCCCAGCAGAGAGGTGATCGACACTTCCGTCCGTACAACGCTTCAAACGGCGTTGCTTTAATATTTGCGTGGTAGCTGTTATTATATGAAAACTCTACCAAAGGTAAGTGAGGTTCCCAACTTTTTCCGAAATCCAACACACATGCACGCAACATGTCCTCTAAGGTTTGAATAGTTCGTTCACTTTGCCCATCCGTCTGAGGATGGTATGCTGTGCTCATATCAAGGCGTGTGCCTAGGGCACTCTGTAGCGACTTCCAAAAGTGCGAAGTGAAACGGGAATCTCGATCAGAAATAATTGAGACAGGCACTCCATGTCTAGACACTAATTCCTTCATGTAGACGCAAGTCAATCTTTTCATTTTGTCCGATTCCTTAATTGCTAAGAAGTGTGCCGACTTAGTCAACCGGTTAACGATCACCCAGATGGTATCGCATCCCGTCGGTGTCTTAGGTAATCCCGTGATAAAATCCATTGAGATGTGTTCCCATTTCCACATTGGAAGTTTCGGTTGTTGTAGTAGGCCAGATGGTTTCTGGTATTCTATTTTGACTCTGGCACAAGTCAAGCATTTGCTCACGTAGGTGGCAATGTCGGCTTTCATATTTGGCCACCAGTAAAGTGCCTTTAAGTCATGATACATTTTATCTGAGCCAGGGTGGATAGAATATCGGGACTTGTGTGCTTCGTCCATCACCAGAGTTCTCAACTCTCCGTACCATGGAACCCAAATCCGGTTCTCAAAATATCGAACCCCGTCCGATCTAGTTTCAAGTTGCTTGTTCATGCCCCGCATGAGTTCCGATGGAAGATTATCATCCTTCAAAGCTTCAAGTTGTGTATCGCGAATCTAATCGGGTAAGCTGGCATGAATCGTGAGTTGCAATGCTCGCACTCGCCTGGGTTAATCGGTTTCTTTTCTACTGAGGGCGTCGGCCACTACATTGGCCTTGCCAGGGTGGTACTTGATGGCACAATCATAATCATTAAGCAGCTCGACCCAACGATGCTGTCGCATGTTCAGCTCCTTCTGATCGTAGATATGTTGGAGACTCTTGTGGTCGGTGTAAATGGTAAACTTCATACCGTACAAGTAATGCCTCCATATCTTAAGGGCAAACACCACAGCTCCGAGCTCCAAATCATGGGTCGTGTAGTTCTTCTCGTGAACCCGTAGTTGTCGAGAGGCATAGGCTATAACCTTCTCGAGTTGCATCAGCACACAACCGAGACCTTGTATCGATGCGTCACAATGTACCTCAAAATTCTCTGTTCCCTCGGGGAGGGCTAAAATAGGGGCGCTACAGAGTTTGGTTTTCAACAGTTGGAAAGCGGATTCTTGCGCGTCTCCCCAATTGTACTTAGTACCCTTGTGAGTCAAAGCGGTGAGGGGTTGAGCAATCTTTGAAAATCCTTCGATGAAACGCCGGTAGTAGCCGGCCAGTCCTAGGAATTGCCGCACCTCAGTCGGAGTCTTAGGTGCTTCCCAGTTTTTGATGGCCTCTACCTTACCGGGATCGACATGGATACAGTTCTCGTTGATCACATGTCCTAAAAAGTGAACCTCGCGAGGTCAAAATTCGCATTTCGAGAGTTTAGCGTACAGTTGTTCCTTCTTCAATAATTCCAGAATTATCCTCAAGTGTTCTTCATGGTCAGCTTCGTCCTTGAAGTAGACGAGAATATCATCAATGAAAACAATCACAAACTTGTCGAGGTACGCCTTGCATACTCGATTCATGAGATCCATAAATACGGCTGGTGCGTTGGTTAGGCCAAATGGCATAACCGAAAACTCGTAGTGACCATACCGTGTTCTGAAAGCCGTCTTTGGAATATCTTCCTCGCACACTCTTAATTGATGGTAACCAGACCGCAAATCGATCTTCGAATAAAAACTCGGGGTAAAGGGTAACGGTTCTTGACCGTCACCTTGTCCAACTCCCGGTAGTCGATGCACATGCGGAAAGTCCCGTCCTTCTTTCTGAAAAATAAGACAGGGGCTCCCCATGGCGATGAGCTAGGTCGGATACAACCCTTATCCAACAAATCATGCAACTGAGTGGACAGTTCCTGACGCTCCGCCGGTGCGAGCCGATACGGGGCTCGTGCTATGGGTGCTGCACCGGGGGTCAATTCAATTTGGAATTCGACTTGTCGTATAGGAGGGAGTCCGGGCAAATCCTCCGGGAAAACTTCCGGAAAATCTCGCACAATCGATATATCTTCAATTCGCTTCTCCTCCGCGGGTTTCTCAACAATCTGCGCCAAAATTGCCGGATGACCCTTTCGTAGATACTTCTTCGCCTTCATGAGGGTAATGACGCTGGTGGTCATGCCGCTTCTCTCACCTCGGATCAAAATGATCTCGCCGGAAGGGGTAGTAATATGGACTATCTTGTCGTGACATATAATCTCCGCTCGGTTCTCGGATAACCAGTCCATGCCGACCACGACATCGAAACTACCAAGCGTAAAAGGAATAAGGTCGATATCAAAAAACATGACCTGACAGTTTTAACTTACATCCCGCAAGTACATGAGTCGTTTCTACAGACTTTCCGTCGGCTAATTCTACTGGAAACTTAGCATCTAACGGGGTTGGAGTTAAGTCTAAGAGTTGACTAAAGGCTTTCGACACAAAACTCCTATCAGCTCCAGTGTCAAACAATACAAAAGCAAAACAATCGTTCACAGGGAACTTACCAGTCAGAACGTACGGATCATTGCGGGCTTGACCCGACCCAATAACAAAAGCTCTTCCTTTACCATTGTTTCCACCACTACTGCCACTTCCATTACCTCCATTGTTGTCGTTCTGTTTCAGCTTGGGACAATCTTTCCTGAAATGACCCTCCTGACCACATTCGAAACATCCCTTCGTCGTCATAGGTGGTTTAGGAGCACCCGTTGCCGCAAGGTCTCCTCTACATTCCTTTGCCTGGTGAACCATCTTTCCGCATCTCAGACACTTGACACGGTCACACGGGCCAGCATGATGATAGTTGCACCTGTTGCACTTCGGATATTTCCCAGCATAGCCGCTCGAACCCTGCCCGCCACCGTTGTTATTGTTGTTGTGACCCTGGTTGTTGAAACCCCGAGTGAGTTCGGGCTTACGGTAGTGTTGTTGCTGTGGGGGGTTCGAGGATGAGGATCTGGTGTTGTCAAACTTTCTCTTTCCATTGCTCGGGTTGTTGTTGCTGTTGTTGTCAGTACTCGGGTTGTCACGGGCTTTAGTGGTTGAACCCCTAGGTGGTAGCGCACCTTGGGTCACTGCTTGATCCGTCAGTTTGTAAGCTAACCGGATCGCTTGTTGATCGTGGCTGGTCTGGAAGACGTCACCATGCCCTGAATTTGCGGTGCTAACCCATCAATATACATTTCAATCCTCTTACTCGGTGGGTCTACCATCCGTGGACACATCACGGCCAACTCGTGAGAACGGGTAGTGTAGGCCTCGATTTTTGAACCCACCATCTTCAATGACCAAAACTCTGACTCCAACTTTGCAATCTCCTCTCTCGGACAGTACTCTTCTCGCATCATGTTCTTGAACTCCTCCCAGTTCATAGCGTTAGCCAGTTCCAATCCAAGAAGGTTCTTCCTCCGGTTCCTCTTCGTGTTCCTCCTCGGGATCTTCCTCAGGTTCTTCCTCAGGTTCTTCATCAGGTTCGGCTGCATTCTGATCAATTTGCATTTGTAAGACATCGCAACGCTCTAAAGCTATCTCGGTTCGAGTCCTTGCTATTTGGAGTTGCTCTTGCAAGTCTATCATCTCGGCTTGCATCTTTCTCATAAACTTCATCTGTTGATCACTAGCCTCTTGCATTTCCTTCATCGCCGCTGTCAGGCGGGAAATTTCCTCTTTAGTTTCGGTTCCATCTTTTAACAGTCCGGAAACGTTCGCTCTCGTATAACGCATGTAACCCACGTCACGCTCAAAGCAAGAAACAACAGCTGCAAGCACACGCTCTACAAGTTCGGTTATGGGTGGTAAGGTGCTGGGGTAAGCAGGATGGTTCGGGTGAGTTAATGGGGGAACTTGTTCACGATAAACCATACGCCCGATCATATTAGGGTACCAATCCCAGCTAACTTCGTTTTCGTACATGCCTCCGGATAAGCGATACCTCTTCGGCGCAGGAGCTTCGAGTTCCGGGACTACACGGGTGGGTGGCGATGAGGTAGGTAACTGCGGTTCCTTCCCATGCGCATGAGTCATCTAATCGGATGATGATGATGGTGGCGTCGACATCCCTACAGGTAAGCCGTGTATGCGCGCGCGTATGAGTGAAAGAGGTAAAGAGATAAGATAACAAAGACTACACCAACATATGCAGTGCGTATCATTATAACTAATGGGTCGTCGCGGTTATAGTCTAGTATGCATGCAATTTCTAGTTCGCTATAACCAATGGCTCGGATACCAATCTGTCACACCCTCAAAATCCACTAACGGAGTTTTACCGTCAGAGGGTGTGAACTAACAGAATCGGAATCATTAGTTATAATCAACCCATAAAAACGTTTAAATGAAAATAAGTGCGGAAGCGTAAAAACCAAAAGATAAAAGTAGCGTCACACAGGACGACTCAAAACCCCATAATAACAGTTTAAAATCAGGTTGCATAAACAAAAGCGTTTCAAACAATGCATGATCCTATACCGCGCGCCCGCCTCGGCAACATGAGAATAACATACTAAAAGTGTCAACACGAGGTTGGTGAGTTCACAAGTTTATATAAAATAAAGCGTTTAGCGTTTGCGTTCAGCGTTTTGCGTTCAGCGTTTTGCGTTACCAGATAGTGTTATGTCAATTATATATCTATAGGTAGCTAGCCTATAAAACAAATATTACTAAGTGTTCGACACCGAAGCTGACTGTTTATCATTTGCCTTGCCACCAGGTCTATCCCGACCATGGTATGTGTTTAGCCAAGATTACACCCACTCGACCTCCAGTCGAGTTTAGCGTTGGGTGGGGTTTGTCAAACCCAGTAGTACTACTCAACAATGACTCGCTATTATCCAATACTAAACGGTTCGATGTGAATGAAGGACTTTAGTTATTGCGTTTGCCACTTAGTCTTTACAAGTGATATATAATTTATATTAACAAAATCTTAAATGCGTTTTCAGAGTATGTTATCTCCCCAAGTGAAAAGCTTTTGAAAATAGTTTAGAGGGGTAAGTGAACTCACTGTTTGCGAAGAATTCCCAAATTAAATCACCAAAGGATGCGCGTCACAGAAAAAATCTCTCTAGCGTTCTAAAACAACAAAGAGATTTTTCTAAGCGTCGGAACTATTATCGAGTCTCTAGACTCGGCACATAATACCTATGCACACAATATGTTTCGTGTTTCGTTTGTGAATCGTGTGTGACTTTAACAAGTACATTTGTGATACATTACATGTGTGAGCAATTATTTACGTGTCATGTATTAATAATGTGCATCACTAGAAATTACTCCCCGTGAGGGCAATTTGGTCAACACATAACAATTAACTAGCAATTATTCCCCGCAAGGGCAATTTGGTCAAAACACGACAACTATTTAGCAAGTATTCCCCACAGGGGCAATTTGGTCAAAACATAACAATTAACTAGCAATTATCATGTTTCATGCATTTTCACAAAATTCAGCAGCTAGTTTCACCGAGACAGAAATTCTACTTGAAAGATTGTACTATTCCACCAATCATAGCATCTCAATTAATTTACCAAAAATCATCAAAAAAGCATACATGTATTAGGTTTCCAGAACATATTTTATTTTATTTTTATTCCACATAGGTTTCTCACAATGATCAAAACATTACAGCAAACTCATAACAGTCAAATTCATGCGCAATAGAATGTTATTTGAAATTACCATTAAATGAAAAATCCAACAAATACAACACCAAATGGGTTAGTTTCTTAACTCAACAAGTTAACTTCCAGAGGTGGAACCAACCCATTTGGTCTTGTAGTTCATGAGATATAATATTTACAAAACAACCAAACAGCAGGTCTCCCAACTCAGATTTACACAACGTTTTTGTAAAATCATAAAAGTTAACTTTTACACGTCCAAAAATTACAAATTTATATTATTTAGAGACTAGACTAAACCTAGTTTACAGTAGTATCAATTATCTCGATCAATTTTTAAATTCACACCCCGTTAGTCAATTGAACATCAATAACACAATCTGTCCAGAAACTGTTTGCATCCAAACTCAACATATTAACCATCTATAGACCATAATCCGTTCATATGACATTCTAGACACCATAATCATTATCCATGCACATCAAATACACACCACATACATGATTATGGTTTTACTTGGACTCAAAAATCAAAGAAACAAGCAATTAACATGCAATAACATCAATTCTAGTTATCAAATTAACAATCAATACATAATTAACCATCATCTAATCAAAACAAGTCATATGGACATCATATATATAATTTCCAGATTCTAGGGTTTATAATTATACCTTCAAAGGCACAAAAATAAGCAAGAGGAAGGTAGAGGATGACTAGAGTCGGATGTAGGATGCTTCAATTGTGAAAAACAAGATCAAAGATCAAGTATTATGTGTGTGTGTGTGAGCCGATCGCAAGGGAGAGCAGTGGGGGGGGGGGGGGCTGCCGTCAATTGTGAGGGAGAGGAGAGAAAGAGATTAGGGTTCTACATATTATTAATAATAACAAGATGTTACACTTAAGTCCCTCAACTTTCAAATGTTACTTTTCTAGCTTAATTAATTTAGTTCTTGTTTCTTGTTTAGCATCACACATAATATAATCAAGTAACACATATGTCTAACACATAATTATCACATAACAATTGTTTTGACGTTTTTCGTTTATTCACCAATTGTTTGCGTCAACTCGTTTGCGTTTCGGTGCAATTCCCGAAAGACTACACATGTAGTAATTGTTCAAGCGTCATTTAAACCCTAGCTTAAATGTAATGAGGTGTGCGTTATAGATTCAATGATCTTAAGTTTGAATTGACGGAGTTGAGTTAACGGAGTTAACCTGAAATTGACGATTGTCACATGCTAAAACCCAACACATTCGTTTGCGTTGTATAATGAATAAGGTCCATGCCTATAAATAGGCTTATCATATTCATTGAATGAATGAGAGATCCTAGCCTAAGTTATTCTATACCGTTACCATGCCGGATTCTCTCTAGAATAACTTATCTACCATAATGTATTTCCACCATTAATATAATGAATAGTATATAACGTATTTATATTGTATTGATGTATCGTGTTAGCGGCTAGATCTTGGATCATGCAAACATTCTCTTTGCTGATTCCAATTGTTTTCCATTCACATTATCCACATACGATGCTGAGCCGCAGAAATCAATGTGATGATTTCTATAAATGATGGGGCTCTCTGTTAGAGCAAACACAAGTTAGAGCGGTTTAACCAATTAATCATCAGTTCCAATGGTTGATTCTCCTCAGTAATTTGGAGAAAAACAAACGTATTATGCTTCGGCTAAAATTTTTACGTCGTTTCTGCACACACACACAAACAAACACGCATTCAAAGTAAAAGTTAGTCAATTGAGCATGATTTGAATATGCATGTAGAAATTATTGAAAAAGGAAGCATAAAAGCATAGTCTTTATGAACCTGTTCTTCGAAGATTTATAACCTACACATAAAATAGAAACACTAGTAAACTGAACATTAAAGCCCTAAATCCACATAATGAGTCGGAATTAGAATAGATGATAATATTTAGAGCGATTTAGCATGCAACAGTTCAATAACTAGGGCACGAGTAAACTGGGTGGAATAGTAGAAACAGGGAAAAGCGAATGAAATGTCTCTAAGTCCCCCTTTTATATTGTACACTTTGTGTTTGAAAGTGGGTTCTAACTGCATTTTTCTTTTACTACGTGAATACTAACAAAAACCTATTTTTCAAATATTTCAAACACAAATTCTGCTCAAGCAAGGTATTTTACCAAAGTTTGCTCGAAAATTATTTATACTCGAAAAGAAGGATAATTGCACTTGGGTATTTTATTAGAAACACACTAAGTGAGAAAATGAATAAAGTATACTCAAATATATAAGATTGCTCAAGAAATTAAACACAAGCCTCATAATCAAGTATATGTGTTCAAGTAGAGTTCTTTGCTCGAGATCAATAAAGTTCTTAATACAGTAACTAAGAAATATCCCTGAATGTCAATCTATGCTCAAATATGACTCTACTCGAAAATCAAGTTATTCAGTTAAAGTTAACTTTGTTCACATATATACTATCAAGTATACTCGAAGAACAAAGTTTACTCGAATTATACCAAGTTTACTCGATAACCTTTAAATTCATCAAGTATACTTGAAAACACTTAGTTAATGAATTCATATTATAAAAGTGTACTCGAAACATAAAGTGTACTTGATATAACAAAGTTTACTCGAAAACACTTCAACTATATCAAATATGTTGAAGGCACATAAAATTTCAAGTCTTAACATAAAAGTGTACTTGACACATAAAGTGTACTCGTGATCACATAGTTCACTCTAAAACACTTATATTTCAAATCCAAACAGTCAAGCATATTAAAAGTCACAATCACTTCAAAAATTCATCAAGTATATTTGAAGGAGAAAAATTATCAATTAAACACTCAAGTATACTCAAAAGCTCATTTTCACACACATATTACACAAGTATACTCACAGATACTTAGTAATCATAAAACAAAATCTGAATAGTCAAATCAACAAAAATAAGACATTTTGGAAGTAGATTTGTTATTAATGAACTCCTTTTGACATAAACTTCAAACTAAACAAGTTTTCATTGTGGATCAAAAGTTTTAGAGCAAAATTCATGTATTTTCAGATCAAATTTCAGTTTAACATTTCAGTTCATTCACTTTTATGAAAAGATCTCAGCATGGGATCATATTGATTTAATCACCTTTATATATTTCGTTCTCAGCATTATTTTGACAGATTAGGTAGTTTAATATTAGGTACTTAAATATCATGAATTTCATTAATTTGGAGATATGATTAAGATTCAATTATTTGCGTAATACATATACAGATAATACTTAATGCACTATGATACCTCATATCTCTTCTCAAAGCTTCTTTGGCTTTCTCCAGATCACCCCATATTGACTTCAACCCCCTGACATTTGGTCAAAATATCTTTTAATGACAGAACTTGAATAATAGGACTTATAATGATGCCCCACCTTTATAGTTCTAGTTTTAACAATCAAGTTTGTTTTTTTATCATCATTTGGTTAATGTATAATCTTCTTGCACATTTTATTCGTTGTCATTTATAAAACTGAATCATTTTAAGTGATCAAATACCGATAGGCTTGTGTCTAACTGGGTAGTTACCTTTCTACCTATCATTTGGAGAGATTTACCTTGAGACATGCACATTTTACACATCATGGAATGCTACCATAGTAATCAATGACCGCTCTAATACCCCTTTTAGCCTATTAGATCCATAAGATGGGTGTAGATAATCAATTTTCTATCATTTCCCACAAGGTTGGATCAATTTCCATTTAAAGCCTTTTAAGCTTCTAGTCCTGAGAATATAATGCACAATAATTTCAAAACAATAATCATGATCAAATTTCAGACAAGTAAGTAGATAATTCAATTCAAATCAGATACACTCATACTCATCAATTATTTGGAATCACAACACAATTTCACACTTAGGTATCATAGACACCTAATTCATCAAATACTCAATTAAGCACATATCAATCAAAGCAAAATCACATAATTACACAAATCACTCAAGACCTTTTAGAAAAATAGTCAGTTAGCACATTTAACCATATATCATCAATAAGACTTCATCAGAGTGGATCATTCCTTGAGCTTTTAATAAGAAATTGAATCTAGTATCATCTAGTGGCTTGGTGAACAAATCAGCCAAGTTGTCACTAGTTTCAACTCTTTTCATTTCTATTAGATCTTTTTCATTGAAATCTCTTTTGAAATGGCGTCTGCTTTCAATTTGTTTAGTCTTCGAGTGTTGAACAAGATTTTTTCATAATAAACATAGCAGTAGTATTATCAATAAGAATAAGAGTGTTCAAGAAATTCATACCATAATCAAGTAGTTGATTCTGAATCTAGAGGACCTGAGCACAACTAGCAGCTGTAGCAATGTATTCAGCTTTAGCAGTCTAAATTGACACTATGGTTTGTTTTTTCTCTGCCATGGAACTAGCATTTCTCCTAGGAATTGAAACCACTAGATATTGATTTTCTACTCATGTTGCATCCATCATAGTCACTGTCAGTGTAGGCAACAATATCAAAGGAATTATTCTTTTGATACCAAATACCTAAGTCTGGCTTTCCCTTCAAGTGTCTGACGTTTTTCTTGACAACCATCATATGTGAAACCTTGGAATTGCCTTGAAATCTTGCACGAACACATACAACAAATATGATATCTGGTCTTGAAGCAGTCAGATACATTAGTGATCCACCTCTTGGCTCTGTATTCATGTTAATGTACAGGCTCTCCCTTTTCATCAACTACCATTTTTTCATGTCTGTCCATTGGAGTAGAAGCTATTTTTCAAATCTTGGCATTTGAATTTGGTCAAGATATATAGAACATACTTGGATTAATTAATGAATATTCCATCCATTTTATGCTGAACTTTAAATCCAAGGAAGAATTCATCTCTCCCAAAGAACTCATGTTGTATTTTGATTTCATGACTTCTTCAAACTCTATACACATGTTTTCATTTGTATAACCAAAGATGATATCATCAACAAACACTTGAAGTAGGATTAAATCTCTTACTGTTTTCTTTTAGAATAAGGTCGTCAATGGCTCCACTTTGAAATCGCTAAGCAAGTAAATGATTTGACAACTCATCATACCAAGCTCTTGGAGATTGATGTAATACATATAGAGCCTTGATATGTTTGTATACTTTATTTGGATACCCAGGATCCTCAAAACCTTGAGGTTGAGTGACATACACCTCATTTTCTATTTTTCCATTTAAGAAAGCAGATTTTACATCTTGTTGAAACACTCTAATATTTTTTGATGCAGCATATGCCAAAAAGATTCTTATGGCTTCCAACCTTGCTACAAGAGCAAACACCTCCTCAAAATCAATTTTCTTGTTCTTTATTATAATCCCTCTCTCATCCCATTTGTTTCTGAAAACCCATTTGGTGCCAATTGCATATTTTCCTCTTGGCTTATCAACTAGCTCCCAGACTTGCAAATTTCTGAACTGTGCTAATTCCTCTTGCATAACTTCTACCCAATTGTTGTTCTTTAGCGCTTGAACTATGTTCTTTGGTTCTATTTGTGATAGAAAACAAGAATATAGCAGATGTTTGCAGTGTCAAAAGCACTTCTATTAACTCTTTGGTCGCCCCCTCTCAATATGATATATCTCTCACAGATATGTCATAACCCATACTATTAAAGTGTTGAAAAGAAGGTTAACGACCTACTATATAAGGTAAGAACAATAGTATGTTAACGACAGAATCACTAACACACTATATGTTGCACAATAAATGCTAAGGTAACACACACAAACATTAACTCAAAAGATTTCCATTTATAGAATGATTCATACAAATGCAAATCGATTAGGGTTTTTTTAAGGAATGTTTATCCGTACAAATTAAAGATCAGCCGTCACCCTCAAGGTCAGGAATATTTTAGGTTGCCTATTCTCTTTCTGTGTCGACCGTAGGAAGCGTGCCCTAGATCATTCTATTTATACGCCAGCCTCTTGACAGCTGTCATTCATTTTTAGAAACTCTAATGATTGGTGCACAATCAGAAAACATATTACAAAAGATTCTAAGTGTAAAACAGGTCTTCGAGTATGTTTTGCAGCTTTTGTCTTCTTCGGGCATACCTGGTAACCAAAGTGTGCTGGGGAACAGTTCTCTGGGTAGACTTTACTTAAAATATTTTTCTTAGAAAATATTCACCTAGCAGACTTCAATCATCTTGACCATAGTAAACTTTGCACGATATGGTCCTACGAGCCAACTGTTCTTCATGAGTCCCTTCAACTCTTTGTTAAAAGATAACTTATTAAGCAAACCAAAGTGTGATGGTAACACTATATGACTTGTGGTGGAATCACTCTAGGTTGCTCGGAGTTGATCCTTGCTAGAGAAAGTCCATAGAATAATTCTTGATCAACTTTCTTCAAGCATGCTCGGACTACTGTTTATTAATCAAACCTTGCTAGATATTCCAAAGTACTTGCCTTCATTTGCTTGGTTCAGTCAAGAGTTTGCTAGTAAGCAATCCATGCTTGAGTTGAAGAACACCATTGCTAGACAAAGCGAACCCTGCTCGTATTATCACATAAGAAGACTTCAAGAAGATAACATTGCCCGAAAGGCAAAATACCATGCAAGGATAAGTGAAAGCTTGCTCGGAGGCCTAAGTGTGCCCGATGTCCATACTTTGCCTTTATCAAGGAGGTTGAGAAGATTCCAATCTTCCTTTAAGCATTTTCTCATCTAAACAATATCCCCTAGATTGGAACACCTCAGCTGTATTAAAACACCTCTATGGTTTCATACACTACAAAGCAAAACATTACAAGTGGAAATTCAAAATATTACAAGTGGAAATTATGTCCAGTGGACACTACAAAGCAAAACCTAAGTTAAAATGTGGTCTTCATTTTCTGGAGCTAGAGGCTGCTTGTCTTCTTTCCACTTTCACAGATCCTCCTCTTTCCTTGAATATGAATAGTTGATGAGGGTGATTGAAAGGGGGTAGGGGTGTTAATCGGGTCAACCCGATCGGGTTTCGGGTTAATCGGGTCGGGTTAGTCGGGTTTTCCTTAAAAAATATCAAACCCGCAACCCGACCCTTTTAAGGTTCGGGCTAGTCGAGTTCGGGTTATTCGGGTATCGATTTAGTTGGGTCGGGTTAATCGGGTTAACCATGTTACTTTATAATTTTAAGTTTTTTTTTTGTTTTTGTAACTTATAGGTTGCGAAATTTCGAATTCCACTCGATTTTCAAATTCTTTTACAAGTAATTGTCTTATAAATCACATACAGACCTGTAAACGAATTGAATCGACATGAATAAAGGCATGTCCGTGTTCGTTCATTTTACTTTTACAAACACGACACTTAATCGAACAAATATTTGTGTTTATGTTCGTTAGTTAAAAACTAAATATGTTCATGTTCGTTTATTTAAAATCTAAATGAATAGTTCACAACCATAATTAAACAAAGATTAATGAATATGAAGGAACATATATGTACAAACATTTACGAACACACATATACATAAATAACCATAAATGAACGCATTTAAATAAACACAAACAAACAAATATAAAATATATTATGGTGATATAACTGCTAAATGCAAATAATATTTAATATTTTTTTATTAATATGTAAACGAACATGAATGAACTTAAATGAACGATTATAAACGAACGTTCACAAACATAAATGAACGAGTGAAACATGTGTTCATGTTTGTTCGTTTAATTAAATGAACAAAAAATTAATGAACTTTTCGCTTCACGTTTCATGAACAAGCAGCGTAATTAACTCATCTATAAAGCTTACAATATTGCCTTTGTAGTGCTTATTCACCATTTCATTATTGTATTTAAAGTTAAGTATCACCACTAATCGGGTTATTCGGGTTAATTCGAAACCCGACTTTTTTCCGAAAATAAACCCGAACCCGACCCTATTAATAATTCAGGTTTAACCCGAATAACCCGATTAATACTTTTTGGCCCTATTTAACCCGACCCGAATTAGCTTATTCGGGTTCGGGTCGGGTCGGGTTAATCGGGTTCATGTATTTTGAACACCCCTATTAGGGAGTGTTGTTCATTATATCACTCAAATCTTCATCATGAAGGAAAGTCAGATCATCATCTTGTTTAATAATTCCCAATGCAAGTCCATCTGAATTTCTGAGAATGTAGGAGTCATCATTTTCATTATCGTCAATCTTTGCAATCCAGCCATTTCTATGGACTTTATGGTTGGGCCTAGTCATCCTTCTTCTCATACTTATACAAGTCATCGTATCGGCCATAGGATCTTTGTTTCTTATGTAGGTTCTCGGACGGATCTTACACGGGATATCGCTATCTACGCAGGTGCGGAATCCCTGCGTGGGTAGATACGAGCGTAGAATACTAATAACAAACACACGCGATACAAACGAACACGTTATGTATTATAACCTGAAAGACGTCTATTACAGACTCTCGACACGTTCACTGAACTACTGGATTACACGTGAACAACCAAAACACTAACTGACCAACCACTTTCACGTAAACCCGTAGGTTACTTAAATACACGACAACTTCGCCTCAGGCGAAGTTGTCTGTAACTTCGCTCGTTGAACAAGTTCGCCTAGGCGAACTTGTCCACAACTTCGCTTGTTCAACAAGTTCGCCTAAGCGAACTTGTTGATAACATCGCTTACATACATAAACATAAACTTAAACATAATTACATTACAGACTCGATTACAAACGCTAGACTATGAACTACTGACATTTATGTACCAACAGACTCCCCCTTGGCAGTAGCTTCATATCTTGATCTTCAAAGCTTGAGTCTTGTAATCTTTCGTCTTCTCTCTTCACCTCTTCAAGCATGCACTCCCTGTCTAACACATACAGAAACCAACTTCTGGTACTTCTTAGCTTCCTCTTTCCAAGCAGGAATGTAGAAAATCTTCTTAGCGTGTAGTACCTGCAAGTCAGCTTGAGACAGATTGACCAAGTGCATAGGATCATACACTCTCATGATCTCTTGCTCATCTTCATCCTCCATGACCGCTTCAGCAGTTTCACAATCCACGTACCACCACTTCAAGTCTTTCAAGACGTTCTTGGGCATCACCTTCATCGGCACTTCTTTTAAATGACGGACTGGTTTATACTTCATAACCATCCATGGTTTGCCGTCTGCCCGCATCCCTCTATCTTTGTCTTCTATTAACTTCCCTTTCTGAGGCTTCAGAAGTTCAAACTTTTTATCTTTAATGGCCTCCTTCCAAACAATTTTCCCAATTACTCTCGCCATGTTATCATCGCTTCTGTTTATCAGCCCCAGTCTTGCTAAGTCTTTCACCTCACACTCCGGTAAGGTATTCAGGGATCTTAACATCTTCTTGAAGTACTGAATGCCGTCGTAACGTTTGATCACAAATAACTTCAACTCTTCATCGTACAACCAGCATATTATTCCCTTCTTTGATTCTGCATATCCCTTTATATTATATGACTTTCTGAACATCGTCGGTACTGCTGGCTTCTTCGTCTTTACAAACCACTGAGCGCAGCCTTCCTTCCATTTTGGCTGATCTTCCCACTCAGTGTTGTCAACTGCAGCATCTTCACATATAGTCGACTGTTCAACCACAGGGATCTCATGTTCTACATTTTCTTCAACAATCTCCCCTTCTTCTATCACATTCTCAACCACAATTTCTGCACCAATCTTTTCGATCTCATCGATTGGTAGAACATCATCTTCATTCATCAACTCATCATCCTCTAACATATCGTCTATCTCTTTCAGTGCATCGATCATATCATCAACATCTTCAACATCATCATCACCAACCGCAACCACATCATCACCAGCTGCAGACTCCCCCTCAGCTGTGGAAGCCCCTAGAGCTATGGTAGTTCTTGGCAACTCACCACCTGCACCTTCCGGTGCATTGGGATCATCGTCTCGGTCTTCTCTTCTTTTGGTCCTCAGCTCATCTCCTCTACAGCTCATCTCCCCCTGAGATGCCAAGAACACTTTCAAGGCATCTATAATTTTCCAGTGCTCAGCCATTAGGGATGTCTGCATTTGATTTGCTTCCACTAGGCTTTGTATAGTCTTGGACTGCTCAGCTACAATCCGCTCTAGTGAAGCTATACGTTCCGAGTCTGAACTGGGCGTGTCCGCAGGTGGTATCGTACCCGATAACCCTGCAGTAGCGGTGACCGTAGACTCGACAAATCGTGCTACTACCACCGATGGAGTATGCGTTTGAGGTGGTAGAGACACAATTGCTGGAGTTGACGTATGGACGGCCGTGATCGATGGAATGCCACCCGACGATGTAGCCACTACGGAAACAACCGTAGCGCTTGCACGCGATACCTACACAGAGGTAGGAACATAGGACATACCAGATAGGGCAGGTGGAGCAAAACGTACCAACCGTGAAGTTTCTCCAGCTCCTACACCCATACCTGTCGTTTCCCTTCGTGAACGTTTTCTCACCAACTGCACAGCTTCTTCTTCAACATCTTCCTCGTCGTCGTCGTCAACAATTCGCTTTTGTTTACCAACCGTTCTTTCATGCGTTACCATCATCCTTCTAGCCTCTTCCATCACATCATCAAAATCTGCCTGTGGACCCGAGACTTGAATATTCTCTTGTGGATCAACTCGGTCCATATCAAACATTCCATGGCCTCCCAACATGTCATCAAGATCAATATCTGCAGCTGACACAGCAGCAGATACAGCAGGCGCAGCTGATACAGCCTTGGGTGCTGCCACCTGTTGTGGTCTTGGGTCTCTGAACTCGTCCCCTGCCGCAGGCACATACTCCGGGTTGATAAGGTACCCAAAGAGCGGAGTATGCCTGGGACGCAGCTCAGGCTTGCTTCGTGCGCTGGACGTGCGACACTGTGCAAAGAAACGTTTTGTCACACTTTCCACGTATCGAATAGGGCGTCGTTGAGGCAGCGTCGGAGCCACATGATTGAAAATCATCTGTAGGAATCGAGGATACATTGTAAACCGCTCACGCGCCACAGCCCTTCGTTGTCGATCGATCTCGTAAAAGATCATCTGGCTGAAAGAATATCTTTTATTATATGTCAATGCAGTCATAGCAGACTGCATTGTCGCACCCATTCCATCAGTGCCTGCCTTCCGTCCTGACATACATACGATCATGACGTGCATAAGGAAGCGCCACTGATCTAAAAGAAACCCCTTCCTCCGTTGAGTGTCCCCTAAGAGACCAGAATATCCCATCCTGAGGAACGCCCCATCACGGAATGGCGCAACAAACTCCGTTGGATCATCCCTCGTCTCTTCACCAAACTGCAACGCCACCCGTATTTGTTCAGAAGAAAACTAAACAGCTTGACCATTTACGGTGGCTCGCATAACCGGGGGCTCAACCCGGCAATCGTACTCTACCGTTTCCCAAAAGTCTTCAATATTCGGTAGGGAAATAGGCAGGGTAGTGGTTATTGCATGATATATCCTTGAGCGCAGGAGAAAAGTAATTATCTCCTGATAGTCTTCCACGCCCTTTGCATCTGGGTCAAGTGTTATGAACTGGTTATGAGCTGGGAAGAACTGTCTGTGATCATCACCGTCATCACCTGCACCTCCTGCACCTCCAACAGCAGCCATATCTGCACTAAACGAACCAAGTTAGATAAACATTAAAGTGTTACACAAGTTCGCTTCAGTAACAGGAGCGAAGTTGTGATCAAACCTGTATAGGCGAAGTTAAAGGTGAGGCGAAGTTGGGAACAACTTCGCTTCATCTTTAAGTTCGTCTAATTAATTTTAAGTAAAATGGTCTGGGCGAAGTTAGTGATAACTTCGCCTCTTCACAACATCGCCTCAGGCGAAGATAAGGGTTAGGCGAAATTAAGCCTTAGGCGAAGTTGCGGATAACTTCGCCTCAGGCGAAATTAATCGACAGGTGAAGTTGCGGATAACTTCGCCGAAACCCTAACTTCGCCTGAACTGAATCGGCGACTGTTAGGATTCTAACAGCTTTAATCCGATGTTTCGGCAAAGATTGACGATCCTGCAGACTCTAACACATGATATTACGGATGGTTAGATGAAAAGATCGTCCACGAACATGTAATACAAGCTTGTAAATATCGGTTTTGAAAGGTCACCGGACCGAGGTCACGAAACCGTTCAAAACGACGTATGAAAAGCATCACTGTCTTTGAATATACGGTTAATCGATAACACACACCTTGAATCTAAGAATGAAACTGAGAAAAAGGATCGAAACGGAAACGAATCAAGTTCGCCGGAAAAGATATAAGTTCGCCGGAAATTTCGTATAAGTTCGCTGGATATCTGATGAACAGTTTTAACCCTTAAAATCCTTTATATAGAGGCTCTGATATACAGGCGAAGTAACGGATAACTTCGCCTAGGCGAAGTTATTCACAACTTCGCCTATTCAACAACATCGCCTAAAATTTCAAAATTTAACCCTTAAGATTTTAACAGTTGTCCTTTAAGAAATAAATAGCATGATCAATTCTAAGTAACCAGTTAAAAAGAAATCATAAAACTATCTAAGTACAAAAACGTAAAAATATAAAGTATAAGGGATCAAATTTCAGTCTCGGTAGGGACTGCTATGTTTTAGAAAAGATCCGAACAGGAATCATACTAACTACGTGACTGTCACATAGATCCGTGTTTAGCTGTATTATGACATATAGAGACAGGTTGTAAGCAGGTATAATAATTAAGATGGTTTTCATCGTTTCTGTGATACGAGTTAGGTTCAATTAATCCTTAAAATTTAATTGGGCAACAACTCAGAAATATTGATGCCTCCTATCTATCCTCAAAGCGTATTTGGCTTTCCCCAAGTCACCCCGAATTGACTTCGACCCATAGTGTCTGATTAACTTGTATGTACTCTTCTTCTGGTTCCCGTTCTTCTTCTTACTCTAAGATAGAGAAGTCTTGCTTTTATGATCACTAATATATTACAATAACTTCAATTTTTTTTTATTTTATTTTATTTTTTATTTTATTTTTATTTTTATTTTTTTTTTATGAACAACATAGACTTCAAAGTAGAAATTAACTGCAAGTCCCGAATCTGGATGACTGCAGTATCTTGAAACGCTATCCTCACGGGAATCAGAACACACATGGGCTCGTGTATGACTGGGTAATCGCTTTTCTGCCTATCATTCGAAAAGATATATATGAAGACACGCAAAACTCTTAAGGAGTTTCCACGTAAAATCAAGTAAAATTAGTTTGTTTCACGTCTACTTTTACGTACCATAAAAAGTTACCATGACATACAATGATTGTCCTAAAGCCTTTTAAGCCTAATAACTTCACTAGTTAAGCACACACAATCAGTATATATATCATTTTCCAAGGTTGGATCAATTTTCCGTTTAACATAGCTAACGAACTTCTTACGAAGTAACAGACTTGAAAAGTAATTTCATTTCCCCAAAAAATTTTGACTTAAATCGCCCCGATCACGTCAAAGTCTTCAGGTAAACGGCAATCCTGAAGATCAAATGGATCAACTGGACCGACCACATACAAGTATGTGTCCTTCTAACTAAGTATGACCGACTAATTTTCAGCGACAGAATGAAAACACATCATAACCGCCCGGTCACTTTCAGTCGTCTGGTTAATGGCGACCCTCATTCTCTACAAGTAGACACGAGGACCAAAACATATCCGAGGATATGTCCATCAAACTGAGGTAACCGACTAATTTTAAGCAATAGTGACGTTTTTTTTTTTTTTTTTTTTTTTTTTTTTTTTAATAAACACAATAAAAACATGGTTACTCGGGATTGATCATCCCGTTCAGCTCAATTAGGTTTTGAAATCTGGATTTATCAAACGCTTTTGTAAATAAATCAGCGAAATTTTCTAGCGTATCGACCTTTTCGATCTTAATCATTTTCTTCTCAGCACAATCCCGTATGAAATGATGACGAATGTCAATATGTTTAGTTTTACTATGTTTCACGGGATTGTTAATTACTGAGATGGCAGCAGTGTTATCAATTAAAATAGGAGTGAGTAAGAAATTCAGACCATAGTCGCGCAATTGTTGCTGAATCCACAAAACCTGAGAGCAGCAGTTGGATGCTGCCATATATTCAGCTTCGCACGTTGAGATTGCGACTGATGTCTGTTTCTTGCACTGCCAGGAAACTAATCTTCCACCGAGAAACTGACATCCTCCCGTTGTCGACTTCCGACTCTGATTGCACCCTCCATAATCAGAATCTGTATAAGCAACCAGTTCCACGTCTCCTCCCTTCGGGTACCACAACCCTAGCTTCGGCTTGCCTTTGAGATACCGCAAAATCCTCTTCACACCCTTCATGTGAGATTCCTTTGGGTTTGCCTGAAAACGAGCACAAAGACAAACAGAAAACATTATATCAGGCCTAGAAGCAGTCAAATACATCAAAGAACCTATTATAGCCCGATATTGAGTTGGGTCCACATCTGCGTCACCGTCTACTTTAGCTCCCAACTTGTGGTTGACGCAAATTGGAGTGTCAAATGGAGAACAGTCCTCCATCTTGAAGCGCTTGAGGACATCATGAACATATTTTGTTTGATGAATGAACATCCCATCCTTCTTTTGATCAACCTGCAATCCTAAAAAGAACGTTAGTTCACCCATAGCACTCATCTCAAATCTTTTCTTCATGACTGCCTCAAAATCCTGACACATGGAGACTCTTGATGCAGCAAATATGATGTCATCCACGTAGACTTGAACTAGCAGGAAGTCACTTCCATCTCTCTTCACAAACAGTGTGCTGTCAATCAAACCCCTTTCAAAACCATTCTCTAGCAAGTAGTCCGATAACGTTGAATACCAGGCACGAGGTGCCTGATGTAATCCATACAGCGCCTTGCTCAACTTGTATACATGATCAGGAAAGTCTGGGTCAGGAAAACCCGGAGGTTGCTCAACATACACAACCTCATCAACTTTCCCATTGAGGAACGCACTCTTCACGTCCAACTGAAACACTTTCATCTTCTTAAAAGCAGCAAACGCCAAAAACAATCTTATCGCTTCCAACCTGACCACTGGAGCGAACACTTCATTATAATCTATCCCCTCTTGCAGATTAAATCCTTTAACGACCAGCCTCGCCTTGTTTCTTATTATAATCCCCTTTTCATCTCTCTTGCACTTAAACACCCATTTTGTGCCTATCGCATGCACATTCCTTGGTTTTTCAACCAAAGTCTAAACTTCCATCTTCTTAAATTGAGCCAACTCTTCTTGCATGGCCTCGACCCACGAGCTGTCCTTAAGAGCCATTTGATAATTTTTCGGTTCAATCTGGCTAATAAAGCATGAGTACAAACATTCGTTCATTATACCTGTTTCCTTAATGCTTGTATAAACACATGTGTGCTCATTCAAGCTACTTCTGGTTTGTACACCGGAGGACACATCACCTATAACATTTTCCAAAGGGTGATCTATGTGAATTCTCGTGGTCGGAACAGCACCGACATGCAAATTATCTTCTAAATTAGAAGAGAGCTCATCAATGGTTGTTTCTGGCTGAGAGTGAAATGGATTGATAAACTCTTCTCCAGGAGAGACAGCAGGGGAACCGATAGAATTTGATGAGGAAGGTTGACTATCATCAAATAGCTGTCTATGTGCCAAATTTTCCTCCTCATCTAGAATCATCTTCGTAGCAACACGTTCTTCTTCTTCTGTACAAAACAAATCAGGTATGTTAAAATACTTGAAGAGCCTATCATAGTCGAAAATCCCAGGAGGTCCGATGCTCGGTCTTGGCGATCTGTAACTCGTAATGTCGGTGTTACATACCACCTCCACCTTGCCGTTCGTTGTATTAAAGACACGCCTGTTGGGAGTCCCAACTTCATAGCCGACCAAGATTCCTTCAGCGGCTGCTTCACCAAACTTTGAATGTGCCTTTAAAATTGAACACGGGGACCCAAAAGCTTCAAGTCCACACAAATTGGGCTTTCTCCCATGCATAAGCTCGTAGCATGTTTTATTAAGTCTTTTTACCGTTAAAACTCTATTCAGTACATAGCAAGCTGTAGAAACAGCTTCAGCCCAGAACACCACCGGAAGCTTCGAATCAGCCAGCATAGTTCTGGCTCCTTCAATTAAAGTTCTATTCTTCCTTTCAGCCACTCCATTCTGTTGCGGAGTATACGGAGCGCTGAATTGGTGTTCAATCCCTCTTGACAGACAGAAGATCTCCATTTCAAAATTTTTAAACTCGGAACCATTGTCACTTCTGATGAACTTCACTCGTTTATCCATAATGTTCTCAACTTTGGTAATTAGATTCTTCACCATTTGAGCTGTTTCGTCCTTTGATTTCAGGAAGTATACCCACGAGTATCGTGAGTAGTCATCAGTGATCACCAAGCAATAAGTTGTACCACCTAGACTCCTTACATTCACAGGACCGAAGAGATCCATGTGAAGCAGCTCTAGTGTACTGGCAATTGAGTTTACTTTCTTGGTGAGATGGGACTTCTTGTGCTGCTTTCCCTTTTTGCACGCAAGACATTTGTCTTCAAAATTGAAACTTTTTAAGGGAACACCCAACACAAGCCCATGTCTGACAATATGGTTCATCTTCCGAAGATGAATGTGCCCCATTCTCCTGTGCCACAGTTCAGATTCCGTTTCGCTTGCTTTCGTCAAAAGGCACGACTCTTCCGTTGACATTTCAGTTGAACTTAAATCCATCTTATACGTATTTTGATCACGTGGAGCCTTCATTACTATCCACTCCTCTGGTATTTGAAAACCAGGCTTCAACACAATCGCATCAGTCTTCGTGAAGTGTACGGTATAATCTTTATCACAAATCTGCGACACACTCAGCAGATTGTGCTTCAGTTCTTCAACAAAGTTCACATTTTCTAACGTCATCTTCCCGTTAGTTACCGTACCCCTTCCAGTTATTTTGCCTCCACTCTCACCGGCAAAACTGACCCTTGCTCCTTGAACAGGTTTCAAATCTTGTAACAAATCCTTGTTACCAGTCATGTGCCGGGGAACAGCCGCTGTCCACAACCCAAAGATTCTTGGACGCCCTGTTCAACTGTTCCTGCACAAACAAAAGAGATTATTAAAATTTGGGGACCCAAGACCTCTTGGTCTTGGGTCGATTAACCTTCTTAACAGAACTCACACACCTTGGCTGACCAAAGTTAGCATTAGAAAAATTTCCATGAGTCCTAACAGGATACCTCCTTGGAGACTGATAGTGAGGCCAACCAAACCGACGCACATTAAGAGAATCAAAAGAATTATAGCATTTGGTTTGGTTATTAGTAGTGTAAAAACGAGATGTGTTTCTTTGAAAACCTGTATTATATTTCAAATTTGAATGGTTTTCATTTTTAACATTTAAACGATTACCAGAAACCTTAGTCTCAGTTTTCGAGGGCCTCACCTCTCTGAAACGCTGCTTCAGAGGGCAATCAGCAACAAGGTGCCCTGTTTGATTACATCTAAAACAACACCTATATTCAGCTTTCTTTTCAGCAGATGTTTTAGATGTGGAGGCAGTATTACCAACCGTACATCTCACATAAGGTGGGACATATGGGTTGAGTGGAGTACTCCTTTTAGTTGATTTAACTTTTTCTCCACTAGTGGGTAATACTTCCGTCTCTTTTGTCTTACCCGACTCGGATGACTTATCCGAATCAGATGAGACTGGACTCGAAATAGAAGTTTTAACTTTTGAGACAGGCGAACTTGTTTCGCCTTTACTAACTTCCGGTACTTTACCAGTTTCCTTAGCAGGACCTGTCTGATCAGCTACAAAATTAACAGATTCATGATCACTAGGATTGAAAGTATAATTATGGTTATAAGGTGGTGGAACCTCATGGTAACCAATTCCTCCCCTCTTAGGTGAGGAACCTTGATCACTGACGAGGTGATTAAGAATAGCAGAGGAATTCCGGAATTGCTCCAGTTTCCTATTTAGTTCCACCACTTTTACCTGGTGATCAACAATCTGTTTTTCTTTTTCAGCGATTAACTTGGTTTTCTCTTCTAAAACCTCGTAGCTTAGATCGATCACATCAATTTTCTCAGCTAATTTTGTTTTTAAACTTTTAACGTCTTTTTCACAAGCTTTAATTTTTATTTTATAATTATTTTCTCTTATCTTTGTGAAGTGATGATCTTCTTTCAAGGTTTTAAATTCGGCATCCAATTTAACATACTGATCAGTAATTGTAGCAAGCTGTTCAGACAAGTTCTCACATTTAGTACAGATAGGTTTAGTACATACCTCGGAGTTCTGGTCATTGGCCATGAAAGCTTTTTCATTTTCAGCAGCTTTCATACATTCTTCAGCTGCAACCTTCGCCATGTGTGCCTGCTCAAAGAGTTCTCCAGAGAACATGTTCCAGTTGTATTCACCAGCATCAGACATCATGGCATTATTCCCATTGTTATTTCCACTTTGCTGTGTAGTCCTCCCTTGACTACGTTCTACCCGTGCATTAGTGCACTCCTTTGCAAAGTGTCCATTTTGTTGACAATTGTAACACCTCACCCTTGACTTATCAAATCCTGGCTTTCCACCTATGAACTTTCTGCCAGTCTTCTTCATGAAACGCTTCACTCTTCTGACTATCATCGCCATCTGCCACTGCAGATCCATCTCCTCCAGATCATCAGGATCGATCTGGTCATAGTCTTCTTCCAAAGCAGCAGGGTCCACAATCTTACCTTGTATGTAGTTCTCGTAAGAAGCAATAAAAGATGCATAGAGTGCAAACTGCTCTTCAGCAGATTTGACACTCATTGGCATCTTAGTGTAGTTATTGCTTGAAGCACTGGGAGAGAAACTACTCTTGGATGCTTGAGGTTTCGAAGCTCTTGATCCTCCAGCAACAAAGCAAACATCACCGTTCATGTTTACTGACACATTTCCTTCATGAGAAGAGTTAGGACCTGACTCTCCTTTGGAGTAGTAAGCAGCAGATTCAGACTTCGAACTTGAGCCTGAGTTAACTTTGGCACCATACATACCAGGGTCTTGAACCTGATCCGTTGGTGTCTCTTTACGAACCATATTAAGCTCAAAGGTTCTGAGCTTGTTTACTGCTATCTCCAAGTCAAAATTAGGAAAGTCTTTGTCTTCCCTCATTAGAACATTGTACATTTCCCACTTCGGTGGGAGAGCATCGAGAAGCTTCTCAACTATTTCCTCCTCTCTGTAAGCAATAGAATAGTTGTTCAGCTCTGTCATTAGATGATAATATCGGGTGATAATATCATCGAGCGATTCGTTCTTCAAATACTTGAAAACAGAGAACTGGGTCTTTAACAGCTTAATCTTCGAGGCACGAATACCCACGTTCCCTTCGAATCTATTTTCAAGAGCATCCCAAAGCTCTCGTGCAGAAGTGTACTTCCGGAATGTATGGAGAATCTCTTGAGGAAGAGCCATAGTAATTGCAGCATGGGCCTTGCTCTCGGCCTCATACATCTTCTTCTCTTCTTCCTCCATCTTGCTGTACTTCTTTATCACATCCCGACCTTCGTATTCCATTGTCGGTGGAATATATCCATCCTGGATGCACACCCACCTCTTTGCATCCTGGTATTTAATATACTGAATGAATCTATCTTTCCACGCTACGAAGTCTGTTCCTTTCATCAACCTTGGGGCCTTAGTAGCCGACCCCGCTTCAACTTCCATTTTGACTAACTCTGAGATGTTAATCGGCGACATCTTCTCGAAAACACGAAAAACCCGAAAAAATCAAAAATTCTTCCAAACAGTACTATAGGCGAAGTTAAGGATAACTTCGCTTAAGTGTTAACTTCGCTGGAAAAACCTTAAATTCGCGTGACTTGGCGAAGTTGAGAATAACTTCGCTTAAGATAAGCAAACTTAGGAGGTAAGCGAAGTTGAGGATAACTTCGCTTAGGCGAACTTATGAGGTAGGCGAAGTTGTGGATAACTTCGCTCAACCTTATATCTTCGCCGAAACCTTACTTCCAGTGACGGCAACTTCGCCTGAAGAACAACAACTTCGCCCGAAGAACACTGAAAATATTCAGATCTGTTTTTGACGATTTTGCAGTTTCCGGTCGGTGTAACGGCTTGAATATGACTGTATAAGGTGAGTATAACACAATATCAACGAAAACGCGTCCCGCGAATAGGTCAAACGAGACGTTTTCTACACCCGCGTGAAATCCCGAACCACACAATCGAGCCAAAGCTCTGATACCAATTGTAGGTTCCCGGACGGATCTTACACGGGATATCGCTATCTACGCAGGTGCGGAATCCCTGCGTGGGTAGATACGAGCGTAGAATACTAATAACAAACACACGCGATACAAACGAACAAGTTATGTATTATAACATGAAACACGTCTATTACAGACTCTCGACACGTTCACTGAACTACTGGATTACACGTGAACAACCAAAACACTAACTGACCAACCACTTTCACGTAAACCCGTAGGTTACTTAAATACACGACAACTTCGCCTCAGGCGAAGTTGTCTGTAACTTCGCTCGTTGAACAAGTTCGCCTAGGCGAACTTGTCAACAACTTCGCTTGTTCAACAAGTTCGCCTAAGTGAACTTGTTGATAACATCGCTTACATACATAAACATAAACTTAAACATAATTACATTACAGACTCGATTACAAACGCTAGACTATGAACTACTGACATTTATGTACCAACATCTTACTTTTGAGATATAGCCAAATTCAGCATGTTTGATGTCACTTAACCTCTTGGCTCTCCTGGCCTTCTCATGTTCTTTTTGTTCAACAAGGGGAATCCCATCCCTGCTTCATTTTTGAGATATTTAGACAGCTCGTTTTGCTGCCTACCTGCAAGTCTATTTCTGTTGTGATAGTCATATAATTCCAGACTTTCCATCTCTTCCAGTTGTTCTTCCTTGAAATTAGCAAAATCATCTTTAAAAATTATCTCCTTCAATTCTCCACTCTTCATCACTACCTTCAGAGTTTGAGACACAGAATCATAGAACAGTTTCTAGGGCATGTCCACATCAGTTGTTGGCCTCTCTTGTCTTTGTGGAGCTATTCTTGATGTTGAAATCTGTGCTCTTTAAGCTGAGGGCCTAGATGGAACAACCTTTTTGGGTTTTGTGGCCCTCAACACCCTAAATCTATTCATGTACATGGAGATCACCATCTCCACAGGTATAGCCATCAGATCCAGAAAGTTTTCACCCCTTCTCTTGCTAGCCTTTCAATCATCGTCAATATTCTTTCATCACCAAGCTGACCAGCAGGTACAAACCTCACCCCACTTCGTCCAGCTTCAAAATTCCTTGGATTCCTCTGCTCTGCTTCAAGTTTTTCCGATTCATCCTTTATTTCATAGAACAACTGCTTCAATTGAGCATTTTCCAGCTGATCAAACATATTATCATTCATCCCTTTAGCTCAACATTATCCCTTTTAGTGTCTTGATCCTTTCTTCATCATCCCATGGATCTCTATGTTCAACTTGTTCAGGTTTAACTTGAACAATGATAGGGACTTTAGCAGTTTTTGAAGCTTGAGGTCTCTCTTGATCATCTTTTTCAAGTTCAGAAAGGTAAAAATTTAGTTTTCCATTTATGCTCATACCTTGACTTTCATTTAATTTCCCCTTAGCCTCCATCAGCCTATCCAGCTATCACAACTGCTCATCTTCCCATCTCTTCTTTTTCTTAATTTTATTCTTCTCAGCCAATGTCACAATTCTTGGTCGTGTTACAGATTTGACTGGTTGATCTTTCATAGATAGTTTCCTGAAATGGGATTCAACTTTTTCTTTTGACAGGCTATTCACCAATTCCAATGACATCCCTTTGTCAATTAAGTACTTACACTTTCATCCATACATCTTCATTAACTCATCAATCTTTTCAGTTTGCTTTGCCTCCCTTGCAAGTTTTTCTTATTCCTCCTTATTCACCCTTTCCATGTTCATGTTATGGTGTTCCTCTAGGGCGTCGAAACTCATCGTTCTTAAGTCCTTATCAGACAATCCGTGCAATCTCAAACAGTTGGTGTATCTCAAGGAATCTCTGTTCTTCTTCTTCTTCTCCATCCTCTTCTTAATTTCAAAAGCCTCTTAATCCACTAGTCTTTGCAAATCCTCATCAGATAAAGGATCCAAAGTTTAAAATCCGCACCCATGCCTCATCAGGCTAACAACCAAAGGATTATTCCTACTTGCATTTTCCAAGCTCTACAGTATGTTATCCCTCTGTACATCAGTCATTTCAACTTGTGGGGAGATAATATTTCAGCATCAAAAGTTTTCTCACCATTATTGTCATTGTCATCATCCGTATTATAATCAACTTCAGTACTATCACCTTTTTCAGTTGAATCATCCAGTGCTTCTATTCTTGGTTCATTCTGATCTGGTTCAAATTCGGTAATAATACTTTGTAGTGGGACATCATCAACATAAGTATGAATTGGACTTTCAACAGTATACTCCGGCATATCAACCTTATTAGTCCTTCTTCTCTTAGGTTCTTCTTCATTATCACTCTTCTAACCAGACTTGCTTCTTTTTCTTTTTAAATATTTCCAAATTTACCCTTGGGCTCCTCATCATAACTCTACTCACCAGGAGGATTATTTTCAATATCCACTTCAACCTTTTTCACCCATTTCTTTGATGCAATCTTTTTTATTGATTCTCCAGCCTCATCAGGCACCATCTGCTTAAGTGAATCATCATCAGTAGGTTCAGCAGTGGTTGAAGATTTGGCTTCAGGTTGAGCATGTTGTGGTTGATTGAACTTGCTCTATACAAGTGCTAAGGTGTTATCCACCTCTTCAGCTTGCTTCATCTTAATAAACACTTCAATCACTTCCTTTTCCAATTCACCTTATTGGTTTAGAGTTTGAGCTCTGTGAGCTTGTTCCATTAATGTTTCCTGCTCACCAAACTCCTCAACTGTCATGGATTGGGCGATTCTCTCCCTTTCCAGTGTTTTAAAAATAATGTCATCTTGCCTCTTGGCAGCTTGTCAGCTTCATCATTTATAATTTCAATAATTTTCTCCTATGTATCAACAGTTTCAGCAATAAACTTTCCCTTCTCCTTCCTCCTTCTTTCCTCCTCAAACTCGTTAGGGAAATTTTTAATTTCATCCATTAAATCTTTCATTTCTTCATCATCTACAACCTTCTTGGAACTATCATTATGCATTTCTTGTTCAGTCAAAACTAGTTTCTCAGTTGCTGCACCTTTATCTATCACCACTTCAGTCAATGTCTCATTACCAATAGCATCAGTTTCTATGGCCTATGTGGTTAGAATTTCATGCGTTTGCATATTTTCAACTTCCATCTCCTTCTCTACCTCTTTCTCAACCATTTCCTTGTCAACCTTCTTTTCTAGCACATCCTCAGTATAATACTCATGTTCACCAATATCAGACTTGTCACCCTCATAACCAACATTATCAGCCATCATCTTATCACTATCATCATCACTGTCACCAAAGATATTTAATAATGTTCTTAGAGCATTTTCAACAATCTCCTCTACATTCACCATCTCCTCATCAAGAACATCAGCAGCAGCAGTGGTCATAGGAATATTCTCCACCTGTTTTGGTACAGCTGAGGTCTTCTCATCCTCAGCCTATAGGCTTTGAATTTGCTTCAAATCTTGGGCCAACTGTGCTCTCATATCTTCATTTTACTTCCTCAATTCATCATTCTTTCCTCTCAACTCATAGTTTTTACAAATAAGGTCAAAATTCCATTTGAACACTTAAGCACCATGGGGAGGGGTATTAGTTGGTGAGTCAGAGAATGAATCAGGGATATTGGTTTGGGTTTGGTTTGGACAGTGGGTGGTCTTGGGCTTTAAAAAGTATCTGTACTTGTAGATGGTAAGTGATTAATGGCTTGTTGTGGAAGGAATTTGGTATGGGTAATTGTAAATGTTGGTTGGTTTGGTTGGTTTAAGGTTTCATGTGGGTAGGGGATTGGTATGGTGTGTTTGGAAAGTTATGTAGATTGGTTGGAACAGTTTATAGTATATATGGTTCATGGATGGATTGGTTTGGGTCTTGTTTTAAGGTTTGGGTTAAGTAGATTAGTTGGAACAGTTTGTAGTATATATGGTTCATGGATGGATTGGTTGGTTTATGGTTTGGGTTTGGGTTTCAGGTGGGCTTTGGGTAGGTGGTGTTTGGATGGGTGGGGATTGGGTAGATGTTTCATGTTGTGGTGGTGGGGAAGGTGGTGTGGGTAATGGTGTGGCTGGTGGTGTGGGTAAAGGTATGTTCTCCACATGTGCCTTTGCTTCCACTTTCTCAACAACAATTCCTTCAACATCTCCATCACCTCATTCGCCTCCATCATCATCATCATCATCATTAGAATAATCAGAATCGTCATCATCCTCCTCATCTGCACTCTCTTACTCCTCAGAGGCCAACTCTGGAACTAGCATAATAGCCGCATCATGATTTACTAGGCATGGTAGTATATCAAACTCAGTTCTTGGATTGAACCGGCTAGTGCTAGACAATTTTGCAATTCTCTTATAAACATTGGGATTTTGTGGAACATGAGTGGTCCCCATTGTTGGTAAGTCTTGTAACACACGATTAAAAATAATCTGGAGAAATATTGGGTAAGCTAAGAATTTTTCTTTGTTTGGCTTCCTCAAGATGCTCACCATCCCTTCAAATATCATCCTTGAGAAATTGAAAGGTAAATCATAGACCACAGCAACGGTTGTATTCGCCAAATCATGGATCATAAGAGTCCACGAGCCTTCCTAGGAGCAAACCCCTGAATAATATGATGAATTAGAAACCTATAAAGGTTTGGAAACATTCCTTTCTGAAATTATCCCTTATGGACATTCCCTTGATAACCCATTGTTTTCCAAAAATCTTCAGTAAGTGCTCAGTAGTGAAGTGGATAGGGTTATGGTCATCATCATGTAATTGCAAACTTGCTCGAATAAGTCTTTCAGTGACCCTTATATCATGATTAGCCATGGTAGCCTCCAATCGCCTACCATTCTAATCGTCATAAACTATGGCTGAGCGCCAGAAATCCAAGTATTTGTTTCCGTATATCATAAGGCACTCTGTCAAGGAGAATCGAAGATTAGACTATTTGAGCCATCTAATCATGTGTTCCACCTCTTCGTTTCCGGAGTCACTTGTAATAAAGTGCACATATTGTGCTTCTACTTAAACGGATATGTCGGTTCATCCACCATATCTGTACAAAGATAAACAAGAACACATTCAAAGTAAAAATTAGTTATGAAGTTCATAACTTTGAATAGTTTTAAGTTACAATTTGAAGAAGTAAAGAGAAGAAATGTCTTTATGAACCCGTGCTTCGACAAATTAATAACCTACATATAAAACAGATAGTTAGTTAATATGAAAATTAACTGCCCAAATTCGTATGATCGGTATCGGAAAACAATCAGTTGATTCTTACCGAGTCGGAATATGCGGGCTGGTTTATTAGGGTTAGGAAAATTTGGATGAAACTTTTGGTTTTTCTGGAACGAGAGCAAGTGTACTGTAGTGGAAGGAGAGAGAAGTGAATAATGTGAAACATTTCTCTAACTCCTTTTCTTATACCTTTCTGAAAGTGGGTTTTATCTGTTTTTTGTCATTTAGTGAGTAATAGCTGTTAAACATATAAAATGTTTTAAGGAAATATCTTTCTTTACAAAACCTTGCTCGATAAAGTTTTCCTATTTAAAACCTTGCTCGTTAAAGGATATTGTTGTAAACCTTACTTGGAAAGTTTAGTCATTTAAGTTTTCTCGTTCCAGAGTTAATTCATAAATAATAAGTTAGATAGAAATAAACCTAAGTAATAAAATGAAGGAAGCTTACTCGAAATACTAGATTTCTCAAGAAATAAATCACAAGACAAATAATCAAGTTATAAATTATCAAATAGGCAACCTTGCTAGGAATCAATTAAAAGTCCCAAAATAATAACTTAGACATATTTATAGTTATCAACATTGCTCGAATATCTGAATGTCACAAACCTTACCCGAAATAGATAAACAGTTCACAAATAATCATTCAAGTATACCTTGAAGAAAAGTATGCTCGAAAACACTTTAAGAATTCAAATTGTGCTAGAGAGGATCTCTAAACACAAAGTGTACTCAAAAAGTAATGTTTTTTTGAAATTACCAAGAATGTTAGGAAAACACTTGAAAATTTCAAAGTGTGCATGAAACATAGAGTGTGCCCGGTAAACAAGGGTTTCCTAAAAAGACTTCTAATTTTAAAGAATCCCATTTACAACCATAAACTATGCTAGACAAGAACTTATAACAGTTAAAACATCAAAGTTTACCCGTAATAAGTATTCTAGGCATATTCACAATTAACACATAATCACAAAGCTTGCTAGAATGAGTTAAGACAGACAATCAAAACACCTAAGTGTGGTAGAGGGTTCAAAAACATTAAAGCTTGCTAGAAGTAGCATGTTCAATCACAAAGCTTGCTATAATGACCTAAACAACCAGTGACAGTTGTACTTTCAAATAGCTTGCTAGAAGCAGTTGTACTTTCAATCCCAAAGCTTGCTAGAAAGTTCTGAAATCATCAAAGCTTGCTAGAAATTGCGTAATCAAACATATTCAAATAGCTTGCTAGAAACAGTTGTACTTTCAATCAAAACAAAAAAGTACGCTAGAAAGTATAAACTATATAAAAGCTTTATAGTAACATCATATTCTAACTTATCAAATAACAAGCTTGCTAGAAAAGATAAACTTCAAGTAAAATAGTGAAGTCTACCCGAAATTATGTAAAATATCAAGGCATGCTCGAAAAGGATAAACTTAGACAAAAACATCTAAATTTACTCGAAGAGGTTGAAAATCATCAAACCTTACTCAAAAATGTATATTCAGACCTTTTGAAGGTAAAATGCTACACTTTTTTTCTTAAACAATATTTTAAACATTTTTATCATTAAAGATCATTGTTTAAGAACAAATGGTGCATTAAGAGATCAAATTTCAGTTATTTTTCCTTTCAAATCATTTTCTTACTCATTATGAAAAGATCTCAACATGGGATCATATTGACTAAGTTTCTTCTCAATAATTCATTCTCAGCATTATTATGACAGATTAGACAGTTTAACAGCATGTCTAGACTTAGCATGAATTTCATTTCTTTGGTGATATGATTAAGGTTAATTTAAGATGCATAATACTAATGGATAACACATATTGCTTTCTGATGCTCCATATCTATTCTAATGAGTTATTTGGCTTTCTCCAGATCACCCCGAATTGACTCCGACCCCTTGATATTTGGTAAAACTTTTTAATGACATAACTTATGATATATATATATATATATGTATAATATATATATTTTATATATTTTATTTTTTATTTTATTTTATTGTTAACAAAAGATTCTGAACGTATATATCAACAATATGTTGTATAATCAGTGCGTTTTGTTCACTTGTGTTCTTTGTCATTCTCAAATAAACACTTCATTTTGGGGACCAAATACCAACGGTCTCGTGTATGAATGGATATTCACTTTTGTAGGTTCCTGGACGGATCTTACACGAGATATCCCGATATACACAGGTGCGGAATCCCTGTGTAGATCGTTACGGACGTAGAATATTAGCTCACGAACACACGTACACACAATACGAACAACCACACGTTATATTGATAACTCAAACAGAGATGCTTACAGACTCACGTCAATAGACTCACACGTAACTGAACTCGATCAACCAAAACCTAAAATGACCAAAAACGAAACAGTAACCCGTAGGTTTACTTAAATACACGACAACTTCGCCACAGGCGAAGTTGTCAATAACTTCGCTCGTTGAACAAGTTCGCCTAGGCGAACTTGTCAACAACTTCGCTTGGTTAACAAGTTCGCCTAAGCGAACTTGTCAACAACTTCGCTGTTACACAAACAATTACATAAACAATATTACAGACTCGATTACAGACTTTATACATATGAACTACTGACATCTATGCACCAACAGACTCCCCCTTGGCAGTAGCTTCATATCTTGATCTTTCAGCTCTTGTCTTGTAATCCTGTATCTTCATGCGTGCACTCCTTCTCTAACACACACCGTGACTACTCGCTGATATTTCCTTGCTTCATCCTTCCAAGCAGGAATATAGAATATTTTCTTTTCGTTCAACGCTTGCAAATCAGCTTTCGATAAGTTAACAAGATGCATCGGGTCATACACCCTCAGCACTTCTTGTTCATCTTCGTCTTCCATCACGGCTTCAGCAGTCTGGCAATCAACGTACCACCATTTTAGATTCTTCAACACATCTTGAGGCATATTCTTCATTGGAACCTCCTTGATGCATCGGATCGGCTTGTACTTCATCACCATCCATGGCTTGCCATCTGCTCTCAATCCCCTCTCTTTATCTTCCACTAACTTCCCTTTCTGAGGCTTTAATAGTTCAAACTTCTTTTCTTTTACGCCTTCTTTCCACACAATCTTCTCAATCATTCTTGCCATATTGTTGTTACTTCTGTTTATCAGGCCTAATCTGCCCAAATCTTTCACCTCGCATTCTGGCAACGTGTTGAGAGATCTCAACATTCTCCTGAAGTATTGAATGCCATCATAGCGTTTTACCACAAATAACTTGATCTGTTCATCATAAATCCAACAGATTATCCCCTTCTTCGCCTCAGCATAGCCTTTAATGTTATAGCTCTTCTTGAACATGGCTGGAACAGCAGGCTTCTTGGTCTTGATAAACCAATGAGCACAGCCTTCCTTCCACCTAGGCTGCTCCTCCCACTCAGTAGTCTCATCCATCTCAGCCCTCACATCGGCTTTCTCAACCTCAGGGATCTCGTGTTCGACATTTTCTTATACAATCTCTCCTTCCTCTATCACATCCTCAACAATAATTTCTGCACCAATCTTTTCAATCTCACTGATTGGCAGAACATCTTCATCAAATAATACATCGTCGCTGAACATGTCATCATCAAGTTCCTTCAGCGCATCGATCATGAACACAACATAATAATGTTATTAAGACGAAAAGTTCGTCCATGAACACGTAACACAAGTTTGAAAAAAAACTCGGTTTTGAAGGTCCGACGACCCGAGGTCTCGAACTGGGTAAAAACGTCTATGAATGAACATGTTAGTGATGTATATCGACAACAAGTACCCTCAAGTGATAATCGAAACTGGAAACGAAGATCGAAATCGGAATAGAAAACAAGTTCGCCGGAGAATTCTTAAGTTCGCCGGAAAATTCGGAGCTTAAGTTCGCTGATACTTTGAAAATAATGAAAATCACTGTTTAAAAAACCTTATATAGGGTCAGTGTAGTTCAGGCGAAGTTACGGATAACTTCGCCTAGGCGAAGTTAAGCATAAGTTCGCCTGATTCAAGAACTTCGCCTATAATTTCAAAATCAAACCTTTAAGTTTGAACATTTTGCAATTAACATTTGAAACTTCCAAAAAGAGTTAAACAAATATGATCATGTCTAAGTAACCAGTTATAAAATAATACAACTACAAAAATAGGAAAAACTTATAAAAATTTAACAAATAAGGGATCAAATTTCAGTCTAGTCAGGAACACCACGTTTTAGAAAAGATCCCAACAGGAATCATACTAACTACGTGACTGTTACATAGATCCGTTTTTAGCTGTATTATGACATATAGAGACAGGTTGTAAGCAGGTAATATACTTAAGATGGTTTTCATCGTTTCTGTGATACGAGTTAGGTTCAATTAATCCTTAAAATTTAAGTGGGCAACTACTCAGAAATATTGATGCCTCCTATCTATCCTCAAAGCGTATTTGGCTTTCCCCAAGTCACCCCGAATTGACTTCGACCCATAGTGTCTGATTAATTTGTAAGTATTCTATGTCTGGATCCCGTATTCATTCTTACTCCATGATTGAGAAGTCTCGATATCTTGAACTCTCTAATGTTACAATAACTTCATAAGTACTATTTTTTTTTTTAAACATACTTATAGACTTCAGAGTAATAATTAACTGCAAGTCCCGAATCTGGATCACTGCAGTGTCTTGAAACGCTTTCTTCACGGGAATCAGAACACTTACGGGCTCGTGTATGACTGGGTAATCACTTTTCTGCCTATCATTCGGAAAGATATACATGAAGACACGCAAAACTCTTAAGTAGTTTCCACATAAAATCAAGTAAACTTTAATTTGTATCACATCTACTTTTACGAACCATAAAAAGTTACCATGACATACAATGATTGTCCTAAAGCCTTTTAAGCCTAATAACTTCAACAGTTAAGCACACAAAGTTAGTATATATATCATTTTCCAAGGTTGGATCAATTTTCTGTTAAACATAGCAAAGAACTTCTTACGAAGTATTAGACTTGAAAAGTAATTTAATTTCCCTAAAAAAAAATTTTGACTTCAGTCACCCCGATCACGTTAAAGTCTTCAGGTAAACGGCAATCCTGATGATCCAATGGATCAACTGGACCGACCACATACAAGTATGTGTCCTTCTAACTATGTATGACCGACTAATTTTCAGCGACAAAAAGAAAACACATCATAATCGCCCCGGTCACTTTCAGTCATCTGGTTAATGGCGACCCTCACTCTCTAAGTAGAAACGAGGACCAAAACATATCCGAGGATATGTCCATCAATCTGAGGTAACCGACTAATTTTGAGCAATCGTGATGTTTTTTTTTTTTTTTTTTTTTTTTTTTTTTTTTTTTTTTTTAATAAACACAAAAACATGGTTACTCGGGATTGATCATCCCGTTTAGCTCAATTAGGTTTTGAAATCTGTATTTATCAACGCTTTTGTAAATAAATCAGCGTAATTTTCCAGCGTATCGACCTTTTCGACCTTGATCAGTTTCTTCTCAGCACAATCCCGTATGAAGTGATGACGAATGTCAATATGTTTCGTTTTACTATGCTTCACGGGATTGTTAATTACTGAGATGGCAGCAGTGTTATCAATTAAAATAGAAGTGAGTAAGAAATTCAGACCATAGTCGCGCAATTGTTGCTGAATCCACAAAACCTGAGAACAGCAGTTGGATGCTGCCATATATTCAGCTTCGCATGTTGAGATTGCGACTGACGTCTGTTTCTTGCACTGCCATGAAACCAATATTCCACCAAGAAACTGACAACCTCCTGTTGTCGAATTCCGACTCTGATTGCATCCTCCATAATCAGAATCTGTATATGCTACCAGTTCTACGTCTCCTCCCTTCGGGTACCACAACCCTAGCTTCGGCTTGCCTTTGAGATACCTCAAAATCCTCTTCACACCCTTCATGTGAGATTCCTTTGGGTTTGCCTGAAAACGAGCACAAAGACAAACAGAAAACATTATATCAGGCCTAGAAGCAGTTAAATACATCAAAGAACCTATTATAGCCCGATACAGAGTTGGGTCCACATCTGCGTCACCGTCAATTTCAGCTCCCAACTTGTGGTTGACGCAAATTGGAGTGTCAAATGGAGAAGAGTCCTCCATCTTGAAACGCTTGAGGACATCATGAACATATTTTGTTTGATGAATGAACATTCCATCCTTCTTTTGATCAACCTGCAAACCTAAAAAGAACGTTAGTTCACCCATGGCACTCATCTCGAATCTTTTCTTCATAACGGCCTCAAAATCCTGACACATGGAGACTCTTGATGCAGCAAATATGATGTCATCCACGTAGACTTGAACTAGCAGGAAGTCACTTCCTTCTCTCTTCACAAACAAAGTACTGTCGATCAAACCCCTTTCAAAACCATTTTCTAGCAAGTAGTCCGATAACGTTGAATACCAGGCACGAGGTGCCTGATGTAATCCATACAGCGCCTTGCTCAACTTGTATACGTGATCAGGAAAGTCTGGGTCAGGAAAACCCGGAGGTTGCTCAACATACACAACCTCATCCACTTTCCCATTGAGGAACGCACTCTTCACGTCCAACTAAAACACTTTCATCTTCTTGAACGCAGCAAACGCCAAAAACAATCGTATCGCTTCCAACCTGGCCACCGGAGCGAACACCTCATGATAGTCTATCCCCTCTTGCTGATTAAATCCTTTAACGCTCTGATACCAATTGTAGGTTCCTGGACGGATCTTACACGAGATATCCCGATATACACAGGTGCGGAATCCCTGTGTAGATCGTTACGGACGTAGAATATTAGCTCACGAACACACGTACACACAATACGAACAACCACACGTTATATTGATAACTCAAACCGAGATGCTTACAGACTCACGTCAATAGACTCACACGTAACTGAACTCGATCAACCAAAACCTAAAATGACCAACCTCGCCTTGTTTCTTATAATGATCCCCTTTTCATCTCTCTTGCACTTGAACACCCATTTTGTGCCAATAGCATGCACATTCCTTGGTTTTTCAACCAAAGTCCAAACTTCCATTTCTCGAATTGAGCCAACTCTTCTTGCATGGCCTCGACCCACGAGCTGTCCTTTAAAGCCATTTGATAATTTTTCGGTTCAATTTGGCTTATAAAGCAGGTATACAGGCATTCATTGATTATTCCTGTCTCCTTAATGCTTGTATAAACACAGGTGTGTTCATTCAAGCTGCTTTTCGTTTGTACACCTGAGGACACATCACCAATCACATTGTTCAAAGGGTGATCTTTATGAATTCTCGTGGTCGGAACAGAACCGACATGCAGATTATCTTCCAAATTAGAAGAGATCTCATCAATGGTTGTTTCATGCTGAGAGTGAAAAGGATTGATAAATTCTTCTTCAGTTGAGGCAGCAGGGGTACCGATAGTGTTTGATGAGGAAGGTTGACATTTTTCAATCTGCTGTCTTTGCAATAGATTTTCTTCCTCATCTAGTATCATCTTCGTCGCAGCTCTTTCTTCCTCTTCAGAAATCTCCAAATCCGGTACGTTAAACGACTTAAAAAGCTTAACATAGTCGAAAAGCTCAGCAGGTCCATTGCTTGGTTTTGGCGGTTGGTAAGTTGTGATGTCAGTGTTACATACCACCTCCACCTTGCAAGTCGAAGTATTGAAGACACGCCTGTTGGGAGTCCCAACAACATAACCGACTAAGATTCCTTCATCGGCTACTTCACCAAATTTCGAATTTGTCTTCAAGATCGAACAAGGAGACCCGAATGGTTCAAGACCACTCAAGTTGGGCTTCCTTCCATGCATAAGCTCGTAGCAAGTTTTACCAAGTCTCTTAACGGTTAACACTCTATTCAGAACATAGCAGGCTGTAGCGACTGCTTCAGCCCAGAACATCACAGGAAGCTTCGAATCTGCCAGCATAGTCCTGGCTCCTTCAATTAAAGTTCGGTTCTTCCTTTCAGCCACTCCATTCTGTTGCGGAGTATACGGAGCGCTGTATTGATGTTCAATTCCTTTCTGAAGACAGAAGATCTCCATTTCAAAATTCTTGAACTCTGTCCCATTGTCACTTCTGATGAAATTAACTGTTTTACTCATGACGTTCTCAACTTAAGTAATCAAACTCTTCACCATTTGAGCCGTCTCATCTTTCGATTTCAGAAAATATACCCACGAGTATCGCGAGTAGTCATCAGTGATCACCAAGCAGTAAGAAGTACCTCCTAGACTTTTTACATTCACTGGACCGAAGAGATCCATGTGAAGCAGTTCTAGAGTACTGGCAATTGAGTTGACCTTCTTGGTGAGATGGGATTTCTTGTGTTGCTTTCCCTTCTTGCATGTAATACATTTGTCTTCAAAGTTAAAACTTTTCAAGGGAACGCCCATCACAAGCCCATTTTTGACAATGTGGTTTATCTTCCGAAGATGAATGTGCCCCATTCTCCTGTGCCATAGTTCGGATTCTGATTCGCTTGCCTTCGTCAACAAACATGATTCTCCCAAGGCCATTTCAGTAGACCTCATATCCATCACATACGTATTTGTATCACGTGGAGCTGTCATCACTATCCACTCTTCTGGTATCTGAAAACCAGGCTTCAACACGATCGCCTCATTCTTTGTGAAGTGAACAGTATACTCCTTATCACAAATCTGCGACACACTCAGCAGATTGTGCTTCAGCTCTTCCACAAAATTTACATTCTCAAGTGTCATCTTCCCATTGGACACCGTTCCTTTCCCAGTAATTCTTCCTCCACTTTCACCAGCAAAACTAACTCTGGCTCCCTGAACAGGTTTTAAGTCGTGCAACAAGTATTTGTTGCCCGTCATGTGCCGGGAACAGCCGCTATCTACAATCCAAAGACTGTGGGCAACCCTGTTCAACTGTTCCTGCACAATAAAGCAAATGATTAGAATCTAGGGACCCAAGACCAATTGGTCTTGGATCTATACATCCCGTACTTCTGCTTTCCGAAGTTAGCATTTGAATAATTCCTGTCAGTCCTAGTAGGAAATCTCATTGGAGATTGAATGTGAGGCCTTCCAAACCTATGTGTATTGAAAGTATTATATCTTACGGTTTGGTGATTAGCATTGTAAAACTGAGGTTTGTTTCTGTGAAAACCTGAATTAGTTATATTTTGAAACTTTAAAGGGTTTTCATTTTTAACAGTATTAAAATTACCAGTAGACTTATGTTCAGTTTTAATAGGCCTCCCACCTCTGAATTTCGGCGTCAGAGGACAATCTGCAACAAGATGTCCTACCTTATTACACCGAAAACAACACCTATACTCCATTTTCTTTTCAAATGTTGTTTTGGATGTAGAGGCATTGTTACCAGCCGTTCGTCTCACATAAGGTGGGACGTACGGGTTGAGTGGAGTACTCTTTTTAGAAGTTTTATCTTTATCTCCACCAGTGGGTAACACTACCTTCTCTTTTGTCTTATCCGATTCGGACAACTTATCCGAATCCGATGAGACTGGACTCGTAACAGAAATATTTACACTTGAAACAGGCGAACTCGTTTCGCCACTACTAACACTTGAATCTTTACTTATAACCTTGATAGGAACTGTCTGAGGAACTTCAAAATCAGCAGATTTCTGTACACTAGGGTTAAAAGTGTAATTATGGTTATACGGTGGTGGAACCTCGTGATAACCAATTCCTCCTCTCTTTGTAGAGGTACCTTGATCACTAACAAGGTGATCAAGAATAGCTGAGGAATTTCGGAACTGTTCCAGTTTTCGGTTCAGTTCCACCACTTTCACCTGGTGGTCAGCAATCTGCTTTTCACGTTCAGCAATCAGTTTAGTCTTTTCTTCTAAAACCTCATAACTAAGATCAATAACTTCAATTTTCTCAGCAAGTTTAGTTTTTAAGCTTTTAACATCTTTTTCACATGCTTTAATTTTAACTTTGTGTTGGTACATGTGTGTCAGTAGTTCATAGTCTAGCATTTGTAATCGAGTCTGTAATGTAATTATGTTTATGATTATGTTTTTGTATGTGCGAAGTTGTCAACAAGTTCGCTTAGGCGAACTTGTCAAACAAGCGAAGTTGTCAACAAGTTCGCTCAGGCGAACTTGTTGAACAAGCGAAGTTATAGACAACTTCGCCTGAGGCGAAGTTGTCGTGCTTATATAAACTGTTCACTGTAACAGTTTGTAAGTGTTCATTAGATCGAGAGTTCGTGAGTTCGAGGGTTAGCGAGTTACGTGTTTACAAGTCAGTCTGTAATAGTGACCTCGTGTCACGTGTTCGTGTTATCAATATAACGTGTTTCGGTTATTGCTCGTGTGTTTGATTTATACGTATTCTACGCTCGTATCTAACTACGCAGGGATTCCGCACCTGCGCAGATAGCGACATCCCGTGTACGATCCGTCCAGGAACCTACAATTGGTATCAGAGCCATCGGCTCAATTGTGAGGTTCGGGATTTCACGCGGGTGTAGAATACGTCTCGTTTGACCTATTCGCGGGACGTGTTTTTTTTGGGATTGTGTTTTACTCGTGTTTGACAGTCATTTGCAAGCCATAACATCGATCGGAAACTGCTAGATTGACGAAATCAGATCTGAACAGTTTCCTTGTTCATCGGGCGAAGTTACCGTTCTTCAGGCGAAGTTGCCGTCACTGGAAGTAGGGTTTCGGCGAAGATATAAGGATTAAGCGAAGTTAACCACAACTTCGCCTACCTCCTAAGTTCACCTAAGCGAAGTTATCCTCAACTTTGCTTACCTCCCAAGTTCGCTTACCTCCTAAGTTCGCTCATCCTAAGCGAAGTTATTCTTAACTTCGCCCAGTCAAGCGAATTTAAGGCCCAGCGAAGTTATACTTTCCAGCGAAGTTAACTTTCAAGCGAAGTTATTCTTAACTTCGCCTACTGTACTGTTTGGAAGATTTTTTTAATTATCGGGTTTTCGGGTTTTCGCAAAAATGTCGTCAATTAACATCTCCGATTTAGTCAAGATGGAAGTAGAAGCGGGGTCAGCCACTAAGGCCCCGAGGTTGATGAAAGGAACTGACTTCGTGGCATGGAAGGACAGATTCATCCAATACATTAAATATCAGGATGCAAAAATGTGGGTGTGCATCCAGGATGGATATATCCCTCCAACTATGCAATACGAAGGTCGTGATGTGGTTAAGAAGTATAGCAAAATGGAGGACGAAGAAAAGAAAACGTATGAGGCTGAGAGCAAGGCTCATGCTGCTATAACAATGGCACTTCCTCAAGAGGTTCTCCATACGTTCCGAAAGTACACTTCTGCGAGAGAGCTTTGGGATGCTCTTGAAAATAGATTCGAGGGGAACGTGGGTATCCGTGCATCAAAGATCAAACTTTTAAAGACCCAGTTCTCCGTTTTCAAATATTTGAAAAACGAATCACTAGATGATATTATCACCAGATACTATCATCTAATGACAGAGCTTAACAATTATTCGATTGCTTACCGAGAAGAAGAGATCGTTGAAAAGCTTCTCGATGCTCTCCCACCGAAGTGGGAAATGTACACCGTTCTTATGAGGGAAGACAGAGACTTTCCTAATTATGATTTGGAAACGGCAGTAAACAAGCTCCGAACTTATGAGCTTAATATGGTTCGAAAAGAAACACCAACAGATCAGATACAAGACCCTGGTATGTATGGTGCAAAAGTTAACTCAGGCTCAAGTTCGAGGCCTGAATCAGCTGCTTATTACTCAAAAGGGGAGTCAGGTTCTAGCTCGTCTCATGAAGGAAACGTTTCAGTGAACATGAATAGTGATGTTTGCTTTGCTGCTGGAGGTTCAAGTGCTTCGAAACCTCAAACATCCAACAGTAGTTTCTCACCTAGTGCCTCAAGCAATAACTATTCCAAGATGCCAATGAGTGTCAAATCTGCTGAAGAGCAGTTTGCAGTCTATGCATCTTTTATTGCTTCATATGAGAACTACATACAAGGGAAGATTGTGGACCCTGCTGCTTTGGATGAGGATTATGACCAGATCGATGCTGATGATCTGGAGGAGATGGATTTGCAATGGCAAATGGCCATGATAGTGAGGCGAGTCAAGCGTTTCATGAATAAGACGGGGAGAAAGTTTGTTGGTGGTAGGCCCGGATTCGACAAGTCTAAAGTGAGGTGCTATAACTGTCAACAGTATGGGCACTTTGCTAAAGAATGCAGAAACGAGAGAGTTGAACGGGGTCAAGGCCGGTCAGCACAGCCTACTGGGATTAGTAGAGAAGTCAATGCCATGTTGTCTAGAGAAGCCGGTGAATACAACTGGAACCTGCATGCGAATGAAACTGGTGAGCAGGCGAATATGGCAAAGGTAGAAAATGAAGATTGTGAGAAGATGACTGGAGAAGAGAAAGCTACTGGTGAAGAGA
Source organism: Bidens hawaiensis (assembly GCF_021521415.1). NCBI lineage: Eukaryota > Viridiplantae > Streptophyta > Magnoliopsida > Asterales > Asteraceae > Bidens > Bidens hawaiensis. Next base: position 116,912 of record NW_027491238.1, on the reverse strand, counting down.
AAGCTTTCATGGCAGATAACGATGGTCAACTCTCCGAGGTAAGTCCTAAACCTGTTTGTACAAAATGTGAGAATTTGTCTGAGCAACTTGCGACCATAACTGATCAGTATGTTCGTTTAGATGCTGAATTTAAAAATCTTAAAGAAGATCATCATTTTACTAAGGCAAGAGAAAACAGTTTTAAAGTTAAAATAAAAGCATGTGAAAAAGATGTCAAAAGCTTAAAAACTAAACTTGCTGAAAAAATTGATGTAATTGACCTAAGCTATGAGGTTTTAGAAGAAAAAACTAAACTTATTGCTGAACGTGAAAAGCAGATTGCTGACCACCAGGTGAAAGTGGTGGAACCGAACCGAAAACTCGAGCAGTTCCGAAATTCCTCAGCTATTCTTGATCACCTTGTTAGTGATCAAGGTACCTCTCCAAAGAGAGGAGGAATTGGTTATCACGAGGTTCCACCACCGTATAACCATAATTACACTTTTAACCCTAGTGTACAGAAATCTGCTGAGTTTGAAGTTCCTCAGACAGTTCCCATCAAGGTTACATTTAAAGAACCAACTGTTAGTAATGGCGAAACGAGTTCGCCTGTTTCTAGTGTAAATATTTCTGTTACGAGTCCAGTCTCATCGGATTCGGATAAGTTGTCCGAATCTGGTAAGACGAAAGAGAAGGTAGTGTTGCCCACCGGTGGAGATAAAAATAAATCTTCTAAAAGGTGTACTCCACTCAACCCGTATGTCCCACCTTATGTGTGACGAACGGCTGGTAACACTGCCTCTACATCCAAACCAACATTTGAAAAGAAAATGGAGAGTAGGTGTTGCTTTAGATGTAATAAATTAGGACACCTTGTTGCAGATTGCCCTCTGACACCGAGATACAGAGGTGTGAGGCCAAATAAAACTGAGAATAAGCATCAATTTGATACTGCGAAAAATGAGAACTTATCAAAATGCCAAAATGTAACTAATTCAAGTTTTCATAAAAACAAACCTCAGTTTTTCAACCAAACCACAAGATATAACACTTTCAATTCACATAAGTTTGGAAGGCATCACACTCAATCTTCAAGGAGATTTCCTAACAGGACTTACAGGAATCATCCTGATGCTAACTTTGGAAAGCCAGGGTACGGGACGTATCGATCCAAGACCAATTGGTCTTGGGTCCCAAGATTCTAATTCTCTGTTTTATTGTGCTGGAACAGTTGAACAGGGCTGCCCACAGTCTTTGGATTGTAGATAGCGGCTGTTCCCGGCACATGACGGGCAACAAACACTTGTTGCATGACTTAAAACCTGTTCAGGGAGCGAGAGTTAGTTTTGCTGGTGAAAGCGGAGGAAGGATTACTGGTAGAGGTATAGTGTCAAATGGAAGGATGACACTTGAGAATGTAAATTTTGTGGAGGAATTGAAGCATAATCTGCTGAGTGTGTCGCAGATTTGTGATAAAGATTACACTGTCCATTTTACGAAGAATGAAGCGATCGTGTTGAAGCCTGGTTTCCAGATACCAGACGAATGGATAGTAATGAAAGCTCCACGTGAAACAAATACATATGTGATGGATATGAGGTCTACTGAAATGGCCACGGGAGAATCTTGCTTAATGACAAAAGCAAGCGAATCAGAATCAGAATTATGGCACAGGAGAATGGGACACATTCATCTTCGGAAGATGAACTTCATTGTCAAGAATGGGCTTGTGATGGGCGTTCCCTTAAAAAGTTTTAACTTTGAAGACAAATGCATAGCATGCAAGAAGGGAAAACAACACAAGAAATCCCATCTCACCAAGAAGATCAATTCAATTGCCGGTACTCTAGAACTACTTCATATGGATCTCTTCGGTCCCGTGAATGTAAAAAGTCTAGGAGGTACTTCTTACTGCTTGGTGATTACTGATGACTACTCGCGATATTCGTGGGTATATTTTCTGAAATCTAAAGATGAGACGGCTCAAATGGTGAAGAATCTAATTACTAAGGTTGAGAACGTCATGAGTAAATCAGTTAAATACATCAGAAGTGACAATGGGACAGAGTTCAAGAACTTTGAAATGGAAATCTTCTGTCTTCAGAAAGGAATTGAATATCAATACAGCGCTCCGTATACTCCGCAACAGAATGGAGTGGCTGAAAGGAAGAACCGAACGTTAATTGAAGGAGCCAGAACTATGCTGGCAGACTCGAAGCTTCCTGTGATGTTCTGGGCTGAAGCAGTTGCTACAGCCTGCTATGTTCTGAATAGGGTGTTAACCGTTAAGAGACTTGGAAAAACATGTTACGAGCTTATGCATGGAAGGAAGCCCAACTTGTGCGGTCTTGAACCATTCGGGTCTCCTTGTTCGATTCTGAAGACTAATTCGAAATTTGGTGAAGTAGCCGATGAGGGAATCCTAGTCGGTTATGTTGTTGGGACTCCCAACAGACGGGTCTTCAATACGTCGACTTTCAAGGTGGAGGTGGTTTGTAACACCGACATTACTAGTTACCAATCGCCAAAACCAAGCAATGGACCTGCTGAGCTTTTCGACTATGTTAAGCTTTTTAAGTCGTTTAACGTACCTGATTTGGAAATTTCTGAAGAAGACGAAAGAGCTGTGACGAAGATGATACTTGATGAGGAAGAGAATCTATTGCATCGACAGCTTATTGAGAAAAGTCAACCTTCCACATCAAACACTTTTGATACCCCTGCTGCCTTACCTGAAGATGAGTTTATCAATCCATTTCACTCTCAGCCAGAAACAACCATTGATGAGATCTCTTCAAATTTGGGAGATAATTTGCATGTCGGTGCTGTTCCGACCACGAGAATTCACAAAGATCACCCATTGGAGAATATTATAGGTGATGTGTCCTCCAGTGTACAAACCAGAAGTAGCTTGAATGAGCACACCTGTGTTTATACAAGCATAAAAGAAACGGGTATAATGAACGAATGTTTGTACTCCTGCTTTATTAGCCAGATTGAACCGAAAAATTATCAAATGGCTCTTAAGGACAGCTCGTGGGTCGAGGCCATGCAAGAAGAGTTGGCTCAATTCGAGAAGATGGAAGTCTGGACTTTGGTTGAAAAACCAAGGAATGTGCATGCTATAGGCACAAAATGGGTGTTTAAGTGCAAGAGGGATGAAAAGGGGATTATCATTAGAAACAAGGCAAGGCTGGTTGTTAAAGGGTTTAATCAGCAAGAGGGTATTGATTACAATGAGGTGTTTGCTCATGTCGCCCGGTTGGAAGCGATAAGATTGTTTTTGGCATTTGCTGCATGTAAGAGAATGAAGGTGTTTCAGCTAGATGTGAAGAGTGCGTTTTTAAATGGGAAAGTTGATGAGGTTATGTATGTTGAGCGACCTCCGGGTTTTCCTGACCCAGATTTCCCAGATCACGTATACAAGTTGAGCAAGGCGCTGTATGGATTACATCAGGCACCTCGTGCCTGGTATTCAACGTTATCGGACTACTTGCTCGAGAATGGTTTTGAAAGGGGTTTAATTGACAGCACACTGTTCGTGAAGAGAGAAGGAAGCGACTTCCTACTAGTTCAAGTCTACTTGGATGACATCATATTTGCTGCATCAAGAGTCTCCATGTGTCAAGATTTTGAGGATGTCATGAAGAAAAGGTTCGAAATGAGTGCTATGGGTGAACTAACTTTCTTTCTAGGATTGCAGGTTGATCAGAAGAAGGACGGGATGTTCATTCATCAGACGAAGTACGTTCATGATGTGCTCAAGCGATTCAAGATGGAGGACAGTTCTCCATATGACACTCCAATCTGCGTCAATCACAAATTGGGCGCTGAATCAGATGGTGACGCAGATGTGGACCCAACTCTGTATTGGGCGATAATAGGTTCATTAATGTATTTAACTGCTTCTAGGCCTGATATAATGTTTGCTGTTTGTCTTTGTGCACGTTTTCAGGCAAATCCGAAAGAATCTCACTTGAAAGGTGCAAAGAGGATACTACGGTATCTCAAGGGCAAGCCGAAGCTGGGGTTGTGGTACCCGAAGGGAGGAGACGTGGAACTGGTAGCTTACACTGACTCTGATTATGGAGGGTGCAATCAGAGTCGGAAGTCGACTACAGGAGGATGTCAGTTTCTCGGTGGAAGATTAGTTTCCTGGCAGTGCAAGAAACAGACGTCAGTTGCAATCTCAACATGTGAAGCTGAATATATGGCAGCATCCAACTGCTGTTCACAGGTTTTGTGGATTCAGCAACAATTGCGCGACTATGGTCTGAATTTCTTACTCACTCCTATTTTAATTGATAACACTGCAGCCATCTCAGTAATTAACAATCCCGTGAAACATAGTAAAACCAAACATATTGACATTCGTCATCATTTCATACGGGATTGTGCTGAGAAGAAACTGATTAAGATCGAAAAAGTTGATACGCTCGAAAATTTCGCTGATTTATTTACAAAAGCGTTTGATAAATCCATATTTCAAAACCTAATTGAGCTGAACGGGATGATCAATCCCGAGTAACCATATTTTTGTGTTTATTTAAAAAAAAAAAAAAAAAAAAAAAAAAAACGTCTCTATTGCTTAAAATTAGTCGGTTACCTCCGTTTGATGGACATATCCACGGATATGTTTTGGTCCTCGTTTCTACTTAGAAAATGAGGGTCGCCATTAACCAGATGACTGAAAGTGACCGGGGCAGTTATGATGTGTTTTCTCTCTGTCGCTGAAAATTAGTCGGTCATACATAGTTAGAAGGACACATACTTGTATGTGGTCGGTCCAGTTGATCCACTGGATCTTCAGGATTGCCGTTTACCTGAAGACTTTGACTTGATCGGGGTGACTGAAGTCAAAAGTTTTGTTAAGGGAAATGAAATTACTTTTCAAGTCTGTTAGTTCGTAAGAAGTACGTTAGCTATGTTAAATGGAAAATTGATCTAACCTTGGAAAATGATATATATACTGATTGTGTGTGCTTAACTAGTGAAGTTATTAGGCTTAAAAGGCTTTAGGACAATCATTGTATGTCATGGTAACTTTTTATGGTGCGTAAAAGTAGATGTGATACAAACTAATTTTACTTGATTTTACGTGGAAACTCCTTAAGAGTTTTGCGTGTCTTCATATATATCTTTTCGTATGATAGGCAGAAAAGCGATTACCCAGTCATACACGAGCCCATGTGTGTTCTGATTCCCGTGAAGAAAGCGTTTCAAGACACTGCAGTGATCCAGATTCGGGACTTGCAGTTAATTTCTACTTTGAAGTCTATGTTGTTAAAAAAAAAAAAAAAAAAATTGGAGTTATTGTAACATAAATAGTGATCATAAAATCAAGACTTCTCTATCTTAGAGTAAGAAGAAGAACGGGAACCAGAAGGAGAGTACATACAAGTTAATCAGACACTATGGGTCGAAGTCAATTCGGGGTGACTTGGGGAAAGCCAAATACGCTTTGAGGATAGATAGGAGGCATCAATATTTCTGAGTTGTTGCCCACTTAAATTTTAAGGATTAATTGAACATAACTCGTATCACAGAAACGATGAAAACCATCTTAAGTATATTACCTGCTTACAACCTGTCTCTATATGTCATAATACAGCTAAACACGGATCTATGTGACAGTCACGTAGTTAGTATGATTCCTGTTAGGATCTTTTCTAAAACATAGCTGTCCCTACCAAGACTGAAATTTGATGTCACACCCGGCCCTGAGCGGCGGAAACAGCCGGGCGCGCACGAGTGGGGATTGATAATTAAGCACGGGCCATTGCAAAACATTCAAAGATTTTTATTGCGCATGAGAAGTTTAGTACGAACACGTTACATTGTTCAAAGATTACAAAAAAAAAAAACATCCAAGTATAAAACTGAAGATTTCCTCGCCATATCCCCTTGCGCGGCGGGTAACCGTGCGCATCGAGGGGATAAAACCAAAATCTTCCAAAAAGCTTGTTTTAGATGTTCAGCGTGTGGTGCTCTAAGTGTGACTCCATGCGCTACCTAGTTATCTCCTGAAAGACACGTAAAAACATTTGAATCAGTATAAACTGAGTGAGTTCACAAGTTTTAGTAACTTGATAAATCGTATTGCATCATAATCATTCTGAAACATAATTCTGTTAGCATCATTAAAACACATGCTTGGTAAGACATAGCTCTATCAACATATTCTGATAAAAATCGTTCCGCGGGTTACGCGCGAACATTTCTGGGAACTGTGCTCGTCTGTGTAAGTGGCGCTGCCACTACGAGCTAAAATAACGTAATACCGTCCCGCGGGTTACGCGCGGACACTTCTGGAAGACTGTGCTCGTCTGTGTAAGTGGCGCTGCCACTACGAGCGAATATATGCTGTAATACCGTCCCGCGGGTTACGCGCGGACGTTGTGCCGGAAAACAAGGCGCTCGTCTGCGTAAGAGGAGCGACCTCTACGAGCGGGCTCAAACCCATAGTACTGCCCCATGACCATACTAGGCACTCGTCTGTGTAAGAGGTGCGACCCCTACGAGTGGGCGGATCAAACCAGCAGTCCCTACCCTTAGAGTTCCAATGGTAAAGTGATCACTTACTCGAATCTGGTGCACTATCATCGAAAAACCATAGATAACTGTTCGCATTGTTCATCATGAAACATAACTTAAACACGTAATCGTTTGCTTAGCTTGTAAATATACCATGATAAAACATTATTTAAATACGTGTCCCTCGCCCCGAAAACAGTTTAAAATGGTGAAAACAGTGAAAATAGGGGCTGTGAGACTCACCTGTGGTTCTTGTTAAGGGATTAATCGAGATTCGGGTTTTCTTGGTGTTGGCCTCGGAATCGAAGGTCTAGAATACGATTAAATAACAAATATATATATTAAGATCAAGATATAAGGGTTGGAAAGTAGATCTCAAGGTTATAATCTCGGCTTACCTAGTAACAGGATCGGAGCTGGAAACAACGGATGCTTGGGAAAGGATTAGTGCAAGTTTGTAGTTCTTTGAAGTGTGTTTTGGGTGATAATTTAGGCTACAAATTTATAGGCAAACTCAAGGGAACATAATCCCTTGCTTTAGGGAATTGTAATCTTTTGAAATGATGATAAATTATGGAAATTATTATTATTTATTAAAAAGAGTAGAAAAGTAGATTAAAGATTCTGATTTGATATGGACAGGACATGCAGGGCTGTGGCTGGTGAGAGTGGGTGGCTGGCAGTTGACTTTTACAGTTTGCTTTTTCAGTGCTTTAGACAGTGTACAGTAAAAAGTAGAAGTTTTCTGAAACACGCTACCGCCCTCTTTTGGGCGGGGACAATTTCCTTAAATCTGAACATTTTGACTAAGTGTTGTTCTGCGCGTAAAACTTGGTGCGCATAGCTTTCTGCGTGTAGAACATTTCTTTGCTGCGGGTAGGTGCGTAACCTTCTCGCAGTTAGGGACATTTGAGTTTCATTTGTAGATTCTCCAGGTGGTTTTGGTATTTCAACATAGTGATCAGTCATGTTGAAGTCAATTCCATCCTGGAGCTTCAGACAAACTAGCTCTCAACGTTCCCGCCATGCGGGTAGGTTAGTTCCCTTCCGCACGCGCATAAACGATGTAGGATGCACCCGCCTTAGCATCATGCGGGATGGTCAACCCATAGACAACATAACGTTTAAGTTACATGAAACATAAGGCCAAAACGTTCACGCATGGCGCATATAACATATGCTCACGCTGGTTCTTAACATGGTGCGCTCGCGCAGGGCGCACATAACACATGCACGCGCTGACTAACATGGCGCGCTCGCGCAGGGCAAACATAAATGCCCGCGCTGATTCTAACATATGCTCGCGCCGGGCGCACATAATGTGCCCGCGCTGATCCTTAACATAGCGCGCTCGCGCAGGGCGCACATAACAAATGCACGCGCTGACTATCATGGCGCGCATAATATTTACAATCACCTAATTATTAGGTTGATTACTTAGTTTAAGGGGTTGGGAATTTACCGGGTGTCACATTCTCCCCTCGTTAAACGAATTTCGTCCCGAAATTTAGGAGACGTTGCTGGCAGAAGCCATGTTCTGAAAGAGGTGTGGGTATTTTATGCGCATCTGATCTTCTCTTTCCCAAGTGAATTCAGGCCCACGCCTTGAGTTCCATTGAACTTTTACCAACTTGATTCTGCTTCTGCGCAACCTTTGTTCTTTCCAATCGGTTACTGCTATAGGCTCTTCTACGAAGTGCAGCTGTTTGTCAATATGAATTTCTTCCACCGGTAAAATCAACGTTTCGTCAGATAAACATTTCTTGAGGTTGGATACATGAAACGTATCATGAACTCCACTGAGTTCGGCGGGTAGACGGAGTTTATAAGCAACTGGACCGATCCTCTCCAGGATCTCAAATGGTCCAATGTAGCGCGGATTTAGCTTTCCTCGCTTACCGAAACGGGGGACTCCCTTCCATGGAGAGACTTTCAAAAGTACTTTATCCCCTTCTTGAAACTCCAACGGTTTCCTTCTTATATCAGCATAACTTTTCTGTCTGTCGCGTGCTGCCTTAAGGCGATCCCTTATCTGAAAAATCTTGTCTGTTGTTTCTTGGATCACTTCTGGACCAGTCATTTGCTTGTCGCCCACTTCAGCCCAACACAGTGGGGATCTACACTTGCGCCCATATAAAGCTTCGAACGGCGCAGCCTTAATGCTTGTGTGATAACTGTTATTGTAAGAAAATTCAACCAACGGGAGGTGGGTATCCCAACTACCTCCAAAATCGATCGCGCACGCGCGCAGCATATCTTCCAATGTCTGGATTGTTCGCTCGCTTTGCCCATCCGTTTGAGGATGATAAGCTGTACTCATATCAAGGCGTGTACCTAGAGCTCCTTGTAACGATCTCCAAAACCTTGATGTGAACCGACTATCTCTATCAGAAATGATGGACACTGGGACTCCATGCTTTGAAACTACTTCTCGAATATATAGTCGGGCTAGCTTTTCCATTTTATCAGTTTCTTTAATCGGCAGGAAGTGTGCTGACTTAGTTAGCCGATCTACAATAACCCATAACGTGTCATAACCCCCAGGTGTCCTTGGTAGTTTGGTGATGAAATCCATAGAGATTTGTTCCCACTTCCACATGGGAATTTCTGGCTGCTGAAGCAACCCCGATGGTTTCTGGTATTCAGCCTTTACTTTTGAACACGTCAGGCACTTACTGACATACATCGCGATGGCGCCTTTAAGATTGGGCCACCAATACAGTGTTTTAACATCTTGGTACATCTTGTCTGCGCCAGGATGTACGGAATATCGCGTCTTGTGAGCTTCGTTTAATACCTGCTCGCGCAATCCTCCCTTGAGAGGGACCCATATGCGGTTGGCAAAATATCGAGTGTTGTTCCCTTTAAGTTCCAAATTCTTAATCATACCCCCAAGGCATTCGTTTTTAACAAACTCTGGTTTCAAGGCTTCTTGCTGAGCGTCTCGGATGCGGGTAAAGAGATCTGCGTGAATGGTCAACCTTAGAGCCTTGACTCGTAGCGTTTTTATTCGTTCCTTCCTACTTAGCGCGTCTGCTACCACATTCGCTTTCCCCGGATGATACTTGATCTCGCAATCATAATCATTTAACAATTCAACCCATCTTCGTTGCCTCATGTTTAAATCCTTTTGATCGAATATATGTTGAAGGCTCTTATGATCCGTAAAGATTACACATTTCGTACCGTAGAGGTAATGGCGCCAAATCTTTAGCGCGAAGACAACAGCTCCAAGTTCTAAATCATGCGTTGTGTAGTTCTTCTCATTGGTCTTAAGTTGGCGCGAGGCATACGCTATAACTTTGTCTCGCTGCATAAGGACACATCCGAGTCCCTGGTGTGAAGCGTCGCAGTAAATAACGATGTCATCTGTCCCCTCGGGCAGGGATAAGATTGGCGCACTACATAACTTCTGTTTCAACATTTGAAATGCCGCTTCTTGATTCTTGCCCCAAATAAACGCCTTGTCTTTCTGAGTTAGCGCGGTCAGAGGTAGAGCTATCTTGGAGAAGTTCTCAATGAAGCGTCGATAGTAGCCAGCTAGCCCAAGGAATTGCCTCACCTCAGTTGGGGTTTTTGGCGCTTCCCAGTTTTCGATGGCTTTAACCTTAGAAGGATCGACGTGTATTCCTTTCTCGTTTACAACGTGACCGAGAAAATGAACTTCTCTAAGCCAGAACTCGCACTTGGAAAACTTCGCATACAACTTTTCTTTCCTTAACAATTCCAAAATCATTCTCAGGTGTTGCTCATGCTCGGCCTTGGTTCGAGAGTAAATCAAAATATCGTCTATAAACACAATCACAAACTTGTCCAAGTATGGTTTGCACACACGGTTCATCAGATCCATGAATATAGCTGGCGCATTAGTTAGCCCGAAAGGCATCACTAAGAACTCATAATGGCCATATCTGGTTCGGAAGGCTGTCTTTGGTGCGTCTTCCTCATGGACCCTAAGTTGGTGGTATCCTGACCGTAGATCTATCTTCGAATAATAACTGGATCCCTGCAACTGGTCAAATAAGTCGTCAATCCTCGGTAAGGGGTACCGATTTTTGACTGTCAGCTTGTTCAGCTCCCTGTAGTCAATACACATCCGGAACGAACCATCCTTCTTCTTTACAAACAGTACTGGAGCTCCCCAAGGTGAAAAGCTTGGGCGTATGAAACCTTTATCCAATAGTTCCTGTAACTGATTGGATAGCTCTTGCATCTCAGATGGAGCTAAGCGATAAGGCGCTCGAGCTACTGGCGCAGCTCCTGGGACCAAATCAATACGAAACTCGACTTGTCGCGGCGGCGGTAACCCGGGCAAATCTTCAGGAAAAACTTCTGGAAATTCGCGTACTACTGGTAAGTCTTCAATTCTTCGCTCATCTCCTTTCTCTACTACATGCGCCAGGAAGGCGTAGCACCCTTTCCTTAGGCACTTACGCGCCTTTAGGCATGAAATCAGTTTCGTCGCAACTCCCCTTCTTTCCCCTTGAATCATCAAAGTTTCTCCGTTCATCAGTGGAATTCGAACCTGCTTCTCATGACAAACAATCTCCGCGAGATTTCCGACCAACCAATCCATACCTACTACAATATCGAAACTTCCCAAATCTATTGACAACAAGTTTATATTGAACTCATGACCTCCCATGACTAACACACATTGCTCAGTCCTTTCATTCGCGCATAACTGCCTACCATTGGCTAGTTCTATAGTATAAGGTTTGTCTAACCTACTGGTCGCTAAGCCCAGGGAGTTTTTAAACTCATGGGATATAAAACTTAGGTCAGCGCCAGTATCAAATAAGACAGATGCATAATGACCGTTAAGCAAAAACGTACCGGTTACCACATTCGGTTCTTCCTTTGCTTCACCCGCGCCGATCACAAAAGCTCTCCCGCGAGCTTGGTTTCCTTTCTGTGGGCAATCCCGACTGAAGTGTCCAGACTTCCCGCATGCGTAGCAGTTGTCATTGGCTCCAGCTTCTTTAGCACGGCAATTCACCGTCTTGTGTCCTGGTCTGCCACATTTGGCGCACGTGACGTTCGCGCATTCGCCTTCGTGGTGGTACTTGCATTTGTTGCACCATGGGTAAGGCCCGCTGTATCCTTTCCTTGATGGTTCCGCGGCCTGAATCGCGTAAACCCTTGTGCTTTCCTGCTTCTTGGGCGGTGGCTGCTTGAAGTCTGATCCTCGGTGGGAGTTCCATTTCCTCTTGGAGTCAGAGGTTCGCTGTTCGTTCAAGCGAGCAGTCAACATACCCGCACGAACCGTATCCCTCGTAAGGGTGATGGCTCGCGCAACCGCCTCGTCAAAGGTCGGAGGTGCGGCGGCGTTGAGCGGGACCCTAACGACAGGAGGTAACCCAAAGATGTACCTCTCGATTTTCTTTTCTTCTGTGTTTGCCATGTCTGGCACCAGCTGGCAAAGCTCGTTGAAACGATTGGTGTAGGCATCGATATCTGCTCCTACCATGGTGTGGTTCCAGAATTCTTGTTGCAAGCTCTGAATTTCTGCGCGAGAGCAGAACTTTCTCATCAACATTTCTTTCAATTCTTCCCAGGTCTTGTGAAGAGCAACTTCTCGCCCCAAAGTCTTTACTTGGAGCTTCCACCAAGATGAAGCTGCTTCTTGGAACATGCAGGTCGCGTAAAGGACCTTCTGGTTTTCACTACATCCGCTGATGGAGAGAACTGTCTCCATCTTGTCAATCCAATTGTAGAGCCCAATGGCTCCTTCGGTGCCTTTGAACGGCCAAGGCCTACAGGCCATGAATGTTTTATAGGAGCATCCTTTGCCCAAGGCTCCTGATTCGGGTTCTGGGGTCTCGTTCTCTTGGCGACCCTGACTAGATTCGGCCTTGCTGGCCTCATGCGTTGCAATCGCCTGCGCGATTATTTCTGCGAGCTCCTCGGGTGTCATGGTAATTCCCTTGGCTCTGGTTGGAGGCATTCTTTTCATAAAAAGAAAATATAACAAACTTAGCGCATGTACTCAGAGCACATAATGTTCTTATCTCTAGACACTGTGACCCGTGTTCCTAAGTGCGTGTGTGATTTTTCTTTTGAAAATATTCTTTGAAAAATATTTCATGCGATTCCCCAAAGGTTATAGTCTAGGTTAAAAAAAACTTCTTTTCCTAGTTCGCTATAACCAGTGCTCTGATACCAATCTGTCACACCCGGCCCTGAGCGGCGGAAACAGCCGGGCGCGCACGAGTGGGGATTGATAATTAAGCACGGGCCATTGCAAAACATTCAAAGATTTTTATTGCGCATGAGAAGTTTAGTACGAACACGTTACATTGTTCAAAGATTACAAAAAAAAAAAACATCCAAGTATAAAACTGAAGATTTCCTCGCCATATCCCCTTGCGCGGCGGGTAACCGTGCGCATCGAGGGGATAAAACCAAAATCTTCCAAAAAGCTTGTTTTAGATGTTCAGCGTGTGGTGCTCTAAGTGTGACTCCATGCGCTACCTAGTTATCTCCTGAAAGACACGTAAAAACATTTGAATCAGTATAAACTGAGTGAGTTCACAAGTTTTAGTAACTTGATAAATCGTATTGCATCATAATCATTCTGAAACATAATTCTGTTAGCATCATTAAAACACATGCTTGGTAAGACATAGCTCTATCAACATATTCTGATAAAAATCGTTCCGCGGGTTACGCGCGAACATTTCTGGGAACTGTGCTCGTCTGTGTAAGTGGCGCTGCCACTACGAGCTAAAATAACGTAATACCGTCCCGCGGGTTACGCGCGGACACTTCTGGAAGACTGTGCTCGTCTGTGTAAGTGGCGCTGCCACTACGAGCGAATATATGCTGTAATACCGTCCCGCGGGTTACGCGCGGACGTTGTGCCGGAAAACAAGGCGCTCGTCTGCGTAAGAGGAGCGACCTCTACGAGCGGGCTCAAACCCATAGTACTGCCCCATGACCATACTAGGCACTCGTCTGTGTAAGAGGTGCGACCCCTACGAGTGGGCGGATCAAACCAGCAGTCCCTACCCTTAGAGTTCCAATGGTAAAGTGATCACTTACTCGAATCTGGTGCACTATCATCGAATAACCATAGATAACTGTTCGCATTGTTCATCATGAAACATAACTTAAACACGTAATCGTTTGCTTAGCTTGTAAATATACCATGATAAAACATTATTTAAATACGTGTCCCTCGCCCCGAAAACAGTTTAAAATGGTGAAAACAGTGAAAATAGGGGCTGTGAGACTCACCTGTGGTTCTTGTTAAGGGATTAATCGAGATTCGGGTTTTCTTGGTGTTGGCCTCGGAATCGAAGGTCTAGAATACGATTAAATAACAAATATATATATTAAGATCAAGATATAAGGGTTGGAAAGTAGATCTCAAGGTTATAATCTCGGCTTACCTAGTAACAGGATCGGAGCTGGAAACAACGGATGCTTGGGAAAGGATTAGTGCAAGTTTGTAGTTCTTTGAAGTGTGTTTTGGGTGATAATTTAGGCTACAAATTTATAGGCAAACTCAAGGGAACATAATCCCTTGCTTTAGGGAATTGTAATCTTTTGAAATGATGATAAATTATGGAAATTATTATTATTTATTAAAAAGAGTAGAAAAGTAGATTAAAGATTCTGATTTGATATGGACAGGACATGCAGGGCTGTGGCTGGTGAGAGTGGGTGGCTGGCAGTTGACTTTTACAGTTTGCTTTTTCAGTGCTTTAGACAGTGTACAGTAAAAAGTAGAAGTTTTCTGAAACACGCTACCGCCCTCTTTTGGGCGGGGACAATTTCCTTAAATCTGAACATTTTGACTAAGTGTTGTTCTGCGCGTAAAACTTGGTGCGCATAGCTTTCTGCGTGTAGAACATTTCTTTGCTGCGGGTAGGTGCGTAACCTTCTCGCAGTTAGGGACATTTGAGTTTCATTTGTAGATTCTCCAGGTGGTTTTGGTATTTCAACATAGTGATCAGTCATGTTGAAGTCAATTCCATCCTGGAGCTTCAGACAAACTAGCTCTCAACGTTCCCGCCATGCGGGTAGGTTAGTTCCCTTCTGCACGCGCATAAACGATGTAGGATGCACCCGCCTTAGCATCATGCGGGATGGTCAACCCATAGACAACATAACGTTTAAGTTACATGAAACATAAGGCCAAAACGTTCACGCATGGCGCATATAACATATGCTCACGCTGGTTCTTAACATGGTGCGCTCGCGCAGGGCGCACATAACACATGCACGCGCTGACTAACATGGCGCGCTCGCGCAGGGCAAACATAAATGCCCGCGCTGATTCTAACATATGCTCGCGCCGGGCGCACATAATGTGCCCGCGCTGATCCTTAACATAGCGCGCTCGCGCAGGGCGCACATAACAAATGCACGCGCTGACTATCATGGCGCGCATAATATTTACAATCACCTAATTATTAGGTTGATTACTTAGTTTAAGGGGTTGGGAATTTACCGGGTGTCACATTTGATCCCTTATTTCGTTAAATTTTTATAAGTTTTTCTATTTTTGTAGTTGTATTATTATTTTTTTTATATCTGGTTACTTGGACTTGATCATTTTTGTTTAACTCTTTTTGGAAGTTTCAGATGTTAATTGCAAAATGTTCAAACTTAAAGGGTTGATTCTGAAAATATAGGCGAAGTTGTTGAATCAGGCGAACTTGAGCTTAACTTCGCCTTGGCGAAGTTATCCTTAACTTCGCCTGACCAACACTGACCCTATATAAGGCTTTTCAAACAGTAACATATCATTATTTTTCAAACTTCTCCGGCGAACTTGTGCGAGATCTCCGGCGAACTTGATTTTTATCTTCGATTTCGATCTTTGCTTCTAGTTTCTATTGTCATTGAGGGTATGTGTTGTCGATATCTCTCACAACTTGTTCTTTCTTGATCGTTTTTTACCCGGTTCGAGACCTCGGGTCGTCGGACCTTCAAAACCGAAATCTTAAAAACTTGTGTTAACGTGTGCATGGACGTCCTTTTCAACTTCACATCCTTAATATCTTGTGTATTGATGTTCTTGATCGTCGGATTTAGCCGACAACACCGGAATTCTGATGTTGGAATTATAACAGTCGCCGTTAGGGTTTAGGCGAAGTTAGGTTATTGGCGAAGTTATCCGCAACTTCGCCTGGGGCTTAATTTCGCTTGAGGCGAAGTTTTCCACAACTTCGCCTGAAGCTTAATTTCGCCTAACACTTATCTTCGCTTGAGGCGATGTTGTGATAAGGCGAAGTTATCTTCAACTACGCCTAAACCAATTTGTTTAACAGTTATTTAGACGAAGTTACAGATGAAGCGAAGTTGTTCCCAACTTCGCCTCACCTTTAAGTTCGCCTATACAGTTTTAATCACAACTTCGCTCATGGTATAACGCGAACTTGTGAGTTGCTTAACAGTTATCTAACTTGGTTTGTTTAGTGCAGATATGGCTACTGTTGGCGGTGCTGGTGGTGATGACGGTAATGATCAAAGACAGTTCTTTCCAGCGCATAACCAGTACATCATGTTAGATCCAGACGCAAGTGGCGTGGAGGACTACAGGGAGATAATCACATTTCTCCTGCGCTCAAGGATCTTCCATGCGATCATGAATACCCTGCCTATATCACTACCTAACATTGAAGACTTTTGGCAGTCGGTAGAGTATGATTGCCGGGTTGATCCACCGGTGATGCGAGCAACCGTAAATGGTCACGTTGTGCAGTTCTCTTCAGAAGATATACGGTTGGCTTTGCAGTTTGGAGAAGAAACTAGGGATGACCCAACGGAGTTCGTCGCTCCTTTTCGTGATGGGGCATATCTCAGGATGGGTTATTCAGGTCCGTTGGGGGACACGCAGAGGAGAAAAGGATTTTTGCTAGATCAGTGGCGCTTCCTAATGCACGTCTTGATCGTGTGCATGTCTGGGAGGAAGGCAGGAACGGATGGAATGGGCGCGACGATGCAGTCTGCCATGACTGCCCTGACTTACAACAGAAGATATTCATTTAGTCAGCTGATATTTTACGAGATTGATCGTCAGAGGAGGGCTGTGGCGCGCGAGCGATTTATTATGTATCCTCGGTTCTTACAAATGATTCTCAATCATGTGGCTCCGTTGCTACCTCAGAGACGCCCTATTAGATACGTTGAATGTGTGACGAAGCGTATCTTTGCTCAGTGTCGCACTTCTAGCGCACGAAGCAAGCCTGAGCTGCGTCCCAGGCATACTCCACTGTTCGGGTATCTTGTCAACCCGGAGTATGTTCCTGCTGGTGGGGACGAGTTCAGAGACCCAAGACCACATCAGGCGGCAGCACCCCAGGCTGTATCGGCTGCTCCTGTTGTATCTACTGTTGCCTCTGCTGCTGTGCCAGCTGCTGCATCTCCTGCTGTGCCTACTACTGAAGAAGTAGATCTTGATGCTGCTTTTAGCGGCCATGGATTGTTTGATATGGATGTCTCATGTTCTCAGGTCATGGAGGTTACTAGAGCAGTTACTTCGGTAGCTGACACCGATCTTGACGAAACATTTGCTGAAGCGAGACGACTAATGGTGTCTCGGGAGAGAACGACTGGAAAGAGGCCGAGAACTGATGACGATGATGATGAGGAAGTTGATGAAGAAGAAGCAGTTCAACTAGTGCTCAGGCGTTCAAGAAGAGAACGGACAGGTATGGGTTCCGTGAGCTGGAGAATCTTCAAGGCTGGTACGTTTTGCTCCACCTGCCTTGTCTGGTATGTCTCTTATTCCTTCTACAGCACAGGTTACTGCCGTCGAGACGTCGGCTCCAGCAGTTGTGTCTCTACCACCCCAATCGGTTACTCCACCGGTGGTAGTTGCACGATTTGTTGAGTCCACAGTTACTACTACTGCAGGGTTACCAAGTGTACCACCTGCGGTCACTTCTGCTGCTGATGTCCCGCCGACTCCAACGTCTACTTCAGACTCCGAAAGGATTGCTTCGCTAGAGCGGATTGTAGCTGAACAGTCAAAGACCATACAAAGCCTAGTGGAATCCAATCGCCTGCAAGCATCCCTCCTGGTTGCGCACGGGAAAGTAATAGATGCCTTCAAAGAGTTCTTGGCATCTCAGGGGGAGAAGACTTGTAGGGGAGATGAGTTGAGGACAAAACGGAGAGAAGATCAAGACGATGATCCCAATGCACCGGAAGGTGCAGGTGGTGAGCTGCCAAGAACCTCTCAGGCTCTTGGGGCTTCCACAGCTGAGGGGGAGTCTACAAGTGCAGCTGGTGACGAGGTGGTAGCGGTTGATGATGATGTCGAAGACGTAATCGACGCATTAAAAGAGCTGGATGAGGATGATGATGATTTTATGTTGGAAGAAGATGTGCTGCCGGTTGATGAGATTGAGAAGATCGGTGAGCAAATTACTGTTGAGAATGTGATAGAGGAAGGGGAGATTGTAGATGACTCCGTGGAACACGAGATTCCGGAGGTTGAGATGCCAGAGATGGGTGATAAGACTGTTGAGGAAGATACTGAATGGGAGGAACAACCGAATTGGAAAGAAGGTTGTGCTCACTGGTTCATAAAGACGAAGAAGCCGGCGATCCCTAAAATGTTCAAAAAGAGTTACAATATTAAGGGATACGCAGAAGCAAAGAAAGGTATTATCTGCTGGATATATGATGAGCAGCTGCGGCTCTTCGTGATCAAAAGATACGATGGAATTCAGTACTTCAGGAGAACGTTGAGATCTTTAAACACACTGCCTGAATGTGAGGTAAAATATTTAGCCAGATTGTGATTGATAAACCGAAGTGAAGACAACATGGCTAGAATCATCGGGAAGATCGTGTGGAAGGAGTGTATTAAGGAGAAGAAGTTTGAGCTGATGAGACCACAAAAGGGGAAACTTGTCGAAGACAAGGATAGAGGTCTGAGAGCTGATGGAAAGCCTTGGATGATAATGAAGTATAAACCGATCCGGTGCCTTAAAAAAGTACCGATGAAGCTCATGCCCAAGGACGTGCTCAAAGATCTAAAATGGTGGTTCGTGGACTGTGAGACAGCGGAGGCGGTAATGGAAGATGTGGATGAACAAGAAGTGCTTAGGGTTTATGACCCGATGCATCTTGTTAATCTATCGCAGGCTGATCTGAAGATGCTCAACGAGAAGAAGATCTTCTACATTCCTGCTTGGAAGGATCAAGCTAGGAAATATCAAGGGGTGGTGTCGGTGTGTGTTAGAGAGGGAGCGCACGCGTAGAGATGCAAGATTACAAGACTCAAGATTTGAAGATCAAGATATGAAGCTACTGCCAAGGGGGAGTCTGTTGGTACATGTGTGTCAGTAGTTCATAGTCTAGCATTTGTAATCGAGTCTGTAATGTAATTATGTTTATGATTATGTTTTTGTATGTGCGAAGTTGTCAACAAGTTCGCTTAGGCGAACTTGTCAAACAAGCGAAGTTGTCAACAAGTTCGCTCAGGCGAACTTGTTGAACAAGCGAAGTTATAGACAACTTCGCCTGAGGCGAAGTTGTCGTGCTTATATAAACTGTTCACTGTAACAGTTTGTAAGTGTTCATTAGATCGAGAGTTCGTGAGTTCGAGGGTTAGCGAGTTACGTGTTTACAAGTCAGTCTGTAATAGTGACCTCGTGTCACGTGTTCGTGTTATCAATATAACGTGTTTCGGTTATTGCTCGTGTGTTTGATTTATACGTATTCTACGCTCGTATCTAACTACGCAGGGATTCCGCACCTGCGCAGATAGCGACATCCCGTGTACGATCCGTCCAGGAACCTACACTTTGTAACTGTTTTCTCTTGCTTTTGTGAAGTGATGATCTTCTTTAAGAGTTTTAAATTCAGCATCTAAACGAACATACTGATCAGTCATGGTAGCAAGTTGCTCAGACAAATTCTCACATTTAGTACAAATAGATTTAGAACTTACCTCGGAGCGTTGACCATCGTTATCTGCCATGAAAGCTTTTTCCTTACCAGCAGCTTTCTCTTCTCCGGTAGTCTTCTCACGTTCTTCATTCTCAACCTTAGCCATATTTGCCTGTTCATTATTTTCATTCAAATGCAGGTTCCAGTTGTATTCACCTGCTTCTCTGGACAGCATGGCATTGACTTCTTTAGTACTTCCAGTGTGCTGTGGGGACCGGCCCTGACCACGCTCAACTCACTCGTTTCTGCAATCTTTGGCAAAGTGCCCATTTTGTTGACAGTTATAGCACCTTACCTTGGACTTGTCGAACCCTGGCCTGCCACCAACAAACTTTCTCCCCGTCTTCCTCATGAACTTCTTCACTCGCCTCACTATCATGGCCATCTGCCATTGTAAATCCATCTCCTCCAGATCATCAGCATCGATCTGGTCATAGTCTTCATCTAGCATTGCCGGATCAACTACCTTTCCTTGAATATAGTTTTCGTATGAAGCAATAAATGAAGCATAGAGGCCAAACTGCTCTTCAGCAGATTTGACGCTCATTGGCATCTTTGAGTAATTATTGCTTGAGGAACTTGAAGATCCACCACTCTGGCTTGCGGTCTGTTGAGTACCACTTGATCCACCCGCAACAAAGCAAACATCCCCATTTGAATTTACTGACACATGCCCCTCCTGTGAAGAATTGGCACCCGACTCACCTTTTGAGTAGTAGGCGGCAGAGTCAGTTTTTGAACTTGTATTGGAGTTCACTTTCGCACCATACATGCTTGGATCTTGAACCTGATCCATAGATGTTTCTTTCCTCACCATATTAAGCTCAAAAGTTCTGAGCTTGTTGACAGCGGTTTCAAGATCATAAGTAGAGAAGTCCTTGTCTTCTCTCATTAATACAGTATACATCTCCCATTTTGGTGGGAGAGCATCGAGAAGTTTTTCTACAATCTCTTCTTCTAGGTAGGAAATGGAGTAGTTACTCAATTCAGTCATGAGATGATAATATCGAGTGATAATATCATCAAGAGATTCGTTCTTTAAGTACTTAAAGACTGAAAATTGAGTTTTAAGCAGCTTTATCTTTGAGGCCCGAATGCCTACATTTCCTTCGAATCTGCTCTCAAGAGCTTCCCAAAGCTCTCTAGCCGATGTATACTTTCTGAATGTATGGAGGATCTCCTGCGGAAGAGCCATTGTGATTGCAGCATGAGCCTTGCTTTCGGCTTCGTACATCTTCTTCTCCTCCTCTTCCATTTTACTGTATTTCTTTATTTGGTCTCGACCCTCATACTGCATGATTGGTGGAATATATCCATCTTGGATGCATACCCACATTTTTGCATCCTGGTACTTAACATACTGTATGAACCGATCCTTCCACGCAACAAAGTCGGTTCCTTTTAGCAATCTTGGGGCCTTTGTAGCTGACCCCGCTTCAACTTCCATCTTGACAAGCTCTGAAATGTTGATTGACGACATCCTTCTTGAAGACTAAGAAACCCGAAAAATTCTGAAATGGGCGAAGTTAGAAAAATTTCTTCGAGACAGTACTGTAGGCGAAGTTAAGTATAACTTCGCTTAAGTAAAAACTTCGCTGGATCCTTTGTAAATTCGCGTAAATGGGCGAAGTTGAGAATAACTTCGCTTAGGATAAGCGAACTTAGAAAGTAAGCGAACTAGAAGAGAACTTCGCTGAAAGAGGCGAACTTGAGAAGAACTTCGCTGAGTTAGGCGAAGTTGAGGAGGTTGGTGAAGTTATGAATAACTTCGCTTCTCCTTATATCTTCGCTGAAACCCTACGAATCCTGACGGCAACTTCGCCTGATGAACAGCAACTTCGCCTGACGAACTTGAACTTTCTGCAGATCTGAAAAACGGATTTTAACGACGAATTTGACGATTTGAATGCTTAAACACACTGGTAGGAAGCTAGAATGAGCAAAAACACCACAAACTCGTCCCGGTAACACCCGAAATGAAATGAATTCTACCCCCGCGTGAATATCCCGAACCACACAATCGAGCAAAAGCTCTGATACCAATTGTAGGTTCCTGGACGGATCTTACACGAGATATCCCGATATACACAGGTGCGGAATCCCTGTGTAGATCGTTACGGACGTAGAATATTAGCTCACGAACACACGTACACACAATACGAACAACCACACGTTATATTGATAACTCAAACCGAGATGTTTACAGACTCACGTCAATAGACTCACACGTAACTGAACTCGATCAACCAAAACCTAAAATGACCAACAACGAAACAGTAACCCGTAGGTCTACTTAAATACACGACAACTTCGCCACAGGCGAAGTTGTCAATAACTTCGCTCGTTGAACAAGTTCGCCTAGGCGAACTTGTCAACAACTTCGCTTGGTTAACAAGTTCGCCTAAGCGAACTTGTCAACAACTTCGCTGTTACACAAACAATTACATAAACAATATTACAGACTCGATTACAGACTTTATACATATGAACTACTGACATCTATGCACCAAAAACTTTTCTGCCTATCATTCGGAAAGATGTATATTGGAACATGCATAGACAACAATGTAACTCCACATTAATTTTAGCAATTTCTTTATGTTTATATCACCTTAGATTTTATACATCATGGGAAAGTAACCATACATGCTAATGATTTCACTAAGTCTCTATTTAGCCTATTAAATCCATATGATTGGCAAAATAGTCAATGTACTATCATTTCCCAAAGGGTTGGATCAATTTTCATTTAAAAACCCTTTCTTAAGCTTCTATAAAGCTTGAACTGAATAATCTTATCATATCTCAGCAACATAAACAACTTGCTCTGTTTTTGTCAAAAATGTTTTAAGCAAAATTCATCTGAAAATTTCATTTAAGCATGCAATTTTGACACAAAATCATATTTTGACTCTAACAGAGAGTAACACATTCAAAACACAATCATCAATGACATCATCAAAACAAGCAGACTTCACAAAATGCATAGTGTAACATATCCTAATAACATCAACAGATCAGATTATTCACACAATCAAGATATCAGATAAGCACACATGAATATTAGTCATTTTGAACACTTATCGTGACATCACATTTAATCACTGATCATTAACCTAAGTATCAAATATACCTAAGTTATATTCAAACATACACAACAATCACTTAGGCCCTTTATCAAGATAGTCAATCAATCACACAAAGCACACATCATTAATCAGACCTCATCTGAGTTGATCATTCCCAAGGCTTTCAGAAGAAAGTGGAATCTGGTTCTATCAAGTGGTTTGGTGAATAGGTCAGCCAAATTATCACTCGTGTCAACTCTTTTCGTCTCAATTAGACCATTTTCATTACAATCCCTAATGAAATGATGTTTGAATTCAATGTGCTTGGTCTTAGAATGTTGAACTGAATTCTTAACAATGAAAAATGCAGCAGTATTATCAATGAAAATATGAGTGTTTAAGAAATTCAGACCATAATCCTGCATTTGATCTGAATCCATAAAACTTGTGCACAGTAGGAAGATGCAGCAATGTACTCAGCTTCAGCAGTTGAGATGGACACTGTGGTTTGTTTCTCAAAAATTGACATCCTCCGGAAGTTGACTTCCACCTCATGTTGCATCCATCATAATCACTGTTAGTATAAGCAATGAGATCAAAAGACTGGTTCTTTGGATACCAAATTCCCAAATACGGTTTTCCCTTCAAGTATCTAAAAATCCTCTTGACAGCAGTCATGTGAGAGACCTTAGGACTTGACTGAAATCTTGCACATACACATACTGCAAACATGATATCCGGTCTAGAAGTAGAAAGATATATTAAGGATCCAATCTTGGCTCTATATTCAAGTTCATCAACAGGCTTCCCCTTTTAATCTGCTATCATTTTCTCATGTTTATCCATTGGAGTTGAAGTAGTTTTGAATTCTTGACATTTGAACTTGTTCAAAATGTCCTAGACATACTTATACTGGCATATGAAGATTCCATCAACCTTTTGTTGAACCAACAACCCAAGAAAGAAGTTCATTTCTCCCATTGAGCTCATTGAGTACTTGGAGTTCATCACTTCTTCAAATTCTCGATAAATTTGTTCTTTGGTTGAGCCAAAAATGATATCAACCACATAGACTTGTAGTGGAAGCAAATATCTTCCTGCTTTCTTGTAAAAGAGGGTCTTGTCAATAGTTCCTCTTGAGAAACCATTATAAAGTAAATGATTATATAAGTCATCATACCAAGCTCTTGGAGCTTGATGTAGTCCATACAAAGATTTGTTTAACTTATACACTTTGTTAGGATAATTAGGGTCCTCAAATCCTGGTGGTTGGGACACATACACTTCCTCTTCTATTTTTCCATTTAAGAATTCACATTTGACATATAATCGGAATACCCTTATATTCTTTGAGGCAACATAGGCTAAGAAGATTCTTATTGCCTCAAGTCTTTCCACAAGAGCAAAAACTTCCTCAAAGTCTATTCCTTCTTCTTGTAGGCATCCCAATGCAACAAGTCTTGCCTTGTTCTTAATCACAATTCCTCTTTCATCTCTTTTGTTCCTGAAAACCCATTTTATTCCAATTGCATCTATGTTTCTTGGTCTATCTACAAGTTCCCACACTTGTAAATCTCTGATTGAGCAACTCCTCGTGCATTGCCTCTACCCAACAGTTGTCTTTTAATGCTTGAAAAATGTTCTTCGGTTCAATTTGAGATAGAAAGCTGGAGTACAAACAAATGTTTGTAGATTCAGAAGAACTTCTTGTAACTCTTTCATTGATATCTCCAATGATGTTCTTAGGTGGATGATTTCTTTAAACATAAGAGGATTGAACAATCACATCAGTAGACAAATTAGAGTCCAGATTTGTATCATTGAGATCAGGTTCATCAATGACCAAATCAGTTGTTGCATCATGAAACTCTAGTGCTTCTTCATTGTTTTGTTGTGAGGTAGATGCTCCATTGTTTCCCGTATTCAAGGTTTGAAATAAATCGTCAAATTTTGCTTCTCTTGTAGCTTGTCTTTGCACTTCATCTTGGTTGCTAGGATCTTTTTCATTCAGGAGTTGATCACCTTGAACTATCTGATTGTCTTGATTACCACTATCTTGTTCTTGTTCTGGATTTTGATTTTGTTCTTCATCATGAACTTGTTCAATTTCAGCATTTGAGGGATACTTTATAAATTTATGTTCACTTCTTTTTCCAATAACCTTGGACCACACCTTGTCAAAATCTAACTTCTTCTGATCATTCTCTTCAATCATACCTGTCTTGTAAAATGAGTCATCAAAGTCTTCATGATAAATCTTGAAAGACTTGATCAGTTTTTCAAGATCAAACAACCATGCAGCACCATCAACTGTATTTAACTGATTTTTTTAATATTATATTTAAAGATTCAATCACACGCAAATGGTCTTTGACATATACTCTATAGGCTTTTGAGTGTGTTGAGTAACCAACAAAGAAGCAATCCAATGATTTTTCTTGAAACTTGTTAAGGTAATCCTTGGTGTTCAACAAAGAGCATGTGCAACCAAATGGTTTGAAAAACTTGATGTCGGGCATGTTAAGATAATCATAGTTCACATGTGACCGTTTGTCATAAGTCATTTGCCTGGAACATCCAGTGTCCACGTACCATACTTCATTAACTGGTGTGGAATGTTCCTACACAAATAAAAGAAATTGATTAGTTGGATTATGAAATGCAAGCTGAATCAACTTGCAAATCAACTTTGTTATTAACAATTTCTGCATTGATGTTCGGAATAGTCATAGGATCTTCATAAACAATCTCACAACCATCAGACTCATCTAATTTATAACCACTGTCATTAGGAATTTTCACATATGGAATTATGCTTTTGCACTCTTGCACCACATAATCCATTTTGTTTGATACATCTCTCACTTATGTCCTTATTGACATTTGAATTTCACTCCATGGTTTCCAAAGAAAACCATGAGATTCAAATTCATGTTTTAACAAAAACTTTTCATCACCTAATTCTCTTGACTTCTTTCTTGAGAACCCACTCTTTTTACTTTTCATTTATTCTCTTGGTGATCTTTTAGAGTCATCAGATTTCACTGACTTGGTGTCATTCTTTTGGAACAATCCTGATTGGTTGTGTATTCCTTTTCATTACCATATCATGTTTGTTGTGTGAGCTGTTCCTTTTCATTTGATTCACAGAATTACTTTTCAGCTTCTCATCAACAATCATATTGTTTTTCTCATTCGTCATAACTTTTGTATTATCACCTTTTACTTCCACTTCCTCACCTTTCTTCCCTTTTCCCAAGTATTCAACATACATCTTCTTATATAGACTAAAATCTTGTGCAAACTTGGTTCAAATGGGAACATGAAATGAGTAAATCTCTCATGGCAGAAATCAGTATGGTGACCATACTCATCACACTTTTTCCACCATACTTATTCCTTGAAAATTTCATGAGTATTTCCCTTTGTGAATCTCTCACTTTGTCTAGGTGGTTGAATTCCAAGTGTTTTTGAGTTTTGAGCCCATCAAAATCAATGGAGAAAGGCACAAATTCTTCAATTTTAATTTCTTGCCTCTTTACTTTACCTTTAACAAGTTTGATATGTTCCAAACTCATTGCCTCATCATCCAGACTTCCTTTGTGCCTTGATTTCCTTCTCTCATACTATTCCTTAGTTTCAACTTCTCCAATATCAAATAACTCTTGACTTGAAAATACTGGGTATACAGGAATGAAGTTGTCACTTATCACAGTTTCATTGGCCTTTGTCTTGTTGTTTGCACTTATCTTCGTTAAACCAGTTCTACTTGGTGGTTTCAATGCATCGTAGGATACCTTTGACTTCTTTGAACCCTATTTGTTCATTATGTTTCTTCATTTTTGGTGTGAGAGTTGGTAATAAAGGCAGTTTGTCAATGGAACTTGGTTTTCCATTTCTTTTACACTTGGTGTCATCGTCACTTGAGTATTCTTCACTAGGATCACTCAGATCATCTACATTCAGACATTATTCATCAAAATCATCTTTTGATACTTGAATTCCTACTGAAATTTCATCATTCACTTCTTCCTTGACAACAAACTCTCCATCTTCACTCACTTGTATCATCTTGTAATTGTCAATGAATTCCTCTTTTTATTCAAAAACATCTTTGAACTGTTTGAGATATGTTTCCATCTTCACTATATCAACTTTCAAAGAGTAGTTTTGGTTGAAGGGTGAGGGTACAACTTTGTATTTATCTTCTTTTATTTTGCTCAAATTTCCACAAATGTTTCCAATTGATACAAGATTTTTTAGAAATTTATTTTCAACTTGCAGTGTTGTGTACTTCACCTTTTCTTCTACCACAATCTTCTTTCAGCCATCAATTT
Source organism: Bidens hawaiensis (assembly GCF_021521415.1). NCBI lineage: Eukaryota > Viridiplantae > Streptophyta > Magnoliopsida > Asterales > Asteraceae > Bidens > Bidens hawaiensis. The sequence continues at coordinate 90,079 of NW_027491238.1, read as the reverse complement.
CATTCACATATCTTGACGGAATTCTGTAACTGTCCATACAATCTTGTTCAAGGATTTGAATTCAATCTTCATAAGTAACCTCACTTGCTTCATACACATTCAACATACTTTGTTCGTTGAAGCATTCACTATCAAGCTTTCCTATTTTCACATTCAAGGATTCAATGGTTTCAAGTAATTCAGATATTGAGTGTGAGTGTACCTGTAAAGAAGATGATCCAGCTTGTCTTTCAACTTTAGCCATCAATGCAACATTTGCCTTGCTTATATCATCAACATGATCACTCCAATCAAAACCACCTTCTTGTTGAACAGCAAGTGCCACATTTCCTTGGTTTCTAGGTTTGTTTTGATTGTTTCTCTTGGTGTTGTTGGGAGCATCTTGAAGGTTTTGGTTGTTGTTTCTCTGGTAGTTCTGATTCTGAGGTATAACTTGCTGATTGTTCTTGTTGGGCCTTAATTGGTTTGTACTGAGTTAGTTTGTTTGTTTGTTTTGGGCCGTGTATGTAAATCGAGATCCCTTTGGATCTTGGTGGGCTTTCAGTCTCAATTGGACTTGCGTGTTCAGTACCCTATATATAGAATGCATTGTATAGGGTTCTTGGTTGTTCATTCACTTGTAAGTTGGTTGTTTAAGGTTGTTCTAGACATGGTTGTAGTCATAGTTCTTAAGCACCCGACGTATAATAATACGTCTGTTTTGAAGCAATCCTTGTGTGTTACGTCTTTGTGTTTCATTTTCTTGAATCATCTAGTGTTGGAATTCCGCACCAACACTTATATCGTTGATATCATAATTGTAGTGACCCAGACTCGGGAGTTACAATTAATATCAGAGCCTTAGACCTATTTAGGCTCGTTATTTTGATATAAAGGATTCAAGAATTTCGTTTCTTGGTGGCTGGGTTATTATTTCTGGTGAACTATTGATCGAAGGTGAAGGATCTGCTTGTTTTGATAAAAGATTTATTTTGGTTTGGAAACAAATCAAATTCCTTATTTCTTGGAAGTTAGTTATGATCTAGATTGATTTTCGGTGTAGAATCAGTGTTCTCGGCATAAGCGTTCTCGGCCATTATAATCTGTTCTCGGCTGAGTTTCCAAGATTTTGGCCAAAAACAAGTGTTTTCGGCCAACTCCTGATAGTTTTCGGCTAACCTGTTGAGTTCTCGGTCATCTTTGGGGTTTTCGGTCAACGTTTGTAGTTCTCGGCATTTGTTCTCGGCTGTCATTAGTTCTCGGTAAACCCCTGGTCAATAATACCTAGTTCTCGGTCAAGATTACTGGTTCTCGGCCCAGTGATCTGTGAACGTTGTTTGGGCCTGATTAATTCGATTTGGGCTTGTGACTGGACTATAAAACTTGTTGGACTAAGATTACTTGTGGGCTTTGTATTTTAAAATGGATCAGATAACAAATGGAACTAGTTCAACCAACACTTCACTTCATCAAGAACTAGATTCCATAATGGGGACCACCACTCGTATTCCCCGTTTCTTGTCTCATGAGGGGTTTAGTGAATGGAAGTTTCGGTTTGAGAAATATGTTAAGATGAAGGATGCCAAGGTTTAGAGAAGTATTTTTAGCGGACCTCAAAGAATCACTTATCAACGTGCAAACTCAACTGAAGTTATTGTGAAGCCCGTTGCTCAGTATGATGATGATGATTTTGCTAAAGTAAAGGAAGAAGAGAAGGAACTTTCAACCTTAACTATGGCACTCTCACCTGAAATGCCCTTGGCTTTAGAGAACTGCAATCTGCTAATGAACTTTGGGAGGCATTGATTGAGGTATATGAAGGAAATGAAGACATGAAAAGAAGTCGCCAAGACTTGTTGAGACAAAAGTTCAATATGTTTAACCATGTTCTGGGAGAGTCACTAGAAACTCAACTCGAAAGGTTCATAGCTCTGGTGACTGAAATGAGACCCGCATGTATTTATGTAGCAACCTCTGAGATAAACAACAAGCTGATGAACTTGTTACCGAAGAGTTGGGATATGAATGTTGCTGTCATCAAGAAGACTAAAGCTCTCTACCGAATGTCTCGCTCTTAGATGATGGCTACTATAAAGGCATGTGATATGGATGACAAGCAACGTACAATAAATCATGCAAACTCCTACAGTGCAGCCGGGTACAACGTTGCTTCCAACAATACCCATATCTCTCAAGACAGTTTCTCATTGTTCAAGGCCCACTCAACATCCACCTCAGGGAAACTTTCAAATGTTCACAACCACTCAAAGTCAACCATCTTCTATTCCACCTCAACCATCTTTAGTATTCTTCACTAAGTCTGGTCAATCTTCAGATAATAATGAAAGTCTTAATCCCCTGGTGTTACTTTTGGTCAGAACTCCAGTCAGATTCCTTCCATTCCAAAAGAGACTCAGGAGAATTTAGCTCTAATGGCGGGATTCATGAATTGTTATAATGCATTCCTAGCTGGAGACTTGGTTCAACCTGTAGTTGCTGCTGAACTTGATCAGATCCATCCTGACGATGTTTAAGAAATGGATATCTCTTGGCAAATTTCCATGGTAGTATTTCGGGCTAAGAAGTTCACTAAGAGGACGGGTAGAAACAATTGGAATACGCCTAATAATCAGAAGGTGGGTTTTAACAAAGATACTCTGAGATGCTACAATTGTCACGAGCCAGGTCATTTTGCTCGTGAATGTACTAACCCAGGGAAGGATGGAAACATAGAAAGGGCACTAGTTCCAGTGGGTAATGATAGAGGTGAAGCTGGGGGTAGTTCGGGAAGTGGAGAAAGGGATTGGTTGCTCAACAATTTTCTTAGGAGGATCAGATGGCTGGTCTAAACATTGGAAATCAGACCGCAAACTTCACAAAAGTTGAAGAAATCAGAGAAGAAAATGCTACTGAGGAGAAAATCAAGGAACTTCATTTCGTATATATGGCGTTCACTTCTCCAAAGTCATCTGAGGTAAGTTTTCAACCATGTTCTCTAGATTGTGTTGATAAGATAGAATTATATAAGCTCTATAATGATAATTTGATTAGAGACATGGAAAGAATAAAATCTGAAAACTTCAAACTTAAGAAAAATGGAAAAGACTTTCTGGATAAGATAGAAGCAACTCAAAATGATTTTTCAAAGATTAAGTATGAATTTAGTATTAAATGTTGTCATTACCTAAACGCTGAACAAGAAATCGCTGAACTAAATGCTAAACTGGAAGCCTCCAAGTTGGAAATTCGGAATCTAACTAGTGAATTTGAAAAGGCTGAACTAGATTTTAAAAAATTCTAGGGTTCCAGTAAAGTAGTTAACTCAATGATTGAAAATCAATTATGGTGGAAAGAAAATGATGGTGAGGGCATATGATACAGTTAGATTCCCCCACCCTACAATTACAATTATGTTAGTACTTCTGTTACAAAATAACAGGAATACAAGGTAAGGGGCATGAAGTACGGTAACAAGACAAATGTGATGAAGCTAGCTCTGTGAATGCAAGTCTGTCCACTTCAGAAGTGAACGATTTAATGTGTTTACTTTATGTGCAGAAAAAGTACTTGTGAAGGAATGGACTGATGAGGATGAAGACCCTTGTTTTGAGTTTAATAATGACATTGTTTCTAATGTTTCTTTAAAACTACCTTCTTTAAATTCTGTTATTCCGACTGTTTGTGTGGGCTCTGTTTATAAAGAGCAAGGATTTTTGTGTGGTTGATTCTGATGAAACTTTGAATTCTAACAGTGTGGTTTCAAATAAAAATAAAAATTCAAAAAACTCTAACAAATTCTCACCGCCCAAATTGGTTAAAGAGGGATGCTCTAATGACAAACAAGGTGGTAAGTTCAATAATGTGAAAAAAGGTCTTCGTAAGTTGGAAGCAACCCGGTCCACACAACCAGTCCAGACCAGGAGTTGCCCAAAATGATTTTTACGTAAAACGCCAAACCTGTTTTAATTGTGGCACTCCTGGTCATATTGCCAGAAATTGTCCACATCGTCCAACGTTCCCTATTATGGATTTTATCAGAGGAATATTCCCTATATGCCTCATAGTTAGTACTTGCAAAGATTCAGGCATAATCAGGCTAGTCCCTCTACCGATGATTGGAACCGAAACAAATCGGGTAGGTTTAGTCCTCATCAGACCAAACCTAACATGTTTCGCAATGGGGTTAGAAAAGGTGCTTTGATTCTAAAAACTAACACACATTCTAAACCGAAAATAGTGGAAAAGGACTTACAGTTGGAAAGATAAAGCCATGTCATTGCAATTCAAAAACACCAGAGATGAAGTCAACCATTCGTGCATATAATACTATATCTTACAATGGTAGACATAAATGGTTGCCTAAATCTCCGGTAAAAGAGTCTGTAAACTCAACGTTTGATGATAAAAAGAACATGTCATGGCAACCTGCGACAACTTTAGATGAGTCAGGGTCACCCAGTGTAAGTATGGACTGGGTACCAAAGTCAAATTAATCTCACGCTTTGTGCAGGGACAGCTATGAAGGAATATCATCAGACCTTGGTATGTTGATAGTGGCTGTTCCAGGCACATGACAAGAGACATTTCCCAACTACACGACATTCAAACATTTAATTGTGGGTATGTGCCCTTCGCGGGAGGAGAGAAAGGGAAGATTACTCAGAAGGGTATTGTAAGTAACGGTGTTCTAAAATTAGAAAATGTTAATTTTGTTCCAAAATTGAAGCACAGTTTGTTAAGCGCCTCATAAATATGTGATAAAGATTTTTCGACTCATTTTACTAAAAGGGAATTCTTGATTTTGAAACCTGGTATAATTATACCTGAAGACTAGATTCTTGTTCGATCACAACGAAAAGATAATTCTTATGTGACCGACATGAACAAAAATGTTCCTGATGAAATAACATGCTTGTTTTCAAAAGATTCAGAACATAATGCCTTGCTATAGCATCGTCGTCTTGGTCATGCTAATACTAAAAATTTGAATCATCTTGCTAAAAACGAATTGGTACATAAAGACTTTGTGACTATTGAAAAATGTGTGGCTTATGCTTTGGGTAAACATCATCGAAAAACTCATAAGCCAAAACTGATTAACTCCATTTCATCAGTTTTTCAGTTGCTGCATATGGATTTATTTGGACCGGTTCATGTCTTAAGTCTCTCTCGCAGCTCTTATTGTCTTGTTATTACTGATGACTACTCACGTTTCACTTGGGTGTTTTTCTTGTCAAATAAGAGTGAAACTGCAAATTTGATCAAGAATTTTGTAGTGCTCATGGAGAGCCAAATGAATTTGAAGCTGAAGGGAATACGTTGTGATAATGGCGCAGAATTCAAGAATGCGTCTTTAAATTAATTCCGTTCAGAAAGGGGGGTGATGCGTCAGTACAACTCAGTGCGGACACCACAACAAATAGTATGGCTAAAAGGAGAAATAGAACTCTTATCGAAGCGGCAAGGACTATGTTGTATGATTCTAAGCTGCCATTGTTCTTCTTGGCAGAAGCTGTTAAAACGGCCTGTTATGTTCAGAATCGGTGATAATCAACAAATCAAAAATGAAAACTCCATATGAGATTGTCTATTGTCATAAACCTACTGTTGCACATTTCAGAGCATTTGATTATCCTTGCACTCTACTGAATCTCAAGTCTACTCCAAAATTTGGGGCCACAGCTGATGCTTGTTACTTTGTCTGTTTTGCGGGTTATACAGCTTACAGGGTCTACAATAAGTCAACCAAGCAGACTTTAGAGTCATATGAGGTTCGATGGTTGGAAGAAAATGAGACTAATGCTGGTGTTGGTCTAGACTGGTTATTCGACTACAATGAACTCTTCAAACCGTTCAACTTGCTTACAGTCACCAACTCAAACGTCTCTGGTGAAGCTTCCATGGGCACTATGAAAGAAGATCAAAAGTCGTGTCTCATATATCTCCTGTTCTGGATGATGATCTGACAGAACCAATCGATGTCACTCCATCCATGCATGTAAATCAACCAGAACCTATCACAACTTCATCGTCTTCACCAACTCCATCAGAAAGTACAGTTGAGGGGGAGAGTCCTATTTGTCAGATTTTTGTGAGCACACTATTACCTGATGCCATTACAAATGAATATGTCGCCGGTACCTCGTACTTACACACTACAGTGACCTCTGGATGGAAGAACCCTCAACTAATATTGATGAGAATTTGTCAAACTTAAACTCTACCGGTGATGTTCCCGATCAGTTAATTCCATCGAGGATTCAGAAAAATCATCCCATTGAGAATGTCATAGATCCTCTTGACACGGGTGTGTCCACCAGAAGTCAGACAGGACACTTAAACAACTGTTTGTTTTCCTGTTTCATCTCTAAAATTGAGCCAAAGACTGTGGAAATGGCTCTTCAGGAACCAAGTTGGGTAGATACCATGCATGAAGAATTGAATCAATTTGACTAGTTGATGGTTTGGAGATTGGTTGAGTTACTGAAAGGAAAGAAAGCACTTGATACGAGAGGGGTCTTTCGGAACAAGCAAGATGACACGGGGTTATTGTTAGAAACAAATCACGGTTGGTAGTTCATGGTTTTCGTCCGGTTGAGGGATTAGACTACACTGAAGTCTATGCACCAGTGGCTAGACATGAGGCCATCAGAATCTTTCTGTCCTACGCGTCATTCATGGGTTTCACAGTATATCAGATGGGTTTCACAGCCCCCGGGTTTCGTTGATTCCAAGAAACCAAATCACGTCTACAAGTTAGACAAGGCATTATATGGGTTACATCAGGATCCTTGAACGTGGTATGCAACATTGACCGCACATATTCTAGATCATGGTTTCAAGCGAGGAACCATTGATCAAACCTTGTTCCTCAAAACTGTCGAAAAAGATTTGATTCTAGTCCAGATCTATGTAGATGACATTATCTTTGGATCCACCAGTGCGGAGTTGTGCGCAGAATTTGAAGATGTAATGAAGAAAAGATTTGAGAAGAGCTCGTTGAGTGAGATGACAACATTTTTGGGGTTACAGGTTCGCCAAAGCTCGGCGGGAAGGCCTCTACTATCATCTTATCCGGAAGGGAGTCTCGTAGATCAAACGATGATCGGGTCTCTGATGTATCTTACTGCCAGTCGTCCTGACATCATGTTTGCAGTCTACCAATATGTTCGGTTCCAGGTTAATCCTAAAATCTCTCATCTAATTGCTGTCAAACGTAATTTTAGATATCTGAAGGGACACTGAAGTTAGGTCTTTGGTATCCCAAACAATCAGAATTTGATCTTTATGCTTTTGCTGATAGCAATTATGGTGGAGATGACATTAACAGGAAATATACATCGGCCGGATGCCAGGAATTATACATCGTCTCGTTTCATGGCAGTGTAAGAAACAACAAACGGTGTCCACCTCCACGGTCGAGGCGGAGTATGTTACTGCATCAGCTTGCTGCTCTCAGGTCATTTGGATGCAAAACCAACTGCTGGATTACGGTTTGGAATTTCTTGATACTCCAATCTTTTGTGATAATGATGTTGCCATTGCAATTAAAATTCATTTTATTCGTGACTGTTACGGCCAAAAACTGATTCATCTTGAACAAGTTCACACTGATAACAATGTGGCGGACTTATTTACAAAACCGGTTGGAACAACCAAGTTTAATGTGCTTATGAGTTTTGTTAAAATGCTATGTTTCAAGGATTAAGTCTTTTTGGGAGTAAATGTGTACATATTTTATTAACTTTCACAAATTTAGGCGGAGAAATATCAAAAAGTCAAAAATAGTGTGTGCGCGTTGTTTATTTTATTTAATTTAAAAATATATATATAATAAAAAAAATTAAATTTTTTTCATTTTTGCTTTAAATTATGTCGGTTGCTCAAGTTTGAACAACATATACTTGTATATGTTTGGTCATGTGTTCTACTCGTAGATTCACAGGATAGCCATTTACCTTAAGACTAAAAGCATCCGGGGCAATTGTGATTTCCTTTTGAATTCTTTCACTTAAAATTATGTCGGCAATTCCAAGTTGGAAGGACACGCATTATCGTATGACCACTAGTGGTCATACGGGATAGCCATTTACCTAAAAACTGAAGAGTGACCCGGGTGAATGAGTTCTCAACATGTATGCTTTCCGTAAATCCTTGGGAAATGATATTATTATTCAGTTAACAGCTTTTAGAAGCTTCAAATAATTTAAAATGAAAATTGATCCAACCTTTGGAAAATGACAGATAAATTGTTTTTGTGTGCCCAACGAGTGAAGTTATTCGGTTTAAAAGGCTCTAGAACAGTCATTGATTTGTATGGTAGCGTTCCATGATCTTGTTTTTCTTTAAAATCATTGTATAAAATACCAAAAATATGTCTGGTTTTGAAGAACAAGAGGTTTCCACTAACAAGGTTGTATGGAAAGGATAACTACATTAAATGGAAGGTTCTGTTTGAAGCTGATATCTGTTATAATGAAGTGGATATGTGGAATTCTCTTAATGTCACCCCCTCAAAATCCACTAACGGAGTTTTACCGTTAGAGGGTGTGAACTAACAGGATCGGAATCATTAGTTATATTACACACCATAATTAAAGTTTTCAAAAACAACCAAAACATACATATATTTAGTAAAAGTGCAGAAGCGTAATTGAAAAGTAAATAGTTGCGCCACACAGGACGTCTTAAAACACAGTTATCATGATAAAATTTAAAAGAAGTTTTTAAAAAATGGTGTTCAGAGAATGCATGTCCTATACCGCTTGCCCGCCTCGGCTTCCTGAGATTAACATACTAAAAGTGTCAACACAAAGGTTGGTGAGTTCACAGGTTTATGTAAATTAAGCGTTGTGTTTTAGCGTTACCAGATAGTGTTGTGTCAATTATATATCAATAGGTAGCTAACTTATCAAGCATGTATTACTAAGTGTTTGACACCGAAGCTGACTGTCTATACGATTGCCTTATCACCATGTCAACCACGACCATGGTAATGTGTTTGCCAAAATTACACCCACTCGACCTACAGTCGAGTTTAGAGTTGGGTGGGGTTTGTCAAACCCAGTAGTACTACTCAAAGGTGACTCACTATTATCCAAATATTAACTGGTTTGATGTTCAGAAGGACATATTTGGTTTGTTGCCACTTAGCCTTACAAGTGATATACAATAAAAAAACAAAATCTAAATTGTTGGAGCATGTTATCTCCCCCAAACAAAAGCGATAAAAGAGTAAAAGGGGCCGTGAAACTCACTGTTTGCGAAGTTAACAAAAAGATCCGAGAAAAGCGTGCATCGCAGAAATCCTTACTAGTTCTCTAAAAACAAGAATGAGATTTCTAAGTGTTTGAACTACAAGTGAGTCTCTAGACTCAACACATAAAAATTATGCATGAGGTGTGTTCGTTTGTGGAACCAGTGCTACTCGAAAAACACGTTAGTGATGAGTTACATGTGTGAACAAGTATAGTGTTAAATGTTAAAATAGTACATTACCGATAAATTATCTCCCAAAATGGCAAATATGTCAAACACATAGAAAACATCGATTAATTAATCACTTTTCATGTTAATTCAAGGAATACAGCGGCTAAGTTACGGAGACAGATTTTAACACGCCAAGATTCCTCTATTTCATAAATCATAACATGTATACAAACTCACCAAAAATAATCACAGAAGAAAACGTGAGTTAGGTTTCTAAAACTATTTTTATTATATTTTTACTACATACGGTTTTCTCACAATGATCAAAACAACACAGTAAGCACACAGCAGTCATTATCATGCGCAACATAATGTTATTTGCTTATCCCGTTGCATGGCTAATCCAATTAATGCAAGGCCAATTGGGTTAGATTCCTCACTCAAATTATTAACTTCCAGAATGTTTGTGAGATACACTAATCGCAAAACAGCCTACCAGAAGGCTTCCCGACATCGACTCGCACAACAGATTCGTAAATTAATAAAAACTAACTTCCACATGTCCAAAAAATATTACAATATCAGAATCTTTAAAAACTAAACTAGACCTACTACATCATAGAATCAATAATCACATCCAAACGAATCATTAATATCAAGTTACAGTCGTTTTTACATGCGATTAAGAATCTGTCCAGCATCAATTTTCATCAAAAACACAACAAACAATTAACCCAAGAACTAACAATCATGCATACAACCCTAGCATATCAATAATCAACATGTTTAACAATTAGGATTTATGATCATCATGTTTAATCATGAAATTAATTGGTAGAATAGATTAGATATAGTGTTTAATTTACCTAGTTAGCCTCTTGGATCTTCAAAACAACTTGTAAACACCTTGTTTGTATGTGTGTGTGGGTTCGATTGATCAAGAGAGGGGATGGGGGGGGCTTCCGTCGACCAAGAGAGGAGGGAGGGAAAGGTTAGGGTTTATTATTTTAAGTTTTTTATATAATGATTAAATAATTACAAGTTACAACTAGCACACTCAACTTTTATCTTGTGAAATTTTAGCATAACTTGCTTATTTTCTTCCTGATATGAGGCTATACATCTAAGCACCAAGTAACACATAAACGTAACACATAATTATAAAATACTTATTTATGATATTTATTATTTGTTCACCAACGGTTTGAGTCGACACATGTTTGTTTCGGTGAAACTCTGAAATACTATTTGTGTAATGATTGTCATGCGTCATTTAAACCCTAATTAAATGTAATGAGATATGTGTTAACTGGAATGACAAAGTTCGTGTGATCGTGAGTTTGAATTAATGGAGTTCGGATTAACGGAGTTAACCTGAAATTGACGAGTGTCACATCATTCCCATGATGAAAGAATTTTCGTCCCGAAAATTTGTGTCATGTCGCGATGGTAGTCTGAAAAAAAGCAAAAATTTTCAGTTTGTCACATTATCTCCTTGTAGAAAGAAATTTTGTCCCGAAATTTAATTCATATCTCTGGTGTATTCTGACGGTTTGTCGGTTTTCGCGGTTTTCGGTGCTTGGTCAACCCTTCGAAAAGATGAGGATATTTTTTTATCATTTGATCTTCACTTTCCCATGTGAACTCTGGTCCACGTCTCGAGTTCCATCGAACTTTAACGATGGAAATCTTGTTGTGCTTAAGTGTTTTGGTTTCCCAATCCAAAACTTCGACTGGTTCTTCGATGAAGTGTAACTGTTCATCAACTTGCAACGGAGAACAACTGATGTTTGAGCCATCTGTTGTTAGGTATTTGTCCTTAAGTTCTTTCTAAGGTTCAACAATCTCCCCCTGAAATTATGATGCCAAAACCATTCATTCTTTTTGCTCCATTGTCTTATTTAGAGTGTCTTATTTGGGCTGAGTCTTTGATTAACTTTAGAAACTCAAAGCCCAGACCGCCATTATCTTCCATTTTCAACGAAAGATATAACAAACATTTCAATCGCATTTCTTCCCAGCATAGGTACATCTTGTAGATCAACCCTTTGTGTATTACCATAATCAAATTCCATGTTTACAAAGGGGCTATTTTTTATTTTAATCCACACGACTTAGGAATTGATTGGCTTTGAGCAGTAGCAAAAAAATGGCCAATTTTGATAGGGAAGACAAGGAAGGTATTAGATTAATGTCATATACGTATTCCATCTTGGCATCTATGTGTAGATCCTCAATGGCTTGTAGTTATTCTTCTTGCGTCATTTGTCTTCTTCTAGCTTACATGGCTATTTGTCTTGCATTAACGCTTTCTTGTGAAAAGCTTGGAATCAAGGCAGTACTTTGAACAAGTCTTTTCCTTTTTGGGAGTTTGATAGTTGATAAAGCTTTGGGTGCACGGAACTTACTTGGATTCTTCTATCTTTCTCATGCGTGATCACTATAAGCAAACCTTAGCTTTTTTAATTCACCTTCTAGCAATCTCTTTTCTAGAATGAAGACTAGCCTCAGCTAATTAAAATTACATCTATAAGATCTCTCTTTGCTTTTTATGAGATCCTTAAATTTACTACATCCCAGTCGGGTTCAGGATGAGCCTGACTAGGGTCTTGGTTGAGAAGCTTTTCAATTCTTCCACATTCGGCTTGCAACTCTTCATAGGTTGACCCTTTGAATCTGTAAAGGGTGACCTTATAAGAGCACTTTTCTTGGATTCCATCAATAACTGTTTGTCAGCTATTGGTCTTCATGAGCCTATCAGGCTTAGCTCATAACCTTCTCGTTTCAAGTCCCATATCTTCAGAAGATCCTTTTGATACACTCTTGCAGCTTCTTCATCAAACATCATTTGTGCAGCTTCAACAAGATCTCTTGCAGCCTATTTTTCTTGATGTGAGATCAAGTCATTAGTCGTTTTACACATATCATGTAACATCCTAAAATTTATAATGTTGAATAAAGAAAGTTATGTTAGTGATTTCGCGTTTTTAATTATTAATATCGGGTAGGAGCGGATCAGGGACTTGGATTAATTGAGATGGGTTAAATGAGAATAGGATTTAAGGGATATAAATATCCCCTAAACTCAAAAATATCTTCATTTACATCTATTCCTTCACACTTCCAAAACACACACACACCCCATACACAAGCCGACCGGCGGCCGAGATCCGAGGAGAGAGAGAGAGGCCGAGAGCCGTAGAGAGAGACCAAGATCCGAGAGAGAAGAGAGAGCGGTTGGTTGTGATTAAGCAAGGAAACAAGATCCAACAAGCTCAAAAAGATAAGATTCTTGAACTTTGAAGTTTAAAGATCCAAGCTTTTTAGTGTTAAGTGACCGGAAATGGTCGGGAAGCGTAGTGGGTGATATTGAACCATAGCGGGGGTGTTAAAATCGCTCGAAATGTTGGACAGAAACCAAACAGCAGGCTGTCTGGGCAACTTCGCCTTCATCTGGGCAACTTCGCCTTCAAGCGATGAACTTCGCCTGCAAGCTAAGTTCGCCTGATGAACTTCGCCTGCAAGCTAAGTTCGCCTGATGACAAGTTCGCCTGAGGTTTAAGTTCGCCTGATGACAAGTTCGCTTGAGGTTTAACTTCGCCTAAAGCTAAGTTCGCCTGAGGTTTAACTTCGCCTAAAGCTAAGTTCGCCTGAGGTTTAACTTCGCCTAAAGCTAAGTTCTTTCTGCCCCTTGGACCCTGCATAATCGATGTGACAGTTAATACACTTACCTTAAGTGGTAAGTTTATGCCTTGCATGATTTATGTATGATGATTACATGACGGTGCGTGAACGATCTTCGGATATTGCACGTACCGTCAGGTAGGAGTCAAGGGTATGAATGATGTATGTATGAATGTATATGATGTAAGAATTATATTTTAATGGTACGTGAATGATCCTCAGATGTTGCACGTGTTTTCATGGAAGGTATGTAAAGACAGGTATCTGTGAGGATAGGGACCAAACCCTCATAATATATGTGATGGTTGGGACCAGACCCTTTATAATATCTGTGATGTTAGGGACCCGACCCTTATAATATCTGTGAGGTTATAGGGCGGAAGGCTCTTAAATAGGATGGATAATTATGTATGAAAAGTAAGTATGAATAATGTACACCCCTTCGGGCGTGTGTGCGAGTATGTGACCCGATTGTATGTTGTATGATTAACTAGAACTCACTCAGCGTAGCTGACTTTTAGTATGCACGCAGGTGAGTAGGATGAGGCAGCTCGTTTGATGGGAAAACATGTAATGGAATTGAAGATACTGGCATCACAAGGAAGTGTTATGTTATTTTAAAGACAATGTTTTATGTTTAAACTACTTTGAATGTTTATCATTATGAGATTTGAAAGCTATGTAATATATTTTGGTTGAAGTTTTTATATTCCGCGAATGTTTTTATTAACTATGATGACTAGAACTATGTGAATGGGTAAATCCAACGTCCAAATGTGAGGCACCGGTAACGGGGCCTTAGAAACTAGAATAACTCATCTCGTTTTTCTAGAAACCAAAAACGAAAACAAGTTGTCGATCAGGCCAGACCATCAGCCCCAAATAACACTCCTAGACGCAGAGTTCGGATTAATCTTGATGATGATCGCCCAAGTACGCATTCAGAAGATGAAGAAGAAGGGGAAGATAATGATATAGTTCATGGAATGGAGGGTAATGAAGAGGTGAATTGGCAAAGTCAGAAGGAAGGTTTTGAAATGGAAAATAAGGGGAATGAAAATTGAGATGAGGTAGTGGAAGAGTCGGTTAATCAGAGACGGGATGAAGCGGTTAACAGAAATTAACTTGAAACGGTATGGGTCGAAACAGAGTTCGAAATATTCAGGTGAACAGGGGAGGTTTGGTAAATACGGGGGGGCGAAGGAGGAATTTTGTAGCACCGGTTCTTGGTGTTAGCAGTCGGTTCAGACCGGCTATTTCAGATGGAGCATCCCCGTTGGTTCCACATGTACGAGTGCCGAGATAGCAGAATGTTAATTCTCGGTCATCATACATTAACATCGTACCACATTTTCGCGAGACGGCTTCTGAAGACCCCTATTCTCATTTGTCTGATTTCTCAGCTATTTGCAGGTCGATTGGTGACGGTACATTTGATCAGGATGAGTTTCGGTTGCCGTTATTCCAGTTTTCCCTAAAAGATAAAGCAAAACTTTGGTTTAACTCACTACCGATGCGCAATATTGGGAACTCGGCCGAGATGCAGTAGGTGTTCATTAACAAGTAATACATGCAGATGAAGACGTGCGAAAATCGAATGTAAATTCGCCACTTTTCACTGTTATCGGGCGAATTATTTCACGAAGCATTCACCAGGGGGTTTTTTTGTGTCAGAGACTGAGATAACCATATACTCGTCGACCAAACGTTATCTTGTTGATTATTGACTGAGATACTTCGACCAAAGATTATCCTACTAATCCTTGACCGGAGCTATTTTACCAACGATTACCTCGATAAGTTTTTACCAAAGTAAGACTATCTTGGTTAAGGGCTTTTTCCCTCGTGATCAAATCATCGTGTTCATCAATATCACGCTCATACATTAGTCATTATTGTGTTAGCACCTTACCTCACATTTACAAATTTGGATACTTGAACCTTAGCAGATTTTTGTCCAAAACAATTTGGCTCCCACCGTGGGGAAATTGGTGCTATAATCCATATTATTCTCATCAAGCTTCATTTTTCCATACCCTGAACACTCACAATGGCCTCTCAATCTACCTCTGCTTCGTCAACCATGCCCTCATAGATTCCTCTCTCATCGAGAACCTTTCCACCAATGCCTCCGCCAATCACGGCAGCACAACGAACTACTACTACTGGAAGTAGAACACAACTACCAACTACCCCGGCGGTTAATACTAATAGTGATGTTTCGTCTATGTTTTCGCAGGTTAAAGCATTTATGGAGCAATAGAACAAGACTAACCAGAGTATCCTTCGTGAGATAGAAGAACTCAGGAAGAACAAGAGGCCAGCAGAAGATCTCACTCCCCTAGTGCCTAGGATGCTGGATTTCACCAGTCCGGGATCCTTGGCTCAGCCTTCGCAAGGATCATCACAGCTAGGATCCTCTATCCTGCAACTAGGGTCCATGGGTCAACCGGCTCAGGGATCCTCAATGTTTCAGCCAGGATCCTCTATCCTGCAACCAGGGTCCATGGGTCAACCGGCTCAGGCATCCTCATTGTTTCAGCTAGGATCCTCTATCCTGCAACCAGGATCCATGGGTCAGCAGGCTCAAGGATCCTCACTCTTTCAGTCAGGATCACATATCCTTCAACAAGGGTCTGTGGGTCTACAAGCTCAAAGATCCTCACAGTCTCAGCAGGGGTCATCAATGATACCGCCGAGATCATCTGGGTTGTATGCTCAAGGCTCCTATGGTTACCAACCTCAATGATCCTTTGTTCAGGATCAAGGATCTTCAAGAATGCAGCATATACAGTCTTCCTAATTCCCATGCAAACCATAGCTTTAGGAGTACCCACTCCTATTGCCGACTCCTCTTTTCCAAGATACTCGTCTGGAGTACCAAACACCACCCAGCAGAGAGGTAACTGGTACGATCCTATATCTTTAGATACTAACCATGTTCCCATGCAGGATTAAGGCATCAACCAGGCCATGTCTAGGGAATTAAAAAATCTAAAGGATTTGATATCCAGTGTCCCGGGAGTGATACGTCCAATTCCTGAGATACCGAAGGGGAGACACAAGTTATCCAGATTCGCTCCACTCATATGTGATGCTGAAATTCCGAAGAGATTCCAAACTCTCAACATGAAGACATATGATGGGAGCACCGACCCTGAGGAACATGTTGCCCAATATAGGGAAAGGATGGAAATTAATCCAATTCCTCAAAGACTCAAGGAGGCTTGCCTTTGGAAAGGATTTGGATCCACGCTAACGGGAGCTGCACTAAAATGGCTACTAAGTCTTCCACCATTTTCGGTTACATCTTTCTCTCATGTAATCAATTTGTTTAACACTCAATTTTCCTGTAGTCGGAAATTTGAGAGGTTAACTAGTGATTTTTTTAGTGTTATCCACCCTAGTAATGAATCCCTTAGGTATTTCGTTACAAGGTTCGGTAAGGAAGCTCTAGAAATCCCAAACCTTGATACGACTACTGTTGTTGAAGCATTCAAGAAGGGAATTCAAATGAGCTCCCCTTTTTATGATGATTTAGTGATGACTCCATGCAGGACATTAGATGAAGTCAGAAACAAGGCATTAAGGTACATCCTCTTGGAAGAAGATAAAAAGATCCAGGATCGTCTCGGGGGACAAACAAAACAAGAAACACCTGAGAAGAATAAAGGATCCTGGAATAGGAACAACAATATAAAGCCATACGCGTTCAACAATCAGAACGTGCGGGCAGTTGAAGAAGGTGATGACGATGAAGATTACCCTTGCATCTCCGACTACTGTTTCTCTGTAGATACTCATGGCTTGATTTTTGCTATGAAGGATCTGGGAGGAAAAGCAAGGTGGCCCCGGAAGAATGAGAAGGTCGTCGGCTTCAAGGACAAGTCTAAGTGGTGTGCCTTCCATGAAGACTTTGGCCATGCGACAGACAAGTGCATTGGCTTGAGGAAAGAAATTGGATACCTCCTGAGCAAGGGCCACATTAAAGAACTCTTGGGAAGGAAGAAATCCAAAACCCAAGATCCTGAAGACCTCCCACAGAAAGCAACACCACCACCACCACCACCAGATGCACATGTGATCAACTTCGTCTCCAGGGACTACGAATTATTTCAAGATTCCTGTACCATAGAAGAAAATCCCGTAGAAGAATTCGAATTGGATGATTAGAGAAGACCGCTCATCCCCACTACTCGGGTGACTTATCAGAGAGTCTTTTTTAACTCAAGGATCCAGGATCCTCAGCAGAACAATTCCCATGTGCCAGCAGTTAATTTTATCTCAGGAGGTTCAGACATATGTGGAACTTCTTTCTCTGCAGCACAAATATTAGCCAAGGAGATCAAGATGGACAACGGAGATCATCAAACAGTCTCAACCACATTAACAACTGACAAGAGAATCTTATTCGCTGAGGAAGACAAGCTGAACATCCAAGATCATCTCCATGACGGTTTGATTATTACATTATTTATCTCGAACCATTATGTACGCAGGATCCTAGTGGACGGGGGCAGCTCGGTCAACATTATCCAGCATGACGTCCTCAAAAAAATGAACATCCAGGATTCAGAAATCATTCCTAGAACATCGGTGCTAGTAGGTTTCAGTGGTGAAACCAAGAAGACATTGGGGGACATCAACCTCCCAAAATTATATCGAAGGGTTAAATACATACCAAAAATTTTGTGTTATAGATAACCTTTCCTGTTGCAATGTTATTTTAGGTAGGCCTTGGCTCCACGGAATGAAGGCCGTAGCTTCAACTTATCACCAATGCATCAAGCTATCAACTCCTTGGGGAGTTCTAAAGATAGTAGGTGACCAAGTGGAGGCTAAGAACTACTATTCATCGTCAATGAAGCCAACAGCTAAGCAAACTATAGAAAAGCAACTACAGCAACATCCTAGGGACATGCTGGAAGCTCGGGAGAAAGACCTCAAAGAAGTATCATTTGGACCCCGAAGATCCAGAGATAAAAGTGTTCCTAGGATCCATTATCCCAAAAAAAATAGAGGAGGATATAATATCCTTCCTAGCGCGAAGGAGATCAACTTTTCCCTTCAAACACTCAGACATGACAGGTATTTCGAAAGAGGTAATTACTCATAAACTTGGCCTTGATTTATCTGTTAAACCCGTCAATCAGAAGTGAAGAAAATTCGCTCCAGATAGGAACAAGATCATACAAGAAGAAGTTGAAAAACTTCTTATGGCCGGTATAATCAGAGAGGTTCAGTATCCTCGACGGCTAGCTAATGTGGTCGATGTTTCAAAAAAGAATGGAAAGTGGAGGGTATATGTCGATTTCACAGATTTAAATAAGGCATGTCCCAAGGATCCTTTCCCATTACCACATATAGATGCCATGGTGGACGCGACAGATGGACATGAAATGCTCACCTTTATGGATGCTTCCTCTAGATTCCAACAAATTCAGATGGAACCATCTGATCAAGAGCACACAGCGTTCATGACTCCAACCGGCGTATATTGTTATACTACTATGTCGTTCGGACAAAGAAATGCAGGAGCGACGTACCAAAGACTAGTAAACATGATGTTCAAAGACCAATTGGGCAAGTCTATGGAGGTATATATAGATGATATGGTGGTAAAGTCGAAGAAGGCAGAGGACCACCTTAAAGACCTCAAGGAAGCATTCAATATCCTTGACCAATTTAACATGAAGCTAAATCCGTCCAAATGCCACTTCAGTGTTAAGGTTGGAAAGTTTCTGGGATATATGGTCACAAAAAGAGGAATTGAAGCAAGCCCGGAACACGATCGAAGCTATTGTCAACTTCAAATCTCCTGCAAATGCCAAGGACGTCCAGAGACTTACCGGAAGAATAGCAGCCTTGAATAGGTTCATCTCAAGATCCTCCGAGAAGTGTAAAGACTTCTATGATATCCTTAGAAAGAACTAGAAGTTTGAGTGGACTGAAAAACATGAAGCTGCTCTCACAGCCTTAAAGGATTACTTATCCTCAGCTCCGGTTCTGATGAAGCCTATGGATGGAGAATCCTTGTATCTATATCTTGCTGTTTCAGGAAATGCAGTGAGTGCGGTCTTGATAAAGGATCATGAAGGTGAACAACATCCCGTATACTATGTAAGTAAAAATCTTTTAGATGCGGAGTCCAGGTATTCTCATTTAGAAAAGCTAATTCTTGCACTTATTATGGCTTCTACTAACCTGAGACATTATTTTGAAACTCACTCTATTATTTTAAGAACTAACTATCCTGTAAAGAATGTTCTTAGAAAACCAGAGTTATCAGGTAGAATGGCTAAGTGGGCTGTAAAGTTAAGTTCATATTATATACAATACGAGCCAAGAACAGCGATCAAGTCTCAAGCATTAGCTGTCTTTGTGGCTGATTTCACTAGTGATCTACAAAAGAAGCTGACTTGTAAGTGCAACAACTAGAAATGACCAAGGATCCTTGGATACTCTTCACTGATGGAGCATCTAACGTGAGAGGAATAGGATTGGGGATCCTACTGAAATCGCCACAGGGGGACATATTACCCCAGTCTATAGCTTGTGAGTTCCAGGCGACAAACAATGAAGCAGAGTACGAAGCTTTAATAGCAGGTTTGCAATTAGCCAAAAACATGAGGATCGGGTATCTTCAAGTTTATGTAGATTCTTTATTGATAACTAACCACTTTAACGGCTCCTACACTGTTAAAGGTGAGAAACTAATGAAATATTTAGATGTTGTGAAAGAATTGTTGAAATCCTTCGAAATATTTAGTATTACACAGGTACCGAGGGAAGCAAACGCTGGGGCAGATGCCTTAGGAAACTTAGCCTCATCTTTGAAGATTCCTGAGGATTTGAAAATCCCAATAATCCACATTCTCACGCCAGCAATAGGAGAACAGGAAATTGGGGAGATAACAAAAGATAAAGAAATCATGCTCTGGGATCCTTTATCCACCAATAATAAAGGATCATGGATCCATCCTATCAAGAACTATATTCAGACTGGAGAAATTCCAACCGCAGAAAATCCCAAGTCCTTCAAGCTCAAGGTATCCCAATATATTTTATTAGATGATATGGTATATAGAAAATCTCTTGCAGGTCCATATCTGAGATGCATCGAGGATCCTGAGATACAAGAGGTACTTATGGATTTTCACGAAGGAGATTGCGGCAATCACACAGGTGGAAAAGCGTTATTTTCCAGGATACTCAGAACCGGATACTTCTGGACAACAATGAAAAAAGATGCAGTGGAGTATTCAAAGAAGTGTGATGCTTGCCAAATACGCGCAAACATCCTTCATCAACCAGCGGAACCTCTATATCATATATCCTCCTCATGGCCTTTTATGAAATGGGGTATGGATATTGTAGTCAAACTACCAAAAGTACCAGGTGTAAAAGTCTTTATGCTTGCCATGACTGACTACTTCTCCAAATGGATTGAGGTAGAGGCATTTGTACAAGTCCGAGAAAGGGAAGTAATATCTTTTATTAAACGAAATATTATAACTAGATTTGGTATTCCCGCTGAAATTGTTTGTGACAATTGTTCCTAGTTTATTGGGAAGAGAACTCCTAACTATTGTGACAGTTGGGGCATCAAAATGATTACTTCGACTCCAGTTCACCCTCAAGCCAATGGCCAAGCAGAGTCTAGCAACAAGATTATCATCAACAATCTAAAGAAGACGCTAGGATCCAAAAAGGGAAAATGGGCTGAAGAACTTCCTTATGTTCTTTGGGCAGATAGAACTACACCCAAAAATGGGTCATGCCAGACACCCTTCTCCTTGGTGTTCGGAGCAGAAGCAGTAATTCCTACAGTAATGGTGGTCCCTACTGCTAGAACCAGCATCCGTGATCCTGAAGCTAATAGAAAAAGTTCTCCTTGAAGACTTGGATACTATAGAAAACTCATAGACCTAGCAAAAATCAGAATGGCAGCGTATCAACAAAGGGTAGCTGGGGCATATAACAAAAGTATCAGAATCAGAAGATTTCAAGAAGGAGATCTAGTACTAAGAAAAGCCTTCCAGAACACCACAAATCCGGCTGATGGAAAGTTAGCACCCAAATGGGAAGGACCTTATCATATTGAGTCTGAAGCAGGAAAGGGGGCATATCATTTGCTCACAATGGAAGGCAACAGGTTACCAAGAGCTTGGAATGCCATTCACCTCAAGAAATATTTTTTCTGATCAGGATCCGTTATCCTGAGAAGATATATTATCCAGTAAAAGGATCAAGGATCCTTAAAGCGGTAACATCTTTCTAATCTATTATTCTATTCGAATTATTATTATTAATTTATAGATAATATATTCTTAACCTTTTATCTTTTCCAAGTCTTGAATAACCATGCAGGATTGTAACAGGACATTTGATGTTCAAGAGGTTGGCCACCTCTCCGTTGCATTTAAGGTACTATATTATTTCCCTTGGCCTTGCCCACGTTTGGATATGACCCCCGATGGTCATATCCCCTAAGGTTTAAAGGTTTTCACCTTTCTCATGATCGCCAGTTGCGCACGCTATCCAACATATAGTTCGGGGTAGCGGGACCTGTACACGCTTAGTGGCTGACAATTTCGTTGTCTCCGGCTATATGGAGGATCCTACGAATTATGGTAGACGTACCATACCTCCGGTTTATAACGTTTTCACGTTATCTCACGTTTGGGCTAAATCCCGATTCGGGCGAGACCCCAGTTAACATCCGTATCTTTGGGACAGTCCCCAGTTTGGGCTTATCCCCAGTTTTTTGGGCTTGTCTCCAGTTTATTATATGGGCTTGTCCCCAGTATGTTGGGCTTGTCCCCAGTTACACGGGCTTGTCCCCAGTTGCACGGGCTTGTACCCAGAATATTTGTTGGGCTTGTCCCAAGTTTAACGGGTTTAACCCCAATTAACAACATGAATTGTTTGTAGCGAATTTTCTAAGTTCTTTCTAAAGATCAAGAAACTAAGGATCCCGGATCCTAGATCTACTCTTGTAAGGAACATTAGGAGTACGATACTTCTGGTAACTTAGGTCTATTTGGACCTACTGGTATGATCTTTATTGATTAACTTAAGTTTGACATTTATTATAACTTTGGATATTCCGGCTAGAAAGGCTAATCTTCTAAAAATAGTTTTTTAATTACTGAAGTCTTTAACTAATTTCTGTATATTTTATCCTAAAATTTTCCTTATATAAATTTATTGAGTACTTAAGGATATTCTATTCTAAAAAATTTTTAAAGATCTTATATCCTAAAAATCTAATATTCGGAGATTATTTAACAAACTCTAAACAATGCTTAAACTTATATACAATAAGTTTTTGAAAATAAGTAACAAGCAAATAGTCAAAAGATTTATGTTAATTAAAGTAAATAAGCCACAAGGACTTATCCAAAATTTCTTAACCCGGACTTCACCATACGAAAAGATGGACCATCCATCCGGGTTAAGTAAGAGTTAGTAATAGTCCATAAAGTGCAGGAAAATAAAAAAAAAACAGGGGCAACAAAGGCTTCATCCCCTCAAACAGAGGACCCCTCCACCTTTGTCACCCCCGCATATTGTCTTAAGGATCATAGATCCTTTATCCTAAATAGTATTGTTTATTACAGAGCATAGAAATTGTTCATAAAAACATCAACATCAAATAAAAAAGTGGGCTCGGGCCTTGTCTTTAATATCCTTTATCGCCCACTTAAGCTGCATCTTCAACCGCAACATCACCTTCCCCCTTGCCGGCTTCAACAGCCTCCTTAACGCCACTGGTCCCAGCCTCGGTGTTCTAAACCATCTCTTCATCATCCTCACCACCAAGGTCGTCAAGTGCAGCCTTCCATTTCTCCACCTCCCAGGCTGACTTGTCAAAAGCAGGATCACCCGCCTCCATCTCCATCTTGATCCGTGCCTGGAATACTGATCTGGCAGCCCACACATTGGCTTCAATAGTCGCCTGCTCCACTGCCTCTTGACGTTGGGCCTCGGCTGAGGATACCTGATCCTCCAATTGTTTCTTGAGTTGGATCATAGCCTTATCCTTAGCGACTGCATCATTCCCTAACCCGGACATATTCTCGCTCATCTGGAGGATAGTCTTTTCATAGTGGTCCGTCATAGCAATCACAGCCTACCAACAAATTTCGTGTCAAAATTGGGACAATGCTGGATCCTAAATTCTTATAGGGAAAAACACGGTACACTTATAGAGCAGACAATGTCACAGTGGGTCTCGTGATCAGAGGGTTTCTTCCACTTGGAAGCTAAAGATTTGGCCCTGGTATTGGCGGTCTTTGGCTCGGAGCTTGTGCCAGCCTTTGAACCCTCCTTCTTGACAACAGGAGAGGTAACCATGCAGTCGATGTCGTCAAGGGAGAACTTGAGAGCAGACTTTCCAGATTTCTTGGTGCCTGTGATTCCATTTTGTTTTATTTACTTTAAAATGATTAACTTACTTGACATGTTTGAGCTTGAGGAGATGTCACAAAAACCTTCAACAAACCGATCTTGAAAGGGCCTACTTCGGTATCCAGTGCCAGGAACCGTTTTTCCTTTTCTCCTGTTCCAAGTAGCTTGCTCAATGAAGCGAAGTTATCAACTGCAGATAACAAAAAAGAATAAGTTTTAAAGCAGAAGAATAAAGGATCCTACTATTCCTTAAGTATCCAGGATCCTACCCTTTGTGACTCACGTGGAAGGAAGATCAGTCCCCCCAAAAATCGAGTCGCGTTTAACGAAGAAAAATTGATTCCTCCACACGGAATCGTTTAACGTGGCTTTTAAGATTGGATGGGGCTGTCGGGGTTTGGACTTGAAGATAAAACGGGAAAAACCGAAGGTAGTAAGGGTATACAAATAAGACAACTCCGGGAGGCCAAAATCAATTTTTTCCTCCTTAATGATTCTTTCGATGGTGCTAAGAACCCTCCAAATCATCGGCATGTCTTGTATGTAGGATATGCCGGTTGAATCGAAAAAACTTTGGGTAAAAGATGGAAAGGGGTATTTATTGCCGATAAGAAAGAGAGTTGCCGGAAAGCAGACCTAGACCTAGGAGTAAGTGTCACATCTAATACTGGATTCATAGGGTCGGAACAAGGTTTCTGGAGGAAATAATGTGTGAAAACTGTCGACCTCGGGATCCGTGAGCTTAAAGATTTCAGAAGAAGGGTTGGAAAGCAGGCCTTGTGGTTCCATTTCGACCAGTTCGGAACCACCGGATGACTGTTCGGAAGGTTTAGAAGGGGCCGGAGAAGAAGAAGAAGAAGCGGCAGACATGATTAAAGAGAACAAGAAACGAGGGTTAGAAGAATACCTGATTCGTCGGATGAAGGTGTATATAATCAAAGATATAAGGCGGCATATATAGACGGTTATAATTAACCTTAAGGGCTAAATGGTAAATTTTATGGCAAAACCGTCCCATCGTGTAGCTTTCACAATGATTTTGAATTTCAAAATGACAGCTATGTTTCACTGTCAACCGCCATTTTGGGGGCAATTGTTAGGCCACGATTTTTATACTGAGGATCCTTTATCCTTAACTGTCTTATGGATAGTTTATCCTTCAAATATATGTCAGGATATAAAGGATCGACGATCCTCGGTATTGTTTGTTTACTAATGATTGCATTTAGTATAGTGATGTGTTAGACAGGTGTATCAACTTGGAGACGCATTTGCATCAATTATCCACATGGAACACCCTATAGCTGGAACATGGATATAGGTTCCTAATTCAACAAAGCTGTTTATGGACGAACTCTCTAGAAGATCGAAGTTTAAATATCACCAACGGCTTTGTGACTCGTTCTTCCGCTTATCTCGCTACTGAACGACTATACGCACGTGGTCAAAGTCATGGAGCGGCTAGTGGAGGACTTCCGTGTAATTAGGATATATTGTTATTATTGTTATATTATTTAAACGGGTAATGATCGAATAGGAAGTACACTTGTATTCTCACACAAACTAGAGCAGATTCAATAATTCTCTCTATACACTAGCTTACATTGTAATTTCGATCATATACTCCACAAACATTTGTAACCACTTTTCGTTGATTAATAAACTTGACGGTGATAGTTTTCACCGTCCGGGGGTTTTTTGTTCCGGAGACCGAGATAACCATATACTCGTCGACCAAAGGTTATCTTGTTGATTATTGACTAAGATACTTCGACCAAAGATTATCCTATTAGTCCTTGACCGGAGCTATTTTACCAACGATTACCTCGATAAGTTTTGACCAAAGTAAGACTATCTTGGTTAAGGGCTTTTTCCCTCGTCATCAAATCATCATGTTCATCAATATCACGCTCATACATTAGTCATTATTGTGTTAGCACCTTACCTCACATTTACAAATTTGGATACTTGATCCTTAGCAGATTTTTGTCCAAAACAGTTATCGTCATTTAAGAGCAAACATCTTTGTAGGTTCCTAGCCGGATCTACACGGAAATATCTCGTTCTATGTAGGTGCGGAATCGCTACGTAAGACGATACGAGCGTAGAAGCGATATACGTTAAACACAAGCAAACACACGTTACAATAAACAAAGAACACGTTGTATTGCAACTAATAACACGTGATATTCAATCACCGATTACACGTTCTTCCAAAATCGTTAATACAAAATAAGCCGTAAACCTAATATATAAAGTTATCGACAACTTCGCCTAACAGACTAGGCGAAGTTGTTGATAACTTCGCTTGTCCACAAGTTCGCGTATAACAGGCGAACTTGTGAGACAACTTCGCTTAAACACCAATACAAACCAAACTAACATTATTACAGACACTCGATACTGAACTACTGACATCATGTACCAGACTAACATTATCATCCAAGGCTTGCCATCAACTCTCATGCCTTTGTCTTTATCTTCAATTAGCTTTCCTTTCTGCGGTTTCAACAATTCGAACTTTTTCTCCTTTATGCTTTCTTTCCAGACTATCTTCCCAATAATCCTAGCCATGTTATCATCACTCCTGTTTATCAACCCCAACCTGGCTAAGTCCTTCACCTCACACTCAGGCAAGGTATTCAACGACCTCAACAATCTCTTGAAATACTGAACCCCATCATAACGTTTAATCACAAAAAGTTTCAACTGTTCATCATATAACCAGCATATTATCCCCTTTTTCGATTCAGCATACCGTTTGATGTTGTAACTTTTCTTGAACATAGTAGGGACCGCCGGTTTTTTAGTCTTTACGAACCACTGAGCGTAGCCTTCTTTCCATCTTGGCTACTCTTCCCATTCTGTCTCATCACATCCCGTATCTTGACCCAAATCTGACTTTTCAACTGCTGGAATTTCATGCTCAATGTTCTCCTCCACAATCTCTCCTTCTTCAACTTCATTGTCAATCACGATCTCAGCTCCTATCTTCTCGATCTTTTCCAATGGTAACACATCATCATCACCTGTAACATCATCATTCAATACCTCCTCAGCATCCACTACCACCACATCATCACCCCCTGAACCACCAGCTACATTCGTTGACTCACCCTGAGATGTGGAAGCCCCAAGAGCTTGTTCAGTTCTAGGCAACTCACCACCTGCACCTTTCGATGCATTGGGATCATCGTCTCGATCGTTACGCTTCTTCGTCCTCAGCTCATCGCCCTTGCAGCTTGTCTCCCCCTGAGATGCCAAGAACTGCTTCAAGGCATCAAAAATTTTACCGTGCTCAATCAGGAGGGACGACTGAATTTGATTCTCTGCAACGAGGCGCTGAATAGCGTGAGTCTGGATTAGATTTACTCTTGACTGTTCAGCCACGACCCTTTCAAGAGCTGCTATTCTTTCTGAGTCGGATAAGGTTGCATCGATATCAAACCTCATATGTGATATGTCTTGAGCGTACGGAGGAGGGATTCCCAAGGTAACAGGCACCTCAGAAACAGGTGGAAACGTAACCGCAGGTGGTATCGTAACAGACAACCCTGCAGTGGCAACAACCGTCGACTCAACAAACCTTGCAACGACCTCCGATGGAGTAAGAGTTGGAGGGGGCAAGGACACAATCTCCGGAGCTGGGAGTTGAAATGTAGTGGGTGGTATGCCAAAGGAGGATGAGGTAGTCACCACGGTAACATCCGCGGCGCTTGGCCCTGTAACTGTCAATGATGTAGGGACCATAGTCATACCAGACAGTGCGGGTGGCGAAAAACGAACCACCCTTGAGCTCTCACCAGCTCCCGAACCTGCACCCGCTCTTTCCCTTCTCGCTCTATGAACCAACTGATGTAAATCTTCTTCAAATCCGAATCACTGTCATCGGTGTCTCTCTTTCTCTTCCCATGAATTCTTTCTTGAGTGATCAAAATCTGTCTAGCTTCAGCCACATCATCATTTGAAGAATCAGAATCAGCTCTTTCCGTATCAGTCACGGTAGTAGCTGCCTTTGACACACCCACACTAGAATCCTGTGCAGCCGAGACCTGTACCTCTTCCGCTGGATCAACACGTTCCATATTGAAAAATCCTTGACCGTCGAAAGCAGCTTCAAGGTCGACGTGTTCCTCCGGTGCCACAACAGGTGCAGTAGGCGGAGATTGTTGTACCTCAGGTGGTGGTTGAGGTGCTCCAGCCTGTTGTGGTGCCGGATCCCGAAACTCGTCCCCACGAGCTGCAACATACTCTAGATTGATCAAGTACCCAAACAACGGAGTATGTCAAGGACGGAGCTCTGGTTTACTCCTCGCACTTGATGATCTACACTGGGTGAAGATTCGCTTGCTGACACTTTCCACATACCGAATCGGACGTCGCTGAGGTAACGAGGGAGCCACGTGATTCAAGATCATTTGAAGGAATCTTGGGTACATTAAGAATCTCTTAAGCGCCACCGCTCGTCTTTGACGGTCTATCTCGTAGAACACCATTTGACTAAAGCTATAACGCTTATTGTAAGTCAGTGCTGTCATCGCCGACCGCATCGTCGCACCCATTCCATCCGTACCAGCCTTTCTACCTGACATGCACACGATCATCACGTGCATGAGAAAGCGCCATTGATCTAACAAGAAACCCTTTCGTCTCTGTGTATCCCCCAATGGACCAGAATAGCCCATCCTTAGAAAGGCACCATCCCTGAATGGAGCCACGAAGTCTGTAGGATCATCTCTCGTTTCATCCCCAAACTGCAGAGCAACCCTTATCTGCTCAGAAGAGAACTGCACTTCCTGATTGTTAAATGTTGCACGCATAACTGGGGGCTCTTGCAATCATACTCAACCGTCTGCCAGAAATCTTCTATGTTAGGTAACGAGATGGGCAGGGTTGTAGTAATAGCGTGGAAGATACGCGAGCGGATAAGAAAAGTTATGATCTCGCGAAAATCATCAACTCCGCTCGCATCCGGGTCCAAAGTAATATACATATTATGCCCCGGGAAAAACTGACGGTTGTTATCTCCTCCATCATCACCACCAGCACCACCGGCTCCCGCCACTGCTGCCATATCTGCATCACAAACGGTCTAAGTTAGAGAAATGTCGAGTCAAATCACAAGTTCGCCTATTACCATAAGCGAAGTTATGATTTATACTGTATAGGCGAAGTTAGGGAAAGGGCGAAGTTGATAATAACTTCGCCTTTACCACAACTTCGCCTGATAACAGTTAATATAATTTTAAATGGAATAATTAAACAGGCGAAGTTAGGTCTGAGGCGAAGTTATGGACAACTTCGCCTAAACATAACTTCGCCATTGAACAACATCGCATAAGATTAGTTAAATAATAAAGTACAGGCGAAGTTAAGCCTTAGGCGAAGTTAAGGATAACTTCGTCTAAACTGTAACTTCGCCTGAACTGAAGCGGCAACAGTTTAAACGGTCAAACGAGATGTCGTTTGGATAATTCGATGATTGTGGACTCTTAAACACATGATTTTATGGATATCTAGACGATCAAGATGATTACGACCACGTGAAAGTATGTTTGAAAAGCGGGTGTTGAGGGTTTGAATGAACGGGGTCACAAATCGGGTCGAAACGACCTTGATTAACGTCATTGTCATAGATTATACGATATGACGACACTACACACCTTTAAATCGGATTAAAAACTGAGAAAAACAACAAGATGTGATTTGAGATATAACTTCGCCGAAGTTAATGGATGATAAATTCGCCGGGTTTAAAGAAAAGTGAAAAGTAAAAAGTGTTTAACTATAAGTCTTCTTTATATACTGTTTATATTATACGGGCGAAGTTAGGGTTAACTTTGCTTACCCCTTAACTTCGCCTGTTTAACAAGTTCGCCTTGAACTTCGCTTAGTAATAAAATTTACATAACTAACCCTTAAGAATTTAGCATTATGCAATTAACTTATAAAACTTCCTTTAAAGAGTTAGATGTTGCGATCAAAAACCAAGTAACCAGGTATAAGATCATAAAACGACATAAGTAGAATAAGATTTAGAAATAAAGTACACGGGATCAAATTTCAGTCTCGACAGGGACTACCAAGTTTTAGAAAAGATCCGAACAGGAATCAGACTAATTAAGTGATTGTCACACAGATCCATGTTCAGCTGTATTATGACATAAAGAGACAGGTTGTATGCAGGTAAACAAACTTAGTATGGTTTTCATCGCTTCTGTGATACGGAATAGGTTCAATTAAGCTCAAAATATAAATGGGCAACACATCAGAGATTATGATGTCTCCTATCTATTCTCAAAGCGTTTTTGGCTTTCCCCAAGTCACCCCGAGTCGACCTCGACCCGTAGTGTCTGATTAAATAGTAAGTACTCTTCGATCTTTACACTCTTCTTCCCGTTCTCTTTCTTGCCTCTTGATGATAAGTATAACAATATAAGCTTACACCCTTTTTTTTATAATAATAATGATTTACATAGCTTCAAACCGTAGACGACTGCAAGTCCCGAATCTGGATCACTGCAGTTACTTGACACACTATCTTCACGGGAATCAGAACACTCACGGGCTCGTGTATAACTGGGTAATCGCTTTTCTGCCTATCATTCAGAAAGATATATATGGAGACATACACAACTCTTAATGAGTTTCCACTTAAAATCGATGAATTTTAGTTAGTATCACTTCTACCTTTACGCACCATAGGAAGCTACCATAACATGCAATGACTGTTCTAAAGTCTTTTAGGCCTAATAACTTCACTAGTTAAGCACACAGAAATAGTTTATGTATCATTTTCCAAGGTTGGATCAATTTTCATATAAACATTGTATAGACACTTCTTACGAAGTAGAAGACTTGAAAACTTATTTCATCTCCCTAAAAAAAATATTTTAAATTCTATCGCCCCGATCAAGTCAAAGTCTTCAGGTAAACTGCTATCCTGATGATCCAATGGATCAGCTGGACCGACCACATACAAGTATGTGTCCTTCTAACTACGTATGAACGACTAATTTTTCAGCGAAAGAATAAAAACACATCATAAACCGCCCCGGTCACTTTCAGTCAGTTGGTTAATGGCTATCCTCATAATCTACTTGTAGAAGTGAGGACCAAACACATCCGAAAATATGTCCTTCAAACTGAAGCAACCGACATAATTCTAAGCGATAGTGACGTTTTTTTTTTTTTTTAAATAAAAACAAGAAATACGGTTACTCGGGATTGATCATCCCATTAAGCTCAACAAGGTTTTGAAAACGAGTTCTGTCAAACGCTTTAGTAAACAAATCAGCGAAATTATCTAACGAATCAACCTTTACGAGCAATATTAATTTCTTTTCAGCACAATCCCGTATAAAATGATGACGAATGTCAATGTGTTTAGTTTTGCTATGCTTTACGGGATTGTTAGTTACTGAGATAGCAGCAGTGTTATCTATGCAAATAGGAGTATGAGTGAAATTCAGACCGTAATCGCGCAATTGCTGTTGTATCCACAGAACCTGGGAGCAGCAGTTCGATGCTGCCATGTACTCTGCTTCACAGGTAGAGATGGCGACTAAGGTCTGCTTCTTGCACTGCCATGACACTAATCTGCCTCCAAGAAATTGGCATCCACCTGTTGTCGACTTCCGATTCTGATTGCATCCTCCATAGTCAGAATCCGTGTAAGCGACTAATTCCAAGTCTCTCCCTTTCTTGTACCACAACCCCAGCTTAGGCTTGCCTTTGAGATACCGCAATATCCTCTTCACACCCTTCATGTGTGATTCCTTTGGGTTTGCCTGAAAACGAGCACAAAGACAAACTGCAAACGTAATTTCAGGTCTAGATGCAGTTAAATACATTAAAGAACCTATTATTGCTCGATACTGGGTGGGGTCCACGTTTGCATCACTGTCTGAATCAGCACCCAATTTGTGATTGACGCAGACTGAAGTGTCAATGGAGTGCTGTCCTCCATCTTGAAGCGTTTGAGAACGTCTTGGACATATTTAGTCTGATGGATGAACATCCCATCCTTCTTCTGATCAACCTGCAATCCTAGAAAGAAAGTTAGTTCACCCATTGCACTCATTTCAAACCTCTTCTTTATGACTTCTTCAAATTCCTGACACATGGCGACTTTTGATGCAGCAAAGATGATGTCGTCCACGTAGACTTGAACCAGAAAAAAGTCTCCTCCTTTTCTCTTAACGAACAGTGTGCTATCGATCTTTCCCCTTTCAAACCCATTCTCAAGAAAGTAATCGGATAGAGTTGCATACCAGGCACGAGGGGCCTGATGTAGCCCATATAGCGCTTTATTTAGCTTGTACACGTGATCAGGAAAGTCCGGGTCAGGAAAACCCGGAGGTTGCTCAACGTACACAACCTCGTCGACTTTACCGTTAAGAAACGCACTTTTCACGTCTAACTGGAACACCTTCATCTCCTTGTGTGCAGCAAATGCCAAAAACAAAGGAATCGCTCGCCACAGGAGCAAACACTTCATTGTAGTCGATCCCTTCTTGCTGATTAAAACCTTTTACAACCAGCCTTGCCTTGTTCCTGATAATTATCCCTTTTTCATCTCTCTTGCATTTGAAAACCCATTTTGTGCCAATCGCATGCACATTCTTTGGTTTTGCAACCAATTTCCAAACCTCCATCTTCTCGAACTGGGCTAACTCTTCTTGCATGGCTTCGACCCACGAGGTGTCCTTTAGAGCCATTTGATAGTTCTTTGGTTCAATCTGACTAATGAAGCAGGTGTACAAGCACTCGTTAATGATACCTGTTTCTTTGATGCTTGCGTAAACACAGGTGTCCTCATTCAAGTTTCGTCTTGTTTGTACACCATCAGACAGATCACCTATCACATTCTCCAAAGGGTGATATTTATGAACTCCAGTAGTCGGAACCGAACTGACTTGCAGATTGTCTTCCAGGTTCGAAGATAGTTCATCAATGGACGATTGTTGTTGAGAGTGAAAAGTATTGAAGAATTCGTCTTCAGTAGAGGCAGCAGGGGTGTCGACAGCTGTTGACGAGGAAGGGTGACATTCATCGTACTGCGGTCGTTGCACAAAATTTTCTTCCTCATCATAAAGAATCTGCGTAGCTATTCTCTCATCAACTTCTGCACAATCCAAGTAAGGCAGATTAAAAGATTTAAAAAGCTTATCATAGTCGAAAGCCTCAGCGGGTCCCGTGCTTGGTTTTGGTGGTTTGTAACTTGTGATGTCAGTGTTACACACCACCTTAACCTTGCTGGTCGATAGATTAAAGACTCGTCTGTTGGGTGTCCCAACAACATATCCGACTAAAATACCTTCGTCGGCTTTTTCACCAAATTTTGAGTTCGTCTTTAATATCGAACACGGGGACCCGAATGGTTCGAGACCATTCAAGTTAAGCTTTCTACCATGCATAAGTTCATAACATGTTTTATTCAATCTTTTAACAGTTAAAACTCGATTAAGGATATAACAGGCTGTTGCAACAGCTTCAGCCCATAACACCACAGGAAGTTTAGCATCAGCCAGCATTGTTCTGGCTCCTTCAATTAACGTCCTGTTCTTCCTCTCAGCCACCCCATTTTGTTGCGGAGTATACGGGGCGCTGTACTGGTGGTCTATCCCTTTCTGTAGGCAGAACATCTCCATCTGGTAGTTTTTGAACTCTGTCCCATTGTCACTCCTGATATATTTAACCTTTCTCCCCACGATGTTCTCAACCTTGGTAATCAAGTTAATTACCAACTGAACCATTTCATCTTTTGTCCTCAGGAAATATACCCAAGAATATCGAGAGAAATCATCAGGTATCACCAAGCAGTAAGAAGTTCCACCTAGGCTTTTTACATTCACGGGACCGAATAGGTCCATGTGAAGTAGGTCTAGGGTACTGACTATTGAATTGATCTTCTTAGTGTGATGAGGTTTCTTGTGTTGGTTTCCCTTTTGCATGACAAGCATTGGTCATGAAAGTTGAAATTTTTTAAGGGAACACATAGCACCAGCCCATTCTTGACAATGTAGTTCATTTTTCAAAGATATATATGCCCCATTCTTCGATGCCATAGCTCGGACTCCGATTCAGTTGCTTTTGACAGAAGACATGATTCTTCTGTTGCCGTCGCAGTCGACCTCATGTCCATTACATATGTAATCTTTTCCCTTGGAGCCTTCATCACTATCCATGCCTCTGGTATCTTGAAACCAGGAAATAGTACAATCGCTTCATTTTTGGTAAAGTGCACAGTGTAATCTTTGTCACAGATCTGAGACACACTCAGCAAATTATGCTTCAGCTCTTCAACGAAATTCACTTTTTCTAGCTTCATTTTACCATTTGTCACCATCCCAATTCCAGTAATTCTACCACCACTCTCTCCAGCAAAACTTACTCTACCTCCCTGAACAGGTTTCCATTCTTGTAACAAATTCTTGTTACCAGTCATGTGCCGGGAACAGCCGCTATCCACAACCCATAGATTGTTTGCAGCCCTGTTCAACTGTTCGTGCACGATTAAAGAAAAGATTAAAATCTTAGGACCCAAGACCTATTGGTCTTGGGTCGATTAAACCTGTTAAACTGCATCCCGTCCATTGATTGTCTAAAGTTACTCTGAGAATGACTTCTGTAAGTTCTGAAAGGATACCTTCTTGTGGAATGACTTTGAGGCCATCCAAACCTTCGTGAATTAAATGAATTATAACTAGTGGTTTGGTTTTTAACAGGGAAAAACTGAAATCGATTTCTTTGAAAACCTGGATTCGTCCAATATCTGAATTTTGATGAGTTTGCATTCTTACGATTATAGTAATTACTGTTAGCTCTATTCTCAGTTTTCGGAGGCCTCATACCTCTGAATCTCTGATTAAGACGGCAATCAGCAATCAGGTGTCCTATTTGATTACATCTGAAACAACTCCTGTGTTCAACCTTCGTCTCAACATTTGTTCCAGATGTTGAGGTTGCATTACTACCTGTTTGCCTAACATATGGTGGGACATACGGGTTTGGAGGCGACTTCTTTTCAGTAGGTTTAAATTCCTCCTCACGTCTTAGTAACACTACCTCTTCTGTTGTCTCACTAGATTCGGATGTCTGGTCCGAAATTGATGAGACAGAATTTGGAACAGAAATCTTAACACTCGAAACAGGCTTACTCGTTTCCTTTTTACTCGATTCAGGTTTTTTAATTGAAACTTTGACAGGAACTGTCTGACTTATCTCAACATCAACGGATTTCTGATTACTAGGATGATAAGTATAGTTATGATTATAAGGTGGTGGAACTTAAGAATATCCAATTCCTCCCCTTTTAACTGGGGAACGTTGATCACTTACGAGGTGATCAAGTATTGCAGAGGAATTTTTAAATTGCTCAAGCTTTCTGTTTAGTTCCACCACTTTCTCCTGGTAATCAGCTATCTGTTTATCCCTTTCAGCAATTAGTTTGGTTTTCTCTTCTAACACTTCATAGCTAAGATCAATTACTTGTATTTTTTCAGCAAGACTTGCTTTAAGACTTCTGATATCTTTTTCACTAGCCTTAATCTTTACTGAATAACTATTTTCTCTAGTTTTAGTGTAATAATGATCATCTTTTAACGTTTTAAATTGAGAGTCCAAACTAACAAATTGATCAGTTAATGTTTTCAATTGTTCAGACAGATTTTCACATTGCATACAAGGGAGTTCAGAACTTACCTTAGAGAGATGATCATTCACCTCTGCCATATAAGCTTGATCTTTTCTTGTTTCTCTGCCGTTTTCTTCAGTTTCGATGTTAACCAAGTTGGCCTGTTCGAACACTTCCTCAACCTCCAGATTCCAATTGTATCCCCCGTTTTGTCTGGATACCATCGCCCTATTCTCATTACTTCCCCCATTCGGTTGTGCTGGCCTATTCTGACTACGTTCTACTCGTTCATTTGTGCATTCTTTAGCAAAGTGTCCATTCTGTTGACAGTTATAATACCGAACCTTTGACTTATCAAACCCTGGTCTTTCGCCAACAAACTTTCTACCAGTTTTCTTCATAAACCTTTTGACTCTTCTTACTATCATCGCCATCTGCCACTGCAGGTCCATCTCTTCCAGATCATCAGCATCGATCTGATCATAGTCTTCGTCTAAAGTAGCAGGGTCGACAAATTTACCTTTGATGTAATTTTCGTAAGAAGCTATGAAAGATGCATAGAGAGAAAACTGCTGTTCTGCAGACTTAACACTCATGGGCATCTGAGAGTAGTTGTTGTTCGGAACATTTGAGGAAAAACTACCAGTTGTTGCTTTAGGTTTAGAAGAATTTTTTCGACCAACTACGAAACACACATCACCATCCATGTTGAGAGTTACATGACCATCTTGAGTTGAGTTAGAACTCGGTTCTCCCTTTGAGTAGTAAGCAGATGATTCTGACTTTGAACTTGAATTTGTAGTAACTTTCGCACCATACATTCCCGGATCCTGAACCTGATCAGTTGGTGTCTCTTTTTGAACCATGTTCAGTTCAAAAGTTCGTAGTTTATTGACTGCAGTTTCCAAGTCGATGTTTGCAAACTCTTTATCTTCTCTCATCAAGACAGTGTACATTTCCCATTTTGGTGGGAGAGCATCAAGAAGTTTTTCTACGATCTCTTCTTCTTTATAGTCAATTGAATAATTTCTGAGTTCGGTCATCAAGTGGTAATACCTTGTGATGATATCATCAAGTGACTCATTCTTCAGATACGTGAACACCGAGAATTGGGTTTTGAGAAGCTTAATCTTGGATGCACGTATCCCCACATTACCCTCATATCGATTTTCAAGAGCTTCCCACAGCTCACTGGCGGTTTTGTATTTCCTGAATGTGTGAAGAATTTCTTGTGGAAGAGCCATTGTTATCGCAGCATGAGCTTTGCTTTCTGCCTCATACATCTTTTTTTCTTCCTCTTCCATCTTATTGTATTTCTTTATTTGTTCACGACCCTCAAACAGAGTTGTTGGTGGAATGTATCCATCTTGAATGCACACCCACATCTTAGCATCTTGATATTTAACATATTGTTCAAACCGATCCTTCCAAGCCACGAAATCGGTACCCTTCAGCATTTTCGGAGCCTTAGTAGCTGAACCTGCTTCCACCTCCATTTTCACCAGTTCCGTAATATTTATAGAAGTCATCTTTGGAAGAAATACAAACGAGCACTCAAAGAAACCAAAAAAAAATAATTTATTATTCTGAACAGTACTGTAGGCGAAGTTATTCTTAACTTCGCTCAAGAGT
This sequence comes from Bidens hawaiensis, assembly GCF_021521415.1. Classification (NCBI taxonomy): domain Eukaryota; kingdom Viridiplantae; phylum Streptophyta; class Magnoliopsida; order Asterales; family Asteraceae; genus Bidens; species Bidens hawaiensis. Next base: position 53,304 of record NW_027491238.1, on the reverse strand, counting down.
AACTTCGCTTGAAAACACAACTTCACTGTCTTCCCAACTTCGCCTGATGTTAACTTCGCTTGTTGACAACTTCGCTTAAGTTAAGCGAACTTGTGAGTTAGGCGAAGTTGTTAATAACTTTGCTTAAACTTATATCTTCGCCTAAACCATACAAACAGTGGCGGCAACTTGGCCTGATGAACACAACGTTTTTGCAGGTTTGATTTTGACGTATTGCGAGGTATTCTAGAGTGTAATGGGTTGTTTTTGATGGAGGGAGGTTAGTAGGACACAAAAACTTGGTATTTCAACGTAAACTCGTCCCGCGATTAGTCAAACGGAACGACTTCTACACCCGCGTGATAATCCCGAACCACACAATCACGTGCTCTGATACCAATTGTAGGTTCCTAGCCGGATCTACACGGAAATATCTCGTTCTACGTAGGTGCGGAATCCCTACGTAAGACGATACAAGCGTAGAAGCGATATACGTTAAACACAAGCAAACACACGTTACAATAAACAAAGAACACGTTGTATTGCAACTAATAACACGTGATATTCAATCACCGATTACACGTTCTTCCAAAATCGTTAATACAAAATAAGCCGTAAACCTAATATATAAAGTTATCGACAACTTCGCCTAACAGACTAGGCGAAGTTGTTGATAACTTCGCTTGTCCACAAGTTCGCTTATAACAGGCGAACTTGTGAGACAACTTCGCTTAAACACCAATACAAACCAAACTAATATTATTACAGACACTCGATACTGAACTACTGACATCATGTACCAACAATCTTCGAATCATTGCTTCACTCACCCATATTTCTTGATTTGCAGCTATTGCTTCAATCCTTCTTCCATTTACATCATCAAACAACCTAGCTTACCTCCAAAAGTCTAGCGAATGGTTTCTGTATATAACCGGATTCTCTGTTAAAGAAAATCGGATGTTCGATCGTTGAAACCATTGTATAATCGGTGCAATTTCTTCATTATCAGGCGTAACTTACAATAGAGCGCATGTATTGTGCTTATGCTCAAATGGATATGTCGGTTGATCTTCGTACCCTATATCTGTAAAACATAATCAAACATATTCAAAGTGAAATTAGTCCTAAAGTTCACTACTTTAAGCAATCTCAAGTTATAAAATTGAAGAAGAAAGAAAGAAACGTCATTAAGAACCTTTTCTTCGACAAATTTATAACCAACACACAAAAGAGAGGGTTAGCAAAAATACATATTCAAAGCCCATTATCATCTAACCATGGTCTGAAAACATATAATTACTGCTTACCGAGTCGGAATTAGAGGGCTGGTAAGTTAGGGTTTGGATTAAGGTGAATGCGATGAGTCGGTTTGGGTTTCTTTGAGCAATCAGTGGAAGGAGAGAGAGAGAGAGAGAGGGGGAAAATAACGTTGAAAAATTTCTCTCACTCCCTCTTATATACCTTTTGAGAGTGGGTTTTAAATGTTTTTTGTCGTTTAGTGAGTTATTAGCTGTCAAACAGTAATCTTACCCCTTCAATGTCAAAGTCCCGGCTTTAACATGATAATCAATAAAGAAACGGCCTGATGTACATAAAATTATACATCTTTCGGCATCAAATAATCTCTAAAAACTGCAATTTCTATCAAATAACCTAGCACAAAAGGCTACTTATCATAATAAAATGTAATTTCAGGTAAAACCAAGCCCCAAATGAAGAAACAAGCGAAAAGACGAAGAAAAAAGGAAGAAAATACAAGGAAAACAAGAAACACGCTTCCATGCCTCAAGAAACGCGCCCCATGCTTTAGAACACAAGAAAAGATAAAAATCTACAAGAAAAGACAAGAACTGGGAACAAAAGCACCGGGTTGTGCCCCTCAACCACGGGGACGTGGTCGTCTACAAGAAAAGACAAAAAGAATTTGGCACATGTCATAAAAATGCACGGGGCCGTGCTTCACACTCCGGATTGCCTATAAATAGTGGCTCATGTTGCACTCATTTGGTGTGCTTGAAGAGAGTTCTATCAGGTTTTCACTTATAAAAACACACACTAACACTCACATTGAAGATCTAGCAAAGAGTTTGAAGGCTTGGAGGTCATCACCATCAACCATCATCATTAACCATCATCAGTATCATTAAGAAGGAAGATTCATCTACATTTGGTTAGATTATTCTAGTTTAATCATGTGTTTGTTATTATCATCCATCATAATGTTCATAAGCATGCTCATTATGTGTTGGGTCAAGAAATTGACCTAAGGGAAGATTGTTGAGTCAAAGATTTGACCTAAATGAAGTACATAGGAGATTGGAATCTTCTCAACCTCCTCTGAATTTGCTAAGTAATGGATCCGAGCACACCTTAGACCTCCGAGCAAGCTTTTATTTGGCCGAGTACGATATTTTGCCTACCGGGCAAGGTTTACTTCGTTTAGGCTTCTTATGTGGATATCCGAGCAGGGTTTGCAAATTAGTGCATTGCCGAGTAAGGTACACTAGCTTATGTAAATCCGGGTAAGGTTCACTTTATCAAGCATGTCTGTTCTTCAGAACCAAGTATTTTACTCTTCCGAGTAAGGTTTGGTTAACCTAGTCCAAGAAGCCAAGAAATTGGAAGACCGGGCAAGGTATTCATTAATAAGTATCCAAGTATGCTGGGTAATCTAAAGAAATATCTCTAAGTAATATCGAGTAAGGTTCAGCTCGAGCAAGGAACAGTACTCCCGAGTACACTTTGCTAAATAAGTTATTTTATAGCAAAGAGCTTAAATGGATCATTGAAGAACAAGGTTGCTCGTAAGAAGTTGTCGGGCAAAGTCTGGCAAATTCAAGAAGACTGAAGTCTACTCGGTGAGTATTTTACTTGGTAAAATACTCTTTAAGTAAAGTCTACCTGGAAACTGATCCCGAGCACACTTCTATGTTACCAAGTTATGAAGGATAACCGAGCATACTCGGAAGAACAAGATTGATGCAAAGCCTACCCGGAAGACTTGTTTTACACTTAATTTATTTTGAATATGTATGATTGTATTTAGGGATTCTAGAAGGAATGACAGCTGTAACACCCCGTAACCGCAGCGGAAACGTAAACGGGATGCAACAGACACCTCTGATATCAACCACATTGTTTATAAAGAAAACTGAATACATTAATATATTTCAAATTACATTATCTCATATTTCATTACCGTCTAGGTGATACACACATCATACAATACGATACATAATTCTATTTATTATAATGTATCCTAACATCCCGCACGCAAATCTTACACACATCAAGCACTTAGCACGTAAGCAATCACTTCATCTTAATTGTACCTGAAAAGCATGTGAGAAAACGGGTCAACTACGAATAGTTGGTGAGTTTCACAATTTGAGTAAACCATGATAAATCCATATCAAAATATAATATTATCGATGTAATTATGCTGAGCCCACAAGTGAAACCTCTGACTATCCACACACAACCCCCGTGGCATACTCCGCCCACCGTCCTGCCCCAAACCGCTATGTCTAACATTACATAGCAAAATATATATAACAACAAAATAGACATGTGCAACTGGCTGGGAAACATCAGCAAATCCATGCCGGACCAGTTGGGTTTGTCAGACCAATAGTACTATCCACACTCTACCGGCTTTCAGTTAATCACTCGTGTTCCGGGGCCTTAGAATGTTAGCAACTCAGACAATTACCATCTTAGTACATTTCCGTACGATTCTCGCACAATAAAATATATATAAATACACGCAAGTCCATGCGTTCAGTATGTACTTAAACATTTCAGTCGTAACATGCTTCCGCCCCGGGAAAATATATAAAAACAATTCAGAAAAAGGGGCTCGTGAAACTCACCTTAGCACATGCAAGCAGGTAACAACAGTCATTATCAGTTAACACGTCCAATCGGTAATATGATCCCTACGATCGTTACTATTCAATCACTATTAATATAACTTTAACCGTGTTAACCGGTACATCTGGGGACACTGTTAACCCAGTACTGTACCCGTTCCGGGGGCAATGTTAACCCAGAAACACTTCTAGGGACATCTGGGGACACTGTTAACCCAGTACTGTACCCATTCCGGGGGCAATGTTAACCCAGAAACACTTCTCCGGACTCAGATTGTGATATCGTTTAGAGTTCACTAGTCAAAATTACTATTAGTCGTTTTTCCCGTTTTGCGTGCCTAACACGGTTATCCGTTTTTACGTTTCAAAAATGAGTTTGGTCACACACGACCCAAAAATAGTTGTTGACTGATTATTTAATTAAAGTTGTGAAATTAGAGCTCGGTTTAGACGCCCCGTTTGGCCGCGGGACCCGTTTCCGTCTTTAGTGCACCGGAAACTGTTTTATCGGATAAAATTACTCAAATTATCCGAATTATTTTCGGATGATTTATTTTTACTTGTTTAACTCAGTTATATGAAAATAGTTCATTTTTAGGGTTTTTATACACCGGTCGGCTCGTTTAGGCGAACTTTACCGGTTTACGCGTTTTAAACCTTAAAAGTTTGTTTTTGCACAAATAATTATCCGTTTAATCTCGAATCTTGAAATTTTGCACAAATCACTTTTTGACAGTGGGGAATTTTATAAAAATATTTCCATAAATAATTTTTATATTTAAAATTAATTTATTTATTTTTAAACACCATTTAAACACTAAATATATCGTAAATACCAAACGACCTTAGAAAAATCCCAAATTTTTCCTGGATGTCCCCTGCCATCCACATAGTCCCCTGCAATTTTCCCAGAACCAAAATCTCTTTTTACATGCCATTTTCACTAAAACCGTGCTAGAAAACCCTAGAACTCATTTAACCGAAAATCCTACTTAGACTTCTCCAACTAACCTAAAATTTTTTTTGTGACTTTTACATGATATAAAAAGCTTATCTGCAATTTTCCAGAATTTTTCATGATATTTAACTATTTTTCACCATTTTTAGCCAAAACCGAGCATTAAATTCACCAAATATTCATCTTTTGCCCAAAAATTACCAAAAATTCACAGAACTCATATTTTCATGTGTAGATCATCCCTGTAAAATTTCATGAATTAACTCTAAACCTACCACAATCTGTCCAAAAATCCAATACCGAACATAAACCGAATATACCTTTTGTTTTCCGCCACTACAAGCTACAAACTCGTCTTTCCGCCTTATCTACCACTAAATACAGAACCTACAACCAACATACCACAATACCAAGTAAGTTAAACTCACGATCAAGCCTCTTACACTCTAGTTTCGGTTATTGTTTCAAAACTAAAGTTTAAACCGTAAAAATTCGCTTTTGGTTCGTTTAACTCCTTTCTTGGACCAAGATCCCTTGTATAACCCGTATACATCACTTGATCATGCAAGAATCGGTTTTCATCTTTGAAACCTCATTTTCTTGCAAATAAACTCAAGAAACGAAGATGGAAATGTAAATAACTCGACTTTTTACCTCGATTTTCTTGCTAAAATCTCGGTTTTTAGATGATATTGTGGAGAGAATTGAAGATACATGGGAATGCTTGTTAAAAAAAATAACAAAGGAAATGGGTGTAAAACCCTTATTCCGATCGGAATTCAAAGGGGGGTGGGGTGGGACCCACCTCTCCATTTCTAGCCACATATTTGGATATTGAGAATTCGGATAATGTTTTGGATAATCTGGTTCAGTTCATTTTTCGGTTAAATGTTTAATTCGGCTTAAAACGAGGCTAAAACGGTCGTTTTCGGCTTAAAAATGAAATTTATATAAAACCACTTTAAAAACTTTAAAAACTTAAACCATGACTTTCATTAACTTAAAAACATCATATTATTAATAATTGCACATCTTTTTCGGCTTGATCGATCGTCTCTTGCTCGGTTTGGTATTAATGGTTTCGTTTAACGCACCGACGTACCATTAAATCGAAATTCTTTTTCTGTGCCGTACTTTACTTATCCTGAAGCATTAATGCTTCGTAAAATCACTAAATATTATAGATATCGTCTATAATTGAACCCTCGATTCGTTCGGGTTTCAATAACTATCGATCGATTAATCGCATAATCAATACGATGAATTGTATATTCACGTACAATCGATACAGTGAACCATGTATTCTCGTATAATTACTATGGTAATTAATGTAACCGACATTAAATATAACGTAACTATTGTCTACCGGTTAGGGCTTGCCTGGTTTCGTCGGAATCGTTACATTCTCCCCCCCGTTAAGAAATTTCGTCCTCGAAATTTTACACGCCCACTATCCCCTTCCGAGAGAAAGGTGGGGGTTTTTCCTTCAGAATTCACCCTCGCGTTACCAGGTATAATCTGGTCCTCGCTGTGAATTCCTCTTAATCTTAATCATTAAAGCTTGGTATGTCCAAACTGTTTAGTTTTCCCGTCTACTATCTCTACCGAATTATTTGTGATATCAAGCATGTCTTCTATGAGTACCTCCATTACTGGTACTTTCGTTGCCTCATCGCCTAGGTACTTTTCAATCCGTATACATGGCAAAACATCATGTATAATACTTCGCCCCTGGAGTACTTTAATCGATAAACTAAATGACCAATCATGGAGATAGTCTCATGAGGTTCAATATATTAAGGAGCTATTTTCGGTTTTGCCAAACCTCATATCACCTCTCTAAGGTGATGCCTTAAAATGCCTTGTCACCTCCTTCCAGTGACAACGGTTTCCTATGAATGTTGGCATAAATCCTTTGCCAATCTCGCGCTGCTTTCAACTTATCTTAAATATTATAAATCCGATTGGTTGTTTCTCGAATCAATTCAAATCTTATGGCTTGATTGACGCCCATTTTCAATTTAACAAATTGGTGATAATTACTTCACCCATAGAAAGCTTCAAGCTCTCGATGCTTCCTTCCCCGCCTTCCAATAATGGAAGTAGGATGACTATTTCGATCTGAGATAATTGAAAATGGTACTCCACGACGAGATACCATTTCATCATCATGAATTTGGGCGAGAATTCATTGTGGTAATCGTCATGGATTGGGATAAAATGTGAGGATTGGTTAATCGATCCGCGATTACCCAATTTACATCATGCCTTTGATATACCTTGGGAATTTGCGTCCCGAAATCCATTGTAATCTAATCCCACTATCATTGGCGAATTTTCTGTCGTTGTGGCGTTCCCTAGGGTTTTCGGTGTGCAGCCTTATCTCTTGCATAACTTAAATATTCGCCAACATACCTAACCATATCTTTCTCCAAACTCGGCCATTAATAAAATCCTTTCAGATATTCGTATCATCAATAGTCTAATCCGATCCCGGATGTATGGAATACTTCGATCTATGCGCTTCGTTCATGATTAATTCACGAAGGTCATGGAGGGTCGGGATCCAAACCCGATTTTTGAAATAGAGAATCTCGTCCACGTGCTGTTCGAAATTCTTCTCATTGCCGTAAAGTCCCTCCTTTTCCAATTGTTCCTCTTTCAACGCCTCACGTTGAGCGACTCGAATCAGGTCCGAAAGGTTCGACTGGACTATCACCCCCAGCGCTCGCACTCGCAATGGCTTAACCCGATCTTTCCTACTCAAGGCATCGGCTACACGTTAGCCTTGCCGGGGTGATAACGGATGTCACAGTCATAATCGCTTAACAACTCGACCCATCTTCGTTAAATATGAGACTGCGGTCTCTTATCATCTATAAAATTTGTACATTTGCGTCGTACAATGGATTATGAGTTGGGTAATGCTAAAAATTCTTCAATAAATCGCTGATAGTCTCCGGCTAGTCCTAAAAATTGGCGCATTTCCTTTGGCGCCTTGGGTGACTGCCAATTTTAATGGTTTCTACCTTACTCGGATCAACGTGTATTCCTTGATGGTTTACAGCGTGACCGAGGAATTGCACTTCTTAAAACCAGAAGTTACACTTGGGGAATTTTGCATACAACTTCTCCTGATTCAGAAGTTCTAAAATTATTCTTAAGTGTTGCTCGTGCTCTTCTTTACTTTTCGAGTAGATCAAAATATCGTCAATAAACACGATGACAAATTTGTCGAGGTAGGGTTTACAGACTCGATTCATGAGGTCCATGAACACTGCCGGCGCATTTGTTAGCCCGAAAGGCATAAATAAGAATTCATAATGGCCGTAACGAGTCCGAAACGCTGTTGTTGCAACGTCCTCCTCTTGGGTTTCTCATTTGGTGATAACTATATCTAAGATAAAATTTCTAAAAATAAATCGCCCCTTGCAGTTGGTTAAACAGATCATTTACTTCGAAGAAGTGAATACCTATTCTTGATCGTTACTTTATTCAATCCTCCCTAATCAATACATATCCTAACACTTCCGTCCTTCATTTCCCAAATAACACTGGTGCACCCCATGGTGACTAACTAGGTCGTATAAAACCTTATCCAATAATTCTTGCAACTGATTGGATAATTCTTGCATCTCGGACGGTGCAAGTCGGTAGGGTGCCTAAGTAACAGGGCCAGCTTGAGGTAATAAATCGATTCTGAATTAGACCTGTCGGGTTGGCGGTAATCCAGGAAGTTCTTCTGGGAAAACTTGTGGACTTTTACGTATCACCGGAACATCTTCTATATGTTTTCTTTTAAATCGTACACTTTTCTCTGTATCTAATCGCTTCATCGTCCGAAAGAGAGCTTCTAATCATCTTCTTTTCATATTTGATTTCAGCTTCATGTTGAGTTAGCCAATCCATGTTAACTATTACGTCAAAACTTCTTAACTTTACTGGTCGTAGGTTAATAAGGAAAGGTTAATCGTTCAGAATAATAGGACAATTCCGAACAATTTAGTTAACCATTAGGGGTTTACCGTTAGCGATTCTACAGTATAGGGTTCTATAGTTTCACTAATCAGTATCTTTCCAAATGATAGGAGGTTAACAGGAACTAACTTCTATCGACGACTGTAAAAATATCACTGAAGCCTATTGATTTAAAACTACAACATACTTAGTACCACCTTTGGATCATGACGTGCTTTATTCGGATTACTCACAAAAGCACGGCTCCTTGCTTGATCAGAGGTTGATGCTTGTCATGAGGTTCGTCTTCCAACGACAACTTGGTTCAACTTTGGTCCATTTCTCTGGGAACGTTCTGTACTGCCACATTCATAGCAAGTACAACTGTTTGGTATAATTTGATTTCTTTGGATGGATTGTTATTGAAGTTGTTGGGTTCGGAGTGGTTGTACACGAATGGGTTGGGGTTGCCGGTTCACATGGCTTCAATTGGTTCTACAATTGGGGCATTACGTCCATCTTTACCACACCTGTGGCCTACTATCACTCGACATTCTTCTTCCTGCCGATAACCATATTTTCCACATTTAGGGAAGGACCCTTCATGCGGTTCATGTTTCACACCAGAACTAGTCTTAGTATAATCCTGGGTTGTAGGACATATGTAACACCCCGTAACCGCAGCGGAAACGTACACGGGATGCAACAGACACATCTGATATCAACAGCATTGTTTATAAAGAAAACACCACTACATTAATTTAAACGTATTACATTGTTCTGAGTTTCATAACCATCTAAGCGTTATAACATAAGTGTTACCGATAGTACATTAACATATTTAATGCAAAATATAGATCTCTAGACTTCCACAAAATAGCACACAGCATCGAACACATATCACTCATTCCAATTTGAGTGTACCTAGAAAGCATGTAAAGAAAACGGGTCAACTACGAATAGTTGGTGAGTTTCACTAATTTAAATAAACCATGACAAATCATTATAAAAATCACAAATAAGTGATGTAATTATACTGAGTTCACAAGTGAAAACTCTATTAACCCCAAAACATATCGATTAACCTCTGGGAACTCTGTTACCCCAGAATAGTTCCAATAACCTCTGGGAACTCTATTACCCTAGAAACACATTTAATAACCTCTGGGAACTCTGTTACCCCAGAAACACATTTAATAACCTCTGGAAACTCGGTTACCCCAGAACACATTTAATAACCTCTGGGAACTCGGTTACCCCAGAACACTGTTTCGGGCCTTACACTGTTAGCAACTCAGACAATTACCATCTTAATTCTTTACCGTACGATTCCCGTACAATAAACATTATATAAATACATTCATTTCCACGCGATCAGCATGTACTTAAACACTTTGATAAACATGCTTTCCGCCCCGGGAAAATATTTAAAACAGTTCAGTAAAAGGGGCTCGTGAAAACTCACCTTCTTGTGAGCAAGATGTACTACGGTGCACGGCTACTGGTACAGATCTGTAATGCGATCCCCAAATCGTTACTACACAATTTCTATCAATATAACTTAAATTCGTGTTAACCGGTACGTCTGGGGACACTGCTAACCCAGTACCGTACACGATCCGGGGACAATGTTAACCCCGAAATACTTTTCAGGACTTAGATTGTGATATCACCTAGAGTTCTTTAGTCAAAACTACCGTTAGTTTGTTTTCTCGTTTTGCGTGCCTAGCACGGTTATCCGTCTTTATGTTTACAAAAATAAGTTTGACCACACACGACCCGAAAATAGTTATTATTGATATTTTCATTAAAGTGGTGAAATTAGAGCTCGGTTAGACACCCCGTTTGGCCGCGGGGCCCGTTTCCGTCTTTAATACACCGGAAACGGTTAAATCGGGTAAAATTACCCAAATCATCCGAATTATTTTCGGATGATTTATTTTTACTTAATTAACTTAGTTTCATAAAAATCATCCATTTTTAAGGTATTCAAACACCATTCAGCTCGCTTAGGCGAACTTCGCCGGTTTACTCGTTTTAAACTTTAAAAGTTTGTTTTTAAGTTCCATTTAGCACAAATAAATATCCGTTTAGTCTCGGACCTTGAAATTTTGTACAAACCATATTTTGACAGTAAGGAATTTTATAAAATTTTTCCAGAATTAATTTTTATATCTAAATTTATTTAACCATTTTTAAACGTCATTTAAACACCAAATATGACGAAAATACCAAACGACCTTCGAAAAATCCCAAATTTTTCTGGGATGACCCCTGTCACCGACATAGTTCCCTGTAATTTTTCCAGAACCAAAAACTTATTTTTCATGCCATTTTTACCAAAACCGAGCTAGAAATCCCTAGAACTCGTTTTACCGAAAAGCCTACTTAGACTTCTCCAATGAACCTGAAATTTTGTGTGTGACTTTTAAATGTTATAAAAAGATTATCTTAAATTTTCCAGAATTTTTCATGTGTTTAGCTATTTTTCACCATTTTTGGCCAAAACCGAGCATTAAATTCACCAAATATTCATCCATTATCCAAAAATTACCAAAAATTCACAGATCTCATATTTTCATGTGTAGATCATCTCTGTGAAATTTCGTGACCCAACTCTAGGTCTATCACAATCTGTCCAAAATAACTAAATCATACGAAAACCGAACTACTTTGTGTTTTCTAGCGTTAGATCGCAAAGATCTTGGTTTCTAGCCTTTGCTAGCCACTAGATACAACACTTACAAGCACAACAACACCACACCAAGAAAGTTATACCCACAATCAAGCCATTTCTTTCATGGTTTCGATTAAAGCATCAAAACAAAGATTTTGACCGTAAAAATTCGTTTTTGACTCTTTTAACTACTTTCTCGGACCAAGATCCTTTGTATAACTTGTATACATCACTTGATCCTCCAAGAATCGGTTTCATCTCAGGTTTTCACCCATTTTTCATTTGAAACCTCATTTCCTTGTAAATGAATCAAGAAAAGAAGAATAACACGATTATAACTCGGTCTATACCTCGTTTTCTTGCTTAAAAACTTGGATCTTTGGATGATTGTTGAAGAGAGGATGATGATCAAGAGTTTGTTGTTTGTGAAAAAAGAAAAAGAAAGCCAAGGGTTGTAACCCCTTGGCCGATTGGTCCATTAAAGGGTGTGGGGTGGGGCCCACACCTTCATTCTTGGCCACACATTCAGATTACGCAATCTGGATAATGTTGTGGATAATCTGGTTCAATTCGTTTTTCAGTTAAACGTTTAATTCCGCTCAAAACGAGGCCAAAACGGTCGTTTTTCGGCTTAAAATTTAAATTTATATAAAACCGATTTAAAAACTTTAAAAAACTTAAACCATGACATTTATTGACTTAACACATCATATTGTCGGTAATTGTGCATCTTTTTCGGCTTGATCGATCGTCTCTTGCTTGGTTTGATGTTAAAGGTTTCGTTTATCGTACCGACGTACTAATAAATCGAAATCCTTTTTCTGTGCTATAATTCACTTATCCCGAAGCTTTAATACTTCGTAAACATCACTAAACACTATATATTTCGTCTATAATGTAATCCCCGATTCGTTCGAGTTTCAATAACCGTTCATCGGTTAATCGTAATTCCGATACGACTAGTTGTACATTTGAGTATAATTCGTACTGTGAATCTTATATACTCGTATAAACACATTATAATTTGTATATTCAGTATTAAATAACACGTAAATAGTATATTCCGGCTAGGGTATACCTGAATTTGCCGGAATCGTTACAGCATACCTACTTATTCAAAAGCCTATCTTGCACTATCCGTTTATCATTTCTCTTCTTTAACACTCGACGTCTCACCTAACGTCCTTCCAGTCCGCTTCCCATAGCGTTAAATATATCAATGCTGGCTTGTGACACAACCCTTACAAAGGTTGTATATTTTACAGGATTGACTATACTCCTTATCGATGGAGTTAGTCCCCAATATAGCGCTCACTTCGCTTAGTTTCAGGAGTAATTAGCCATGTTAACAGACATGAAAATTCCTTTAAACGATTAGCGCGTTCTAAGTGATCAGCACACAACATTTCTATCTTCCATAGCTCAGTTTCCAGCCTCTGAACTTAATTATTCGAATAAAAGTGCTCTAGCACAAGAATTTTAAATTCTGACCATATCATCAGAGTAATAATTTTCTAACTATAATTTTGTACCATTGTGTTCCATCACGATACAACATAATCTACCAACATATCTGTAGCATATTTCACTACACAATGTTCTAGACTCTTACCAATATCCTTAACCATTTCGATCTTTTCTATCCCCTCGCTAATCTATTCCTCCCTTTACCATCAGTAAACTATTAATAATTTCCTTAACACAACGAACAAACATATCCTTCATACCGGATCTAATTCATTACGACTACTATTCATGTTTAGTTTATAACTAATACTTGTAGTCATAATAGTATTCGGTGGGACATTATCACTCTTAGTAATAACAATAAGAATTGAAATATTCATAATCATGTGATTGCTCGATCTATAATTCTGCGATCACATTTGCATCAACCCTAGCAGTGATCTGTGATACGACATTCGGTATCATCATCTGCTATCTTTGAGCAATCAACTTAATCATATCAATCTCCATCATTGGAGTTACTCTCTTTATGTCATTCTGCCGTACCCATCCCGTACGCTGTAATCAATACTAATCTCACCGTATAACTCGTTACCAGCTCAATCATAACAGCAGGTACACATACACACCAAATATTATCATACATATTACACATACCAGTATCTAGTATATATGTCCCACAAATATAATAACATAGGGACTTAACCTGACATCGGTTAACGTTTAAATATGTTTCATAACCCTTGTCACCAACTGACATATAGATCTTTCTCAAGAAAGATTAATGTTTAATATGCTTGATTTCAATATCCTTCTGCATGTCAGCATAACCGATACATGCTCACCGTGAGCACCAAACGATTACGTACCACGGAGTTATAATATCCGTGTCTATTTGTATATCCGGCATACACGGTATACCACCTACAAACGGACAACCAACTATGCTATAATGATTCCAACACCTCTTTGTGTATGGGTAATCATTCTATTCGAGTATACATGGGTATAGGCCTCTAACGGATGTAAGGTTAACATAGGGAGTTGCAAGGTTCAAGGTAATCGCGCAACCCATGTTGCCTTAAAATATTATCAATTACTATTATGGGAAACTCTATCGCTTGCTCAGTCAATGTCCTCCGACGTTCTAGGTTCGCTAAAATCGGTAATTCTCGACCTGGAGGTGGTATGTCTCATATGTTTGAGAGTGAGAAATACACATATATATTTCTATATATTATTTTTATCTGCTCATTTATTATCAAATTTATTATTATTATTTATTTTATTTATTTATTTATTTACCTTAATGGGATAAGAATGGGTTCATGTACAGGTCCGTCCGTACGTGAGGGTCGGCGGTTCGGGTGAACATAGGGGGTTATTAAGATATACGGTACCGGTATTGGTATGGTAAGGGATTTATTAATTTTGGTTGGGAGTGACGGTTACTAGATATTTCTGGTTAATGTCAAACGGGAGATCTAACTTGGTACTATCATAACTATGGCCCGATAAGTCAGACTTATCATCAACCGATGATCTAGAAATTTCAGCATCCTCGGTACTTTTATTATTTCATCCCCCGGTTCCTTATCCGGGTCCTATTTCTCAATACATGTACCCACAAGATATGTACACATATATATGTATACACATTGGCACGCATAAATAATATTATATACTTTACATATATGTTGCCATTTTTACCTATTAACGTTCCCCGTGACTTCCCCTGAATTCCCTCGTGCGGACAAGTCTGTTATTATGTTCCGGACCATAATAACTCACTTGTCCATCCAAGTTCATCCAGATCTCGTCACTATAAATTATTAGTTGATATTCAGATCCTATAATACTTGAGCTACTGGTTATATTTTAGGTATCTTTTAAAGACATCCTAAATCTTTATAACCAATGGCTCTGATACTAACTTCTGTAACACCCCGTAACCGCTGCGGAAACGTAAACGGGATGCAACAGACACCTCTGATATCAACCACATTGTTTATAAAGAAAACTGAATACATTAATATACTTCAAATTACATTATCTCATATTTCATTACCGTCTAGGTGATACACACATCATACAATATGTTACATAATTCTATTTATTATAATGTATCCTAACATCCCGCACGCAAATCTTACACACATCAAGCACTTAGCACGTAAGCAATCACTTCATCTTAATTGTACCTGAAAAGCATGTGAGAAAACGGGTCAACTACGAATAGTTGGTGAGTTTCACAATTTGAGTAAACCATGATAAATCCATATCAAAATATAATATTATCGATGTAATTATGCTGAGCCCACAAGTGAAACCTCTGACTATCCACACACAACCCCCGTGGCATACTCCTCCCACGGACCTGCCCCAAACTGCTATGTCTAACATTACATAGCAAAATATATATAACAACAAAATAAACATGTGCAACTGGCTGGGAAACATCAGCAAATCCATGCCGGACCAGTTGGGTTTGTCAGACTAATAGTACTATCCACACTCTACCGGCTTTCAGTTAATCACTCGTGTTCCGGGGCCTTAGAATGTTAGCAACTCAGACAATTACCATCTTAGTACATTTCCGTATGATTCCCGTACAATAAAATATATATAAATACACGCAAGTCCATGCGTTCAGTATGTACTTAAACATTTCAGTAGTAACATGCTTCCGCCCCGGGAAAATATTTAAAAACAATTCAGAAAAAGGGGCTCGTGAAACTCACCTTAGCACATGCAAGCAGGTAACAACAGTCATTATCAGTTAACACGTCCAATCTGTAATATGATCCCTACGATCGTTACTATACAATCACTATTAATATAACTTTAACCGTGTTAACCGGTACATCTGGGGACACTGTTAACCCAGTACTGTACCCGTTCCGGGGGCAATGTTAACCCAGAAACACTTCTAGGGACATCTGGGGACACTGTTAACCCAGTACTGTACCCATTCCGGGGGCAATGTTAACCCAGAAACACTTCTCCGGACTCAGATTGTGATATCGTTTAGAGTTCACTAGTCAAAATTACTATTAGTCGTTTTTCCCGTTTTGCGTGCCTAACACGGTTATCCGTTTTTACATTTCAAAAATCAGTTTGGTCACACACGACCCAAAAATAGTTGTTGACTGATTATTTAATTAAATTTGTGAAATTAGAGCTCGGTTTAGACGCCCCGTTTGGCCGCGGGACCCGTTTCCGTCTTTAGTGCACCGGAAACTGTTTTATCGGATAAAATTACTCAAATCATCCGAATTATTTTTGAATGATTTATTTTTACTTGTTTAACTCAGTTATATGAAAATAGTTCATTTTTAGGGTTTTTATACACCGGTCGGCTCGTTTAGGCGAAGTTTACCGGTTTACGCTTTTTAAACCTTAAAAGTTTGTTTTTGCACAAATAATTATCCGTTTAATCTCGAATCTTGAAATTTTGCACAAATCACTTTTTGACAGTGGGGAATTTTATAAAAATATTTCCAGAATTAATTTTTATATTTAAAATTTATTTATCTATTTTTAAACACCATTTAAACACTAAATGTGTCGTAAATACCAAACGACCTTAGAAAAATCCCAAATTTTTCCTGGATGACCCCTGCCATCCACATAGTCCCCTGTAATTTTTCCAGAACCAAAATCTCTTTTACATGCTATTTTCACTAAAACCGAGCTAGAAAACCCTAGAACTCGTTTAACCGAAAAGCCTACTTAGACTTCTCCAACTGACCTAAAATTTTGTGTGTAACTTTTAAATGATATGAAAAGCTTATATACAATTTTCCAGAATTGTTCATGATATTTAACTAATTTTCACCATTTTTAGCCAAAACCGAGCATTAAATTCACCAAATATTCATCTTTTGCCCAAAAATTACAAAAAATTCACAGAACACGTATTTTCATGTGTAGATCATCCCTGTAAAATTTCATGAATTAACTCTAAACCTACCACAATCTGTCAAAAAATCCAATACCGAACATAAACCGAATATACCTTTAGTTTTCCGCCACTACAAGCTACAAACTCGTATTTCCGCCTTATCTACCACTAAATACAGAACCTACAACCAACATACCACAATACCAAGCAAGTTACACTCACGATCAAGCCTCTTACACTCTAGTTTCGGTTATTGTTTCAAAACTAAAGTTTAAACCGTAAAAATTCGTTTTTGGTTCGTTTAACTCCTTTATTGGACCAAGATCCCTTGTATAACCCGTATACATCACTTGATCATGCAAGAATCGGTTTTCATCTTTGAAACCTCATTTTCTTGCAAATAAACTCAAGAAACGAAGATGGAAATGTAAATAACTCGACTTTTTACCTCGATTTTCTTGCTAAAATCTCGGTTTTTAGATGATATTGTGGAGAGAATTGAAGATACATGGGAATGATTGCTAAAAAAAATAACAAAGGAAATGGGTGTAAAACCCTTATTCCGATCGGAATTCAAAGCGGGGTGGGGTGGGACCCACCTCTCCATTTCTAGCAACATATTTGGATATTGAGAATCCGGATAATGTTTTGGATAATCTGGTTCAGTTCGTTTTTCGGTTAAATGTTTAATTCGGCTTAAAACGAGGCTAAAATGGTCGTTTTCGGCTTAAAAATGAAATTTATATAAAACCACTTTAAAAACTTTAAAAACTTAAACCATGACTTTCATTAACTTAAAAACATCATATTATTAATAATTGCGCATCTTTTTCGGCTTGATCGATCATCTCTTGCTCAGTTTGGTATTAAAGGTTTCGTTTAACGCACCGACGTACCATTAAATCGAAATTATTTTTCTGTGCCGTACTTTACTTATCCTGAAGCATTAATGCTTCGTAAAATCACTAAATATTATAGATATCGTCTATAATTGAACCCTCGATTCGTTCGGGTTTCAATAACTATCGATCGATTAATCGCATAATCAATACGATGAATTGTATATTCACGTACAATTGATACAGTGAACCATGTATTCTCGTATAATTACTATGGTAATTAATGTAACCGACATTAAATATAACGTAACTATTGTCTACCGGTTAGGGCATGCCTGGTTTCGTCGGAATCGTTACAACAGCTGTCCTAGGTTGGCAGGCCTATAAATAGAATATTTTGGGCACGCCGCCAGAGAGAGCACAATACGGATGAGACCGACACATTAATTGAGAGAATATTATGTGACGGCTGTCTTAGGATTCCTAGAAAACCCTAAATCGATTATCCATTTGTATGATTAACATTATATAAATGGAAATCTTTTTAGTGAATCTTAAGTGTGCTTTCTATCTTTGATTATTCATTGCAACCGTATGTTTGTTATTGATTCCACCTTTAACAAACGGATATCTTTCTAAATATAGCAACTCGTCATTAACTCTCTTGTCAACACGATTAATCCGTGTGAGTTATGACATTATTGATTAAGATCCAGCTGAAATAGAAGGGACCGACAAGTGGTATCAGAGCTGTGTTACTGCTATTTTAGAAAGATTGTTGCTGATTGAAGATTTGAAGAAGAATGACGTAAGCAGACACTGTTCGATTGATTTGTGACGTCAGCAGCCCTGTTTTTCAATTTTCTTCCAGATCTACAATCTACCGGTGTTTTCTCTTCCTTATTTCAATTAAAGTTCTAATATTTATATCTAAATCTTGTTCTAATCACTTCAGACACAACAGATCTGAGCATTCTGTTTTCAGATCTGATTATTTTGAAACTTTTTTTAAAGAAACTGATTTTTTTTTAAATTTCTAAAAATGTCTGGATATGAGGAACAAGAGGTGTCTACTAACAAGATACCAAGGTTGTATGGATAGGAAAACTTTATTAAATGGAAGGTACTCTTTGAAGCAGCTGTATGCTACAATGATATTGATATGTGGAACTCCATCAAGAATGGTCCACAAACTACTGTTGAAGAAGGTGCAAATGCTACTGCAACTGCTGCTGTAAGAGAAAAAATGAGAAAGGTGGATGACAAAGCCTTAGCTATGATTAAGCTAGGTTTGTCTTGGGAGATTCTAACCAAGGTGGCTCATCACACAACAACCAAGCAAATGTATGATGCCATCCTTGAAATGTATGAAGGGAATACTGAACTAAAGAACATAAAGAAGCAAAGATTGAAGCAACAGTTAGAAAGGTTCAAGTATAGGGATGGAGAAAGGTTGAAATCAATACTAGAACGTTTTCTAAGTATTGTGAATGAGTTGAGGACAACTGATTATGTAATGACTGACTTTGATTTGAATACAAAGTTACTCAACTCAATGCCAAAAGAATGGTATACTGCTTGCAAATTCATCATTCAGAAGCAAAATTTCATTGAATTGAAATTGGATGATGTGGTATGCTTTCTTCAGGCTGCAGAACTTGAAATGATCGAGAATGAGATGATTAAGGAAGATAGACCATGCTTCAATGTTTCAAATGCATTGATTGCACCCATGGGAAATCTGTCTACCAGCTGAACATAATGTTGTTACTCCAAAATCTTTCATTGGAGGTAGCACAAGTAATCAAGGAAATCAGCAGAGGTTCAATGTGCAACTAATTGATGATACTGATTCTGCCTCCAAGCCAAGTGGAAATGTTCCTAATACTGGCACATGACTTGGTCAAAGCAATGAAACACAATCTTTGTTGTCTATGTTTACTGAGTCATATAATGCATTTGTTGCAAAGAATATAATTCACACAAGTGTGGTACAAGATGATTTAGAACAAATTGATGCATATGACTTGGAAGACATGGATTTGAAGTGGCAAGCTGCCATGTTGGGTCTGAGAAGTAAAAGGCTGTATAACAGAACTGGTAGGTCTCTGGTTTCTGGTCCTAATGATAGGATTGGATTTGACAAGTCAAAAGCAATATGCTACAATTGTCAGCAACCTGGTCATTTTGCAAGAGAATGCAATCAACCAAGAAACTTTCAAATGAATCAATTCCAGAATCAACAACCAGGAAGTCATCATCAATATCAACAAAATCAACCAAGAGGTCAGCAGCATTACCAACAAAATCAGCCAAGATTCAACAACAACAGCAATCAAATGAACAACTTCAATAACAACAACAATTACAACCAAAACTTCAACAACTTTCAGCCTCAAATGAATAATCAACAACAAAGTATGCAACATACTCAAGGTTTTCAAATGAATAGCAGTCAAAACCTTCAAGCAGCTCAAAATGTTCCAAACAACACTGTTCCAGCAAATCAAAATCAGATCAGAAATCAAGGAAATGTGGCAGTGACTACACAACATGAAGGAAATTTTGATTGGAGCAATTATGAAGAGGACATTGCAGATGATATCAGGAAAGCAAATGTGACATTCATGGCCATAATTGAGAAAGAAAAGGGATCATCATCTCAGGTACACTCTGCTCCTACAGTTGATTTAAATGAACTTATCATTGAATTGAAAACAAAAGTAGGCAAGCTGGAAAGTGAGTGTTTTAGAAAACAAAGTATCATCAATGAGTATGAGGCAAGTGAGATGATCAGGGATGAAAAGATTAAAAGCCTTGAAGATGATTGCATGATCATTTACAGAACTTAAACCAGATACACCACTGAGATTGATGGATTAAAGAAGATGTTGGTTGAAGAAAAGGTGCAAAACACAAGACTGAAGGTTGAAACTGAATTTCTGAAGAATTTGGTCTCAACAGGCAACATATGTGGTATACTGAATCAGGTGAAAGAACAAGACAAAGACAAAACAGTACCACCTCCATTCAACAACAATTTCATGCCAAAAGTTGACAAAGAGAAAAGAGATGCATACTTGCAACAATTCAGAGATGTCTTTCAAGACAAGGAAGAATTTGTTGATTTGTACAAAAAGGTAGAAGTGAATGAAGAAGGAGAGTTTGTGAGTAAGAAAGAAGTAAAAGAGAATAAGTCAATTGGAGTTCAAGTCTCTAAGGATGACTTTGATTCAGTTGAGTTGGATCAAGATGATTTGAGTGATCAAATTACTGAAAAGGAAATCAAAGCTGCTGAAAGAGGAAGAAAATATAAGAAACCTGAATCTGTTGATAAACTTCCAAAGTATCCACCAGTCCCACCAAGATTGAAGAAACAGAATGATAAAATGAAAAGATAACATGTTTCTTTTGATATTTGTGAAAGGAGGAAGATAAACTACAATGCAGTCAGACCACCAAGCAAGGCTGTATTGGGTAAGATAAAGCAGAACAACAAAAAGAAGATGGTGACTGAAAAGGTTGATACAGAAAATTTTATCCCAGTTTATCCAATCTTTTCTAGTCTGAGGTGTTGGATGTTGGAGAAGTGGAAACTATGGAAGAGTATGAGAAAAGACAGTCAAGGGTTAGAGAAAGCAGTAATGAAGAATCTATGATTATGGAGAAGATTGTCTTTGTCAAAAGCAAACTTGAAAGACAAGACATCAAGATTGAGGAATTTGTTCCTTTTTCAATTGATTTTGATGGTTTAAAGAATCAGAAGACTCTAGGAGTCAAGACAACTAAGCCAAGTGAAAGATACAAAAAACCAAAAGAAAATGAAATATTCAAAGGCAAGGTTTGGTGCAAAAGGTGTGATGAATATGGTCACCACACAGATTCATGTAATGAAAGATCCAAATTCAAACCATTTCATGTACCAGATGGAACAAAGTATGGCCAAGACTTTGTCCTGTACAAACAGAAGTATGATGAATATCTAGGAAAAGGAAAGGTGTGTGGAAATGAAACCATGAACAAAGAGAAGAAGAAATCAGAAAAGGAGACAAGGATTGAAAAGAAAGTGGCTGAACTAGCAAGAAGAAGTAAATCTACTAAGAAGCATGAGAAATTGACCAATAAGAACTATCAGTCTGTGAGAATCAAGCAAGATACTCAATCAGTCAAATCTGATAGCTCTCAAGGATCGTCAAGCAGTGAGAAGACAAGAAGAAAAGATACACATACAAGAAATAAACCAACAGAACTCACTGGTGATGAGAAGTTTCTATTAATACATGGATATGAACCACATGGTTTCCTTTGGAAACCTAAGACTGAGAGTAAGGTTGAGCAAGTTGCTGATGTGAGAGACTACTCTGAGAAAAAGGACTATGTGTTAAAGGAGTATGCCACTGACTCAGGTGAATACCATTACCCAACCTCACTTGTCAAAACTCCAAGAGAGTGTGGTTATAAAACTGATCATTCAGACAACTTAGAATTGGCTCATGAAGATCCTAAACCGACAACACTCACTTCCCAAGCTGTGTCTGAAACTGAATCTGATGAACTGCAAGTTGATAAGGCTTGCACTTCATCACTTAACTAATCAAATTTTTTTTGTATGTGCAGGAACAGTCCACTCCTCTAAATGACATATGGTATATGGATAGTGGTTGTGTTAGGCACATGACTTGTGACAAGAGATCTCTTGCTAATTATGAAGAGAAGTATGAAGGTCCAGTAGCTTTTGGGAGAGATGAGAATGGTGGAAAGATTGTAGGAAAAGGAATCTTAACAAATGGGAAAGTCTCATTTGATAATGTATTTCAAGTTGAAGGTCTTCAGTACAATCTGCTGAGTATATCACAAATATGTGATAAGGGTTACAAAGTCAGTTTTGATGATTCACACTGTTTCATTTTAAAACCTGAGTTTGTAATTCCACCTGAAATGATTATGATGATGGCACCTAGAAATGGTAACTTGTATGAATTGAATATGAAAGAAGCTATTTCAAGAGGATGTGCATGTTTTATTTCCAAAGCCACTGAAAATGAGTCAAAATTGTGGCATAGGAAACTGTGTCATGTGAACTTGAAGAACATGAATAGACTTGTCAAAGGTGACCATGTCATCGGCTTACCTACAAGAGACTTCAAGTTGGAAGATCATTGTGATTCATGTCAAAAGGGAAAACAACACAAATCTACTCATAAGTCAAAACTCATCAACTCAATTGATCAAATACTTGAATTACTTCACATGGATCTCTTTGGTCCAGTGAGTGTACCAAGTATTGGGAAGAAAAGATATTGTCTGGTGATCATTGATGACTATTCAAGATACACTTGGGTTTATTTCCTAAGTACCAAGGATGAGACTACAGAGTTGATTAAAGGTTGTGTAACAATGATTGAGAATAAGTTGAATAAGACAGTCAAGATGATCAGAATTGACAATGGCACTGAGTTCAAGAATGGAGTTATGCAAAAATTCTGTGAAGGAAAAGGAATACAACAACAATTCTCAGCTCCTAGAACTCCTGAACAAAATGGTGTAGCAGAAAGAAGAAACAAAACACTTATTGAAGCTGCAAGAACCATGTTAGCAGATGCTAATCTGCCTGTCACTTTTTGGGCTGAAGCTATAAATACAGCCTGCTATGTTCAGAACAGGGTACTTGTCAACAAAAGGCTTAACAAAACTCCATATGAAATATTTCACAACAGAAAGCCTTACATTAAGTTTTTCAAGCCCTTTGGTTGCAAATGTTTTCTACTAAACACTAGAGACTATTTGAAAAAGTTTCAAACAAAGTCCCTGGATTGTTTCTTTGTTGGATATTCTACACATTCAAAAGCCTACAGAGTCTATGTAAAAGATCACTTGAGTGTTATAGAATCTTCTGACATCATTTTTAATGAGAATCAATTCTATACAGTTGATGGTGCAGCATGGCTGTTTGATCTTGAGAAGTTAATAACGTCTTTTAAGATTTATCCTGAAGACTTTGATGAATCTTTCTACAAGACTAGTGAAATTGAAGAGAAAAAGAAGAAGTCATTGGACTTGGAAGAATTATGGAAGAAGGTTGCTGAAAAGGAAAAGGAATATACTTTTGTGAAGAACTCCTCATGTGATATTGGTGAACCTAATCAAGAAAACAATCACAATGTTGAACATGATCATACTGAGAACAATCAAGACAATCACGATGAACAGGATGATCAAGTTCAGAATGAGGGTGACACAAGCAACCAAGCAAGTGGAGAAGAAGTTGCATCTACAGCAAGATTTTAAGATCTATTTCAAAGATTGAACTTAGAAAATAATGGTGCATCTACTTCAACTCAACATAATGACGAAGCACCATAATTTCATGATGCAGAGACTGATTTTATCATTGAAGAACCAGAACTCAATGAGTCAAATCTTGACACTACTATTTCTACAGATATGATTGTTCAAACGCCTTATGTGGAAAAGAATCATCCATCTGAAAACACCATTGGTGATTTGCATGAAAGAGTTACAAGAAGTCATTCTGAAATTGCAAACATTTGTCTTTACTCTTGTTTTCTATCCCAAATAGAACCAAAGAACGTAGCACAAGCATTAAAAGATAATAGTTGGGTGGAAGCAATGCAAGAGGAATTGGCACAATTTAGAGATCTGCATGTGTGGGATCTTGTTGATAAGCCATTTGACAGATATGCAATTGGAACCAAATGGGTGTTCAGAAACAAAAAGGATGAAAGGGGTTTAGTGATTAAGAATAATGCTAGACTTGTAGCATTGGGATGTCTTCAAGAAGAAGGAATAGCCTTTGAGGAAGTTTTTGCACCAGTTGCAAGACTTGAAGCTATCAGGATTTTTCTTGCATATGCTGCCTCAAAGAACATTAAAGTGTTCCAGCTTGATGTTAAGTCTGCATTTCTAAATGGAAAGATTGATGAAGAAGTGTCTGTTGCTCAACCTCTAGGTTTTGAGGATCCAATGTATCCAAACAGGGTGTATAAGTTAAACAAAGCCCTTTTTGGATTGCATCAGGCTCCTAGAGCATGGTATGATGAGCTGTCAAATCATCTTCTTGAAAATGGTTTCAAAAGAGGAGCCATTGACAAGACACTCTTCTACAAAAGAAAGGGATCAGACTTGCTTCTACTACAAGTGTATGTGGATGACATCATCTATGGTTCTACAAATGAACAAATGTGTATGGAGTTTGAAGGGGTAATGAAATCCAAATACAACATGAGTTCTATGGGAGAAATGAACTTCTTTCTAGGATTGCAAGTTCAACAGAAAGCTGAGGGGATTTTCATTCATCAAAGCAAAAATGTGCAGGACATCTTGAACAAGTTCAACTGTCATGAGTACAAGACTGCTTCAACTCCAATGGACACTAAAGAAAAGATGATTGCAGATGAAAAGGGGGAGCCTATGGATGAACATGAATATAGAGCCAAAATTGGGTCTCTGATGTATTTGACTGCAACAAGACCAGATATCATGTTTGTTGTTTGTGTGTGTGCAAGATTCCAAGCAAGTCCAAAAGTCTCCCACATGAATGCTGTTAAAAGAATATTCAGATATTTGAAGGGAAGACCAGACTTAGAGATTTGGTATCCAAAGAACCAAGCTTTTGATCTGATTGCATATACAGACAGTGACTATGATGGCTGCAACATGAGCAGAAAGTCAACCTCAGGTGGATGTCAATTTTTGGGTGAAAGTCTAGTGTCATGGCAATGTAAAAAGCAGACTACAGTTTCAATCTCTACCGCAGAAGCTGAATATGTTGCTGCATCTGCCTGCTGTGCATAAGTTCTATGGATTCAAAATCAGATGCTGGACTATGGTTTGAATTTCTTGAACACCCCTATTCTTATTGACAATAATGCTGCATATTTTACTATTAAAAATCATGTTCAACATTCCAGAACTAAGCACATTGAAATCAGACATCATTTCATCAGAGACTGCAGTGAAAAAGGTTTGATTAAAATGCAAAGGGTTGATACAAGTGACAATTTGGCTGACCTATTCACCAAACCACTTGATAGAACCAGGTTCAACTTTCTTCTGAAAGCCCTGGGAATGACCAACTCTGATGAAATCTGATTAAGGATGTGTGCCTGGTTGTGTGTCTCTGTGTGCTAACTGATTATTTTATTAGAGATTACACATATTGAATATGTTTTGAATATATTTCAACTGAATGTTGATTGAATATGTTTTTAATATGTTTCAACTGAATATTGATTGAATATGTTTTGATTATGTTTCAACTGAATGTTGATTGAATATGTTTTGAATATGTTTCAACTGAATGTTGATTGAATATGTTTTGAATATGTTTCAACTAAATGTTGATTGAATATGTTTTGAATATGTTTCAACTGAATGTTGATTGAATATGTTTTGAATATGTTTCAACTGAATGTTGATTGAATATGTTTTGAATATGTTTCAACTGAATGTTGATTGAATATGTTTTGAATATGTTTCAACTGAATATTGATTGAATATGTTTTGAATATGTTTCAACTGAATGTTGATTGAATATGTTTTGAATAGGTTTCAACTGAATGTTGATTGAATATGTTTTGAGTATGTCATTGGTATGAAGTTAACAGATAGGTGCTTAAGTAATTATCTGTGCAATTTGTTTGAAATTCATGATAATTATTGACTATCAAGTTAACTGATCTAATGTTTTGATAAGTAGTTTGATCTGTTTGGGTGAAATTGAATGCTTATCTGATGTCATGAGTAATCACATGTTTATGGTTACTTGAAGTTGTTCTTTATCTGATCTTCTGATGTTGTTAAGATAGGATAGACATTGAATGTTAGTACAGTCTGTTTTTTCATGATGATGTTAAGAATGATTAAGATTTGATTATGTGATGCAACTGTTTATGTCAAAATGTGTTTTATGTCAAAATTAAGTGATTCAATGAATTTTATAATGAATTTGCATAAATACTTTATTTTGGTCAAAACATGAGCAAGTTGATTAATGGTGTAGAGTTATGATAAGATTATTCAGTTCAAGCTTTTAAGAAGCTTAAAAGAAGGATTTTTAAATAGAAGTCTCAAGTAGTTGTTTTTGCTGAAAACTATGTAATTTGCCCAGTTGGAAGGACATGCACTTGTGTATGTTTGGTCCTTAAATTTTTATAAATTCAAAGGATAGCCATTGACCTGAAAACTGAATGCATTTGTGGCAATTATGACTTGTTTCTTATTCCTTCACTTAAAACTATGTCAATAGCTCTGACTTTGAAAGGACATATATTCACATGTATGTTTGGTCTTGTTGACCACTTTTGGTCAAATAGGATAGCCATTAACCTGAAAATGAAGAGATATTGGGGTGAGTGAATATTAAACTTTGTTTTATGGGAAATGATATTAAGCTGATCACATGGAATTAATAGGCTAAAAAGACCTTAGTATAGTCATTAACATGTATGGTTGCTTTCCCATGATGATGTAAAATCTAAGGTGATATAAACATAATGAATATGCTAATATTTATGTGGAGATGCATAGTTGTCTTTGCATGTCTCAAGATAAATCTCTCCGAATGATATGGCAGAAAAGTGATTACCCAATCATACACGAGCCTGTTGCTATTTGGTCAACCGAAAATTAAACATCTTTAAATATGACAAAGAAAATGCTTTAAGAAAATTTGATAAAATATCAAAAACAAGGAGAAGAATGAATAATTCAACCAAAAGTTGATAAGTGTTTTTAAATATTTTATCAAACAAGAGGGTTATAACAAGAACTACAAAGATGTTGACAAAATGTGTCTCATCTTGAATGAAAGGCATGTTTGCTAACTGTAAGTCCAACGTTCAACCTCTATATATGTTTGAATCTAAAAATACAAAAATACAATAAGTTATGTCATACAAAAACTATTTTTGACCAAATACAGGAGGTTGGAGTCAAATTGGGGTGATCTGGGGAAAGCCAAATAAGCTTTGAGAAGAGATATGAGGCATCATAGCACAGTGTTGACCATTAATGCATTATGCTTTAAATGAACCTAAATCATATCACCAAAGAGATGAAATTCATGCTAAGTTTATACCTGCTGTTAACCTATCTATGTTGTCATAATAATGCTGAGAGTGAAGTATTGAGA
Source organism: Bidens hawaiensis (assembly GCF_021521415.1). Classification (NCBI taxonomy): domain Eukaryota; kingdom Viridiplantae; phylum Streptophyta; class Magnoliopsida; order Asterales; family Asteraceae; genus Bidens; species Bidens hawaiensis. Next base: position 25,495 of record NW_027491238.1, on the reverse strand, counting down.
TAGCAACTTAGTCAATATGATCCCATTCTTGAGATCTTTTCAGTAAATGGAAGAAACTGTTTTGAAGAGAATTATAACTGAAATTTGATCTCTAAATGCACCATTTACTCTTAAACTATGATCTGAAAAGAAAAATATATTTTGACAAAGTGGTTTAAGTCAAAAAGTGTTGCATTTTGCCTACAATAGGTTGAATATGTTGTTTCGGGTAAACTGTTTGAATATGTTGTTTCAGGTAAGGTTTGATAATTTTCAACCTTTCCGAGTAAGCTTAGTCATTTTGACTTGATCATGTGTGAATATGTTGTTTCGGGTAAGGTTTGAAAACCTTTCCGAGTAAGCTTAGTCATTTTTGACTTGATTATGTGTGAATATGTTGTTTCGGGTAAGGTTTGATAATTTTCAACATTTTCGAGTAAGCTTAGTCATTTTTGACTAACTTTATGATTTTCGGGCATGCTTTGAAGTGTTTACACTTTCCGGGTAGAGTACACTGTTGTACCCATTTCCCGAGCAAGCTTGAAGTCTTGAGATGATTATGTGTTGTTATAGCTAGCTTTTAACAAGAAATTCTTGTTTCGGGCAAGCTATGCATGTTATATGCTGATTATGATTCCAAGTGAACTTTATGAACTTAGTCAAGTACATCAAGTAAGCTTTGTGATTTTTGTGAATATGTCATTAGGAAAGGTTTGTTAATCTTTCCGGGCATGCTTAGATATTACTATTTAAGTTTGTCATTTTTTGGGTATGGTTTGGCATGTTGAAATCCCTTGGGTAAGGGCATACCTAACGATTGAATGTGTTTATCCTAATAAGATTAGTGCTAACATAGGATTTTCGGGCAAGATCTATGAAATTTTAGACTATAGCACACCTAAATGTCTATGTGTTTTAATTTCATTCCAAGCATGCTCTGTGATATGTGTGTTTATGATTTCTTTGAAATTACAAGTGTTTTCAGGCAAAATTTGTTTTCCGGGCACACTTTATATTCCGGGTACACTTTTGTTCCCTCAATATACTTGGTAATTTCAAAAACTTAACTTTCCGAGTACACTGTCTGCTAGAATTCTTTTCGGGTATACTTTGTATTAGAAAGGTGTTCGGGCACACTATTCTCCAGAAAGATTGCTCGAGCACACTATGTTTTCAAGCATACTTGAATGAATGTGTTACTTGTTTGAATATGTTAGTTAGTATGATAAAATTGATTATGATTCTTATTAGGGTTTATGCTAGATAAGTTTTAATTTAAAAGTGAGAAATCTCTGTGGGGATCTTAATTGATTCATAGTAAGGATGTTTATTTGATGATTATACTTGATTATTTGCCTTGTGATTAATTTCTCAAGAAATCTAGTATTTCGGGTAAGCTTTCTTCATCATGTCTTAACTTTAAATTAATTTACTTGATCGAACAAGGTTTATTAATAGACGAATTCGGGCAAACTTTGTATATTAAAAAATGAAAATTTTCAAGCAAAATTTGACCGGGTAAGGTTTGATGTGGAAGTAAACCGAGTAGACTTTGGATAGATTAATCTTTCAAGTAAGATCTTATGAACTTAAATGAAATTAAATGTTTTTAATATATCAAGTGGATAATGTTACTGGTTGACAGCTAATAATTCACAAAAGGACAAAAAGCATTTAAAACCCAATTTCAAAAGGTATAAAAGAGGGAGTTAGGCAAATTTTTCAAAATTATTTCCCTCTCTCTCCTCCCACTACAAATTCTTACTCTCAAAGAAAGACACTTTACCTTATCTTTACATACTTTTAAATAGATAATGAATTTATAAGCTAAAATACAAGACACTTTTCAAATTTCTCACTTTACCTGGCATGTAAAAGAAAAAGGCAGAAACAAAAGAACTTTATCTGCAATTTTGGCAGAAAAAATTGCAGATATGTACTTTACATTTGTCTTAACTTTCATTAAAAGAAGACATGCATATGCGATTCAAATTTGAAACTTCACACATCAAGAGTAACTTACATTTGTGTTTTTTGCAGATTTCTACATCATTCAAGACAACGGTTTGAATTGAAATATCATTTATACCTTAATTTATTTTATACTTACTTTGAGATCTAACTGATAATTGTGTGTTCATTGATATAACAGAAAATCAGCAATGGATCCAACTCCTAGTAATTCCAATTCCTACAAACATCATCTTTCTGAAGAACTGAAGAAAGCATTGCAACGAGTTCAAGCCCTAATGTCTGAGGTTGAGAAGATCTCAGCTGCCCCAAAACAGGGGGAGAAATCAACAAAACAGGATGAGAATTCGCTAAAGCTTCTCTCAATTTATGAAAAGAATAGTTCAGATGATGAAACTGACAATGTTCCAGAAGATGAAAAGAAAGATCTTAAGGAAAGAAAGAAATTAAAAGGGAAAGAAATTGCTCAAGAGGACGATAAAATCACCAAAACAGGGGGAGAATTCGCTGAAGCTTCTCTCAATTTATGAAAAGAATAGTTCAGATGATGAAACTGACAATGTTCCAGAAGATGAAAAGAAAGATCTTAAGGAAAGAAAGAAATTAAAAGGGAAAGAAATTGCTCAAGAGGACGATGAAATTCAGTCTTTAAATTCTTAGAAGGAGAATACAATGGACTCAGAAATGAATGAATCTGAATCAGAAGCCAAAAGAGTCTATGTTCAAAGAATGACAGAAATTTATGACAGAGAATTTCTTTCTCAAATGATATCTGATAAAGACTTTGAAGAACAAGAAAACTTGATGAAGATGTTTGAAGATGAGAGAAAGCTAAGAGATGAAGTGAAGAATAATCAGAGAGAAGTCCTACAATAATTGATTGGAAACTGTTTAAATGATGAAGAAATTCCAAATGGTGTGCTAGTATCTCTACTCAAGTTGATTAAACAAGAAGAACCAGAGACAGATGTGAAAGAGAAACTAGACACTGTTATTGATAAAATTTCAAAAACACTAAGTGAAGAAAAGATTGTTCAAGACAATGAAGTGAAAGATTTGAAATTGAAAGATGATTTGGAACAAGAAATGGAAGTTCAAAAGTTCTTGAGTGAATATGATGGTAAATCAAGATTTTTAGTTGAGAATGGAATTCCCTTTGATTAAGTAAAAATAATGACAAGAAAAGAGATTTTGAGCAACTTCAAGAAAATGAAAGGACAACAGCTGAACATGAAGAAGGGAGCAGCTCAAACTCTAGTTGGTATGAACAAAGGAATATCCAAAAAGATGGCTAGTCTATCAAAGATGACAATTAAAGGAAAATCCAGAGTAAAGGAATTCTGCAGAAAGACAACATCTTTGATCTCAAAACAGAACAATACAAAGATAAGGAAGATGTTTGTAACTAAGCAAGAAAAATCAAAGCAAATGCACTTGAAGATGGATAAACCTTTTGTCAAAACTGCAGTAAAAGCCAAAAACCCTTCAGTCAACCATAATATTATGCCAAGCGGAATATTTTGTGACTCCAGGACTGAACATCTGAATGTTATGATGGAAAATGGAGAGATTGTGAAGATCTTCTCTAAAAATGACTTCAGAAAATTCAATCTATGTCAATTGAAGGTGATTGCAACACTGTATCTCTCTGATTACAAAGAAAGGCAAAGGCCTACAAGTGCTAAGCAATCAGAACTGTTAAGGTTCTTGGTTGAGCAAGAAAATTAAACAAGCAAATCTGGCTGAAATTAAAAATTTCAAGATTTGGCCTTGTTTTGTGATGTCTTCGGACAATTTTCTTATTATGTAATTTGCTTATGTTATTTGAATATGTAATTTTGATTTTTGATTTGATGTGTATTTTTGCTAAGTGTAAGTAACCATAGAAATGTTTTGGGTAAGCTGAGGTGTTCCAATCTAGTGGGAGATTGTTGGGTCAAGAAATTGACCTAAGGGAAGATTGTTGAGTCAAAGATTTGACCTAAATGAAGTACAAGGGAGATTGGAATCTTCTCAACCTCCTCTGAATTTGCTAAGTAATGGATCCGAGCACACCTTAGACCTCCGAGCAAACTTTTATTTGGCCGAGTACGGTATTTTTCCTACCGGGCAAGGTTTACTTCGTTTAGCCTTCTTAAGTGGATATCCGAGAAGGGTTTGCAAATTAGTGCATTACCGAGTAAGGTACACTAGTTTGTGTAAATCTGTGTAAGGTTCACTTTATCAAGCAAGTCTGTTCTTCAGAACCAAGTATTTTACTCTTCCGAGTAAGGTTTGGTTAACCTAGTCCAAGAAGCCAAGAAATTGGAAGACCGGGCAAGGTATTCATTAATAAGTATCCAAGTATGCTTGATAATCTAAAGAAATATCTCTAAGTAATATCGAGTAAGGTTCAGCTCGAGCAAGGAACAGTACTCCCGAGTACACTTTTCTAAATAATTTATTTTATAGCAAAGAGCTGAAATGGATCATTGAAGAACAAGGTTGCTCGTAAGAAGTTGTCGGGCAAAGTCTGGAAAATTCAAGAAGACTGAAGTCTACTCGGTGAGTATTTTACTTGGTAAAATACTCTTTAAGTAAAGTCTACCCGGAAACTGATCCCGAGCACACTTCTATGTTACCAAGTTATGAAGGATGGCCGAGCATACTAGGAGAGACAAGATTGATGCAAAGCCTACCCGGAAGACTTGTTTTACACATAGTTTATTTTGAATATGTATGATTGTATTTAGGGTTTCTAGAAGGAATGACAGCTGTCCTAGGTTGGCAGGCCTATAAATAGAATATTTAGGGCACGCCGCCAGAGAGAGCACAATACGGATATAACACCGACACACTAATTGAGAGAATATTCTGTGACGGTTGTCTTAGGATTCCTAGAAAACCCTAAATCGATTATCCTTTTGTATGATTAACATTATATAAATGGAAATCTTTTGAGTGAATCTTAAGTGTGCTTTCTATCTTTGATTATTCATTGCAACCGTATGTTTGTTATTGATTCTGTCTTTAACAAACGGATATCTTTCTAAATATAGCAACCCGTCATTAACTCTCTTGTCAACACGATTAATCCGTGTGAGTTATGACATGATTGATTAAGATCCAGCTGAAATCGAAGGGACCGACATTATGAGCTAAACTCCATTCACCATCTAAAATCTATGAAAAAGTTTTGTTTTACTTGATAATTATATAAAACATGTGGTGTAGTCTAGTAAAGTACATGGTTATTTTGCAATTATCTTTTGAGGAGAAATGTTTCACCATCTTAAATTACTATTCAAAGTTGTTGATTGTCAATTCCATTGGCAATCGTTCATGATCAATTCATGTTCTTGAAATATAGAAACACTTTGATAACTTACCGAAACACGGATCCTTATATTGTACTTAGAAATGATGAGATATAATTTATGATCTATTTTTCTACGCTTTGGTAATCCGAAAATGGCATTGCTTAGGATATCATGCTAGTTAAGGAAACCATATGTTAATTGAATGTGTAATTATAACCTACTTTAATCAACCAAGGGGAGGTTATGTGATGAACTATAACCACCCGAAGTTGTTAGAATTGGTATTTGAGAAATCGAAGTCAATCCTAATCTTTCTACTTTACGAAACTACTTGTCAACTTAAATTGACATTCTTGAGGTAGCATAACATTGGGAAAGGGTGGACTTTAAAATGCGCATGTTACTCCTTTTATGTCAAAGATGCTCACTTAAGGCTTAAGGAGCTATCTATCATATATTATTATGGCAAGTTTACCACATGTTTACATATTAATTACCAATGCTAAAATGGAGTGGATTCTTGATCTTAGATGGTAACCTTCCTATAATTGAACTACTTGTTTAGAATCTCTCATCTTGGTCACCTATATATATTATATAAGTATTTATATTTTTTTAAAAGTTCAATAAGTTAACCCCAAAATGTTTAAAACCTCCGATTAAAGTAAAACAACTATTTATTATTAGAAATATTTGTGTCCACGGATCGATACTTGGTTCTTACCAATATTATTCTACATATACGATAGGTACACTTGCATATTTTGTGTGTGTTTAGAATTTGTAGAAATCACTTTTATAAATTTAAAACACGATCTTGTACGACAGCCAAATATCCAATCCATTACATTTTAAAGCTACACGCAGCACGCTATCAAGTTTTTGGCCCCGTTGCCAGGGACACCGTACGTTTCTAAAAATGATCCAAGTTTTAATTTAATCATTGTTTATAATTGTAAAAATTTTTAACTTTCATTTTGTTTTGTTTTTATTGATTACTAATTATATAATATTACGGCTAGCCTAATTTTAACTTTTATTTACCTTACCTTTACTATAACTTAATTAGTTTTGTTGGGTAAAGAAATTGACCTAAGGGGGAGGTTGTTGAGTCAAAGATATGACCTAAATGAAGTACATGGAAGATTGGAATCTTCTCAACCTCCTCTGAATTCGCTAAGTAATGGATCCGAGCACACCTTAGACATCCGAGCAAGCTTTTACTTAGCCGGGTACGATATTTTGCCTACCGGGCAAGGTTTACTTCAAGTAGTCTTCTTTAGTGGATATCCGAGTAGGGTTTGCAAATTAGTGCATTGCCGAGTATGGTACACTAGTTTATGTAAATCCGGGCAATGTTCACTTTATCAAGCAAGTCTGTTCTTCAGAGCCAAGTATATTACTCTTCCGAGTAAGGTTTGGTTAACCAAGTCCAAGAAGCCAAGTGATTGGAAGACCGGGCAAGGTATTCATTAATAAGTATGATCCAAGTATGCTTGATAATCTAAAGGAATATATCTAAGTAATATCGGGCAAGGTTCAGCTCAAGCAAGGAACAGTACTCCCGAGTACGCTTTGCTAATAAGTTATTTTATAGCAAGGAGCTGAAATGGATCATTGAAGAACAAGGTTGCTCGTAAGGAGTTGTCGGGCAAAGTCTGGCAAAGTCAAGAAGACTGAATACTACTCGGTGAGTATTTTACTTGGTAAAATACTCTTCAAGTAATGTCTACCCGGAAACTGATCCCGAGCACACTTCTATGTCACCAAGTTATGAAGGATGGCCGAGCATACTCGGAAAGACAAGATTGATGCAAAGCCTACCCGGAAGACTTGTTTTACACTTAGTTTATTTTGAGTATGTAATTTGGATATGTACGTTGTATTTAGTGTTTCTTGAAGGAATGACAGCTGTCATAGGGTGGCAGGCCTATAAATAGAATGTTTTAGGGCACGCCGCAAAATACACACGAAAAAGGATAGACAGACACATTTATTGAGATAGAATATATCGTGTGACGGCTGTCCTAGGATTCCTAAAAACCCTAAATCGATTATCCACTTTGTATGATGAAAATTATATAGATGGAAATCTTTTGAGTGAATCCTGTGTGTGCTTTCTACCTTTGATTATTCTTTGCAATCGTATGTTTGTTATTGATTCCGCCTTTAACAAACGGATATCTTTCTAAATTTAGCAACCCGTCATTAACTCTCTGGTCAACACATTAATCTATGTGAGTTATGACATGATTGATTAAGATCCAGCTGAAATCGAGGAACTCGACAAGTGGTATCAGAGCTTGTTACTGCTATTTTGGAAAATTTGTTGCTGATTGAAGATTTGAAGAAGAATGACGTAAGCAGACCACTGTTTGATTGATTTGTGACGTCAGCAGCCCTGTTTTTAATTTTTCTTCCAGATCTACAATCTACCGGTGTTTTCTCTTCCTTATTTCAATTAAAGTTCTAATCTATATATCTAAATCTTGTTCTAATCACATCAGACACATCAGATCTGAGCATTCTGTTTTCAGATCTGATTATTTTGAAACTCTGTTTTTACAAAGAAACTGATTTTTTGATTTCTCAAAATGTCTGGATATGAGGAACAAGAGGTGTCTACTAACAAGATACCAAGGTTGTATGGACAGGAAAACTTTATCAAATGGAAAGTACTTTTTGAAGCAGCCGTATGCTACAATGATATTGATATGTGGAACTCCATCAAGAATGGTCAACAAACTACTGTTGAAGAAGGTGCAAATGCAGCTGCAACTACTGCTGTAAGAGAAAGAATGAGAAAGGTGGATGACAAAGCCTTAGCTATGATTAAGCTAGGTTTGTCTTGGGAGATTCTGATCAAGGTGGCACATCACACAACTGCAAAGCAAATGTATGATGCCATCCTTGAGATGTATGAATGGAATACTGAACTAAAGAACATAAAGAAGCAAAGATTGAAGCAACAATTGGAAAGGTTCAAGTATAAGGAAGGAGAAAGGTTGAAATCAATACTAGAACGTTTTCTAAGTATTGTTAATGAGTTGAGGACAACTGATTATGTAATGACTGATTTTGATTTGAATACAAAGTTACTCAACTCAATGCCAAAAGAATGGTATACTGCTTGCAAGTTCATCCTTCAGAAGCATAATTTCAATGAATTGAAATTGGATGATGTAGTATGCTTTCTTCAGGCTGCAGAACTTGAAATGATAGAAAATGAAATGATTAAGGAAGACAGACCCTGCTTCAATGTTTCAAATGCATTGATTGCACCCATGGGAAATCTGTCTACCAAGAATCAACAGCAAATTCCCATTATTGAAGAACCAGCTGAACATAATGTTGTTACTCCAAAATCTTTCATTGGAGGTATCACAAGTAATCAAGGAAATCAGCAGAGGTTCAATGTGCAACTGATTGATGACACTGATTCCACCTCTATGCCAAGTGGAAATGTTGCTCATACTGGCACAGGACATGGTCAAAGCAATGAAACACAGGTTTTGCTGTCTATGTTTACTGAGTCATATAATGCATTTGTTGCAAAGAACCTAATTCACACAAGTGTGGTACAAGATGATTTAGAGCAAATTGATGCAGATGACTTGGAAGACATGGATTTGAAGTGGCAAGCTGCCATGTTGGGTTTGAGAAGTAAAAGGCTGTATAACATAACTGGTAGGTCTTTGGTTTCTGTTCCTAATGACAGGATTGGATTTGACAAGTCAAAAGCAATATGTTACAATTGTCAGCAACCTGGTCATTTTGCAAGAGAATGCAATCAACCAAGAAACTTTCAAATGAATCAATTCCAGAATCAACAACCAGGAGGTCAATAGCAATATCAACAAAATCAACCAAGAGGGCAACAGCATTACCAACAAAATCAGCCAAGATTCAACAACAACAACAATCAAATGATCTGCTTCAACAACAGCAACTTCAATCCCAACAACAATTACAACCCCAACTTCCACAACTTTCAGCCTCAAATGAATAATCAATAACAAAGTATGCAACAGACTCAAGGTTTTCAAATGAATAACAATCAAAACCTTCAAGCAGCTCAAAATGTTCGAAACAACACTGTTCCAGCAAATCAAAATCAGATCAGAAATTAAGGAAATGTGGCAGTGACTACACAGCATGAAGGAAATTTTGATTGGAGCAATCATGAAGAGGACATTGCAGATGATATCAGGAAAGCAAATGTGGCATTCATGGCCATAATTGAGAAAGAAAAAGGATCATCATCTCAGGAACAATCCACTCCTCTAAATGACATATGGTATATGGATAGTGGTTGTTCTAGGCACATGACTTGTGACAAGAGATCTCTTGTCAACTATGAAGAAAAGTATGAAGGTCCAGTAGATTTTGGGAGTGATGAGAATGGTGGAAAGATTGTTGGAAAAGGAATCTTAACAAATGGGAAAGTCTCATTTGATAATAAATTTCATGTTGAAGGTCTTCAGTACAATCTGCTGAGTATATCACAAATGTGTGATAAGGGTTACAAAGTCAGTTTTGATCATTCACACTGTTTCATTTTAAAACTTGAGTTTGTAATTCCACCTGAAATGATTCTGATGATGGCACCAAGAAATGGTAATTTGTATGAATTGAATATGAAAGAAGCTATTTCAAGAGGAGGTGCATGTTTTGTTTCCAAAGCCACTGAAAATGAGTCAAAATTGTGGCATAGGAAACTATGTCATGTGAACTTGAAGAACATGAATAGACTTGTCGAAGGTGAGCATGTCATAGGCTTACCTACAAGAGAATTCAAGTTGGAAGATCATTGTGATTCATGTCAAAAGGGAAAACAACACAAATCTACTCATAAGTCAAAACTCATCAACTCAATTGATCAAGTACTTGAATTACTTCACATGGATCTCTTTGGTCCTGTGAGTGTAGCAAGTATTGGGAAGAAAAGATATTGTCTGGTGATCATTGATGACTATTCAAGATACATTTGGGTTTATTTCCTAAGTACCAAGGATGAGACTGCAGAGTTGATTAAAGGTTGTGTAACAATGATTGAGAACAAGTTGAATAAGACAGTCAAAATGATGAGAAGTGACAATGGCACTGAGTTCAAGAATGGAGTTATGCAAGAATTCTGTGAAGCAAAAGGAATACAACAACAATTCTCAGCTCCTAGAACTCCCGAACAAAATGGTGTTGCAGAAAGAAGAAATAGAACTTTGATTGAAGCTGCAAGAACCATGTTAGCAGATGCTAATTTGCCTGTCACTTTCTGGGCTGAAGCTATAAATACAGCCTGCTATGTTCAGAACAGGGTACTTGTCAACAAAAGGCATAACAAAACTCCATATGAAATATTTCACAACAGAAAGCCTTACATTAAGTTTTTCAAGCCCTTTGGATGCAAATGTTTTCTACTGAACATGAGAGACTATTTGAACAAGTTTCAAACAAAGTCCCTGGATTGTTTCTTTGTTGGATATTCTACACACCCAAAAGCCTACAGAGTTTATGTGAAAGATCACTTGAGTGTTATAGAATCATCAGACATCATCTTTAATGAGAATCAATTCAATACAGTTAATGGTGCAGCATGGCTGTTTGATCATGAGAAGTTAATAAGGTCTTTCAAGATTTATCCTGAAGACTTTGATGAATCTTTCTACAAGACCAGTGAAATTGAAGAGAAAAAGAAGAAATCATTGGACTTGGAAGAATTATGGAAGAAGGTTGTAGGTCCCCCCGGGGCGTCGCCGATCGATACGAGATCCGCACGAGGTCTAGGAGTGCGGAATCCTCCTAGACTCGTTTATTGGTGTAAAGATGAAGAACACAAACACGTACATGAACAAATACACGAACAAATACAAGAACGGGATAATCAAATCTGCAGATTCTTATATAATAATCAAAACACTTACATACCAAACATGAAAACAAAAGACACGGCCGACCCGAGGTGAGCTCTACCTCGGGCCGTCCCACACGGCTCACTCTCTCGGTTTCTCTTTACCTAATTAAACTTATCACACAATACTCTAATTTCTGGATTACTCACCCTAAACACGACACACACATATATATATATAAACTTCACGGGCTTGGGCCTGTAGGCAAAGTTGTTACAACTTCGCCTATGGCGAAGTTGATATAACTTCGCCTATGGCAGAAGTTGTGCTAACTTCGCCTATGGCGAAGTTGTTATAACTTCGCCTATGGCGTTCCGCTGGTCAGAATTGCATAGCGACGGTCACAAAATGCACCAACAGACTCCCCTTTGACCGTTGCTCTCAATTCTAACAAACACGAAAGATCATCTGTTACAAAAACATGCACCAACAGACTCCCTCTTAACTGATGATCTTCTGTTTGACCTTCAACCAGCCGTGTCTGAAACTGTCATGTAGCTTCACAAATTTACCAATCACCCAGCGTCTTCCATATCAGATCTCCCCTTCAGTGTAAGCTTCTCCGACTATAACGATTGAGGTCTTTGAAATGCATGCATCCTCGTGCCAATAGATCATCTCAACCAATCACGTGAGTCCATCTGACTTCACCAACACGTGAAGTTGGGCTTCCTCCACAACTTCACCAACTCGTCGGCATACGATAAGGTTTAATCTTCAACTACTCAACATCAAGTGATCAATTTCATCACAAAACCACCTTGACAGAATCTAACACATGACCATTAATTAATCTGAAGCATCTTCAATCACCAGGGATAACGATCAAGAACATAAACACTTTAGTTCCCGATTAAATCCAACTTGTTCCAGAATTTTCACTCTAATAAATAAGCATCACGTTTCAGGATCCAATTCTCGAACGCCTTGAAAATAACATAAATAATATGCTCTGACCGCAATCCAGTAATGACAAAAACCTTCAGTTCAATTTGACTTTCTTCAGTTGGTCAACCTCGAACAACAACAATTTCATTGCCCACAAACACCCAAATATGTGTCAATATCCAGATTCAATCAATATCCCATTCACAAACTCAACTCCATATCCAGAGTTGACACGTATTTGTTCACACGTAAGACCCAGAGATAACAAGTTTCACTCGTTGACGGAACAACATCTCCGGTCTCACAATAATCGTGTACACCTGGCCATACAGACGAAAACACCAAAATACTTTTTTTTTTTTTTTTTTTTTTTTTTTAACTTCGCCTGTCCATAACTTCGCCTGTCCATAACTTCGCCTGGCTGATAAGCGAACTTGTGAGGTAGGCGAAGTTGAGAAGGTTGGCGAAGTTGTGGATAACTTCGCTTAACCTTATATCTTAACCGAAACCCTACGAACAGTGACGGCAACTTCGCCTGATGAACAATAACTTCGCCTGCGGCGCTGTTCGGCCAGAAACGCACAGAAACGTGCCAGAAACACCAAAACGCAGATCTCGAACCATAGCATAAGAGCCTAAGGATCTGATACCACATGTAGGTCCCCCCGGGGCGTCGCCGATCGATACGAGATCCGCACGAGGTCTAGGAGTGCGGAATCCTCCTAGACTCGTTTATTGGTGTAAAGATGAAGAACACAAACACGTACACGAACAAATACAAGAACGGGATAATCAAATCTGCAGATTCTTATATAATAATCAAAACACTTACATACCAAACATGAAAACAAATGACACGGCCGACCCGAGGTGAGCTCTACCTCGGGCCGTCCCACACGGCTCACTCTCTCGGTTTCTCTCTACCTAAATAAACTTATCACACAATACTCTAATTTCTGGATTACTCACCCTAAACACGACACACATATATATATATATAAACTTCACGGGCTTGGGCCTGTAGGCGAAGTTATGGCGAAGTTGATATAACTTCGCCTATGGCAGAAGTTGTGCTAACTTCGCCTATGGCGAAGTTGTTATAACTTCGCCTATGGCGAAGTTGTTCTAACTTCGCCTGTGGCGTTCCGCTGGTCAGAATTGCATAGCGACGGTCACAAAATGCACCAACAAAGGATGCTGAAAAGGAAAAGGAACACACTTTTGTGACGAACTCCTCATGTGATATTGGTGAACCTAATCAAGAAAACAATCACAATGTTGAACATCATCATACTGAGAACAATCAAGACAATCAAGATGCACAAAATGATCAAGTTCAGAATGAGGGTGATACAAGCAACCAAGCAAGTGAAGAAGAAGCTGCATCTACAGCAAGATTTCAAGATCTATTTCAAAGATTGAACTTAGAAAACAATGGTGCATATACTTCAGGACAACATAATGATGAAGCACCAGAATTTCATGATGCAGAAGCTGATTTAATCATTGAAGAAAGAGAGTTCATTGAAACAAATCTTGACGCAAATTTGTCTACAAATATGATTGTACAAACTCCTTATGTGGAAAAGAATCATCCTTCTGAAAATATCATTGGTGATTTGCATAAAAGAGTTACAAGAAGTCATTCTGAAATTGCAAACATTTGTCTTTACTCTTGTTTTCTTTCCCAACCACACATGCAGGTGTCTAAATTGTGCCAATTCCTCTTGCATTGCTTCCACCCAATGGCATAGGATTGGAACCAAATGGGTTTTTAGAAACAAAAGGGATGAAAGGGGTTTGGTGATTAAGAATAAAGCTAGACTTGTAGCACTGGGATGTCTTCAAGAAGAAGGAATAGACTTTGAGGAAGTCTTTGCACCAGTTGCAAGACTTGAAGCTATCAGGATTTTTCTTTCATATGCTGCCTCAAAGAACATTAAAGTGTTCCAGCTTGATGTTAAGTCTGCATTTCTAAATGGAAAGATTGATGAAGAGGTGTATGTTGCTCAACCACCAGGTTTTGAGGATCCAATGTATCCAAACAGGGTGTATAAGTTAAACAAAACCCTTTATGAATTGCATCAGGCTCCTAGAGCATGGTATGATGATCTGTCAAATCATCTTCTTGAAAATGGTTTCAAAAGAGGAGCCATTGACAAGACACTCTTCTACAAAAGAAAGGGATCAGACTTGCTTCTGTTACAAGTGTATGTGGATGACATCATCTTTGGTTCTACAAATGAACAAATGTGTATGGAGCTTGAAGGGGTAATGAAGTCCAAATACAGCATGAGTTATATGGGAGAAATGAACTTCTTTCAAGGATTGCAAGTTCAACAGAAGGCTGAGGGGATTTTCATTCATCAAAGCAAATATGTGCAGGACATCCTGAACAAGTTCAACTGTCAAGAGTACAAGACTACTTCAACTCCAATTGACACCAAAGAAAAGATGATTGCAGATGAAAAGGGGGAGCCTATAGATGAACATGAATATAGAGCCAAAATTAGATCTATGATGTATCTGACTGCAACAAGACCCGATATCATGTTTGTTGTATGTGTGTGTGCAAGATTCCAATCAAGTCCAAAAGTTTCCCACATGAATGCTGTTAAAAGAATATTCAGATATTTGAAGGGAAGACCAGACTTAGGGATTTGGTATCCAAAGAACCAAGCTTTTAATCTGATTGCATATACAGACAGTGATTATGATGGTTGCAACATGAGTAGAAAGTCAACCTCAGGAGGATGTCAATTTTTATGTGAAAGACTAGTGTCATGGCAATGTAAAAAGCAGACTACAGTCTCAATTTCTACTGCAGAAGCTGAATATATTGTTGCATCCGCCTGTTGTGCACAAGTTCTATGGATTCAAAATCAGATGCTGGACTATGTTTTGAAATTCTTGAACACCCCTATTCTTATTGACAATAATGCTGCATATTTTACTGTTAAAAATCTAGTTCAACATTCCAAAACTAAGCACATTGAAATCAGAAATCATTTCATCAGAGACTGAAGTGAAAAAGGTTTAATTGAAATGCAAAGGGTTGATACAAGTGACAATTTGGCTGACCTATTCACCAAACCACTTGATAGAACCAGGTTCAACTTTCTTCTGAAAGCCCTGGGAATGATCAACTCTGATGAAATCTGATTAAGGATGTGTGCATGGTTTTGTGTCTCTCTATGATAACTGATTATTTTGTTAGAGATTACATATACTGAATGTTGATTGAATATGTTTTGAATATGTTTCAACTGAATATCGTTTGAATAAGTTTTGAATATGTTTCAACTGAATGTTGTTTGAATATGTTTTGAATATGTTTCAACTGAATGTTGTTTTAATATGTTTTGAATATGTTTCAACTGAATGTTGTTTGAATATGTTTTGAATATGTTTCAACTAAATGTTGTTTGAATTTGTTTTGAATATGTTTCAACTGAATGTTGTTTGAATATGTTTTGAATATGTTTCAACTAAATGTTGTTTGAATTTGTTTTGAATATGTTTCAACTGAATGTTGATTGAATATGTTTTGAATATGTTTCAACTGAATGTTGATTGAATATGTTTTGAGTATGTTTCAACTGAATGTTGATTGAATATGTTTTGACTATGTTTCAACTGGATGTTGATTGAATATGTTTTGAATATGTTTCAACTGAATGTTTCTTGAATATGTTTTGAATGTGTTTCAACTGAATGTTGCTTGAATATGTTTTGAATATGTCACTGGTTTGAAGTTAACTGGTAGGTGCTTAAGTAAATATATGTGCAATTTGTTTGAAATTGATGATAATTCTTGACTCTCAAGTTAACTGATCTGATGTTATGATAAGTAGTTTGATCTGTTTGGGTGAAATTGAATGTTTATCTGATGTCATGAGTAATCACATGTTTATGGTTACTTGAATATGTGCTTTTTCTGATCTTCTGATGTTGTTAAGATAGGATAGACATTGAATGTTAGAACAGTCTGTTTTCTTGAGGATGTTAAGAATGATTAAGATTTGATTATGTGAGGCAACTGTTTATGTTAAAATGTATTTTATGTCAAAATTAAGTGATTTAATGAATCTTATAATGAATTTTGCATAAATACTTTATTTTGGTTAAAACATGAGCAAGTTGATTAATGGTGTTGAGATATGATAAGATTATTCAGTTCAAGCGTTAAAGAAGCTTAAAAGAAGGATTTTTTTTTAGAAAAGTCTCAAATAGTTGTTCTTACTGAAAACTATGTCATTTGCCCAGTTGGAAGGACATGCACTTGCGTATGTTTGGTCCTTAAATCTCTCAGATTCAAAGGATAGCCATTGACCTGAAAACTGAATGCATATGGGGCAATTATGACTTGTTTCTTATTCCTTCACTTAAAACTATGTCAATAGCTCTGACTTTGAAAGGACATATATTCACATGTATGTTTGGTCCTGTTGACCACTTTTGGTCAAACAGGATAGCCATTAACCTGACAATGAAGAGATATTGGGGTGATTGAATATTAAACTGTGTTTATTGGGAAATGATAGTACATTGACTACTAAGCTAATCATATGGAATTAATAGGCTAAAAAGACCTTAGTATAGTAATTAACATGTATGGTTGCTTTCCCATGATGATGCAAAATCTAAGGTGATATAAACATAATGAATATGCTAATCTTTATGTGGAGATACATAGTTGTCTTTGCATGTCTCAAGATAAATCTCTCCGAATGATAGTCAGAAAAGTGATTACCCAGTCATACACGAGCCTGTTGCTATTTAGTCAACCAAAAATGAAACATCTTTAAATATGACATGGAACATACTTTAAGAAAATTTGAGAAAATATCAAAAACAAGGGGAAGAATGAATAAATCAACCAAAAGTTGATATGTGTTTTAAATATTTTATCAAACAAGAGGGTTACAACAAGAACTACAAAGATGTTGGCAAAATCTGTCTCATCTTGAATGAAAGGCATGTTGCTAACTGTAAGTCCAACGTTCAACCTCTATATATGTTTGAATCTAAAAATACAAAAATACAATAAGTTCTGTCATACAAAAACTATTTTTGACCAGATACAGGCGGTTGGAGTCAAATTGGGGTGATCTGGGGAAAGCCAAATAAGCTTTGAGAAGAGATATGAGGCATCATAGCACAGTGTTGACCATTAATGCATTATGCTTTAAATGAACCTATATCATATCACCAAAAAGATGAAATTCATGCTAAGTTTATACCTGCTGTTAACCTATCTATGTTGTCATAATAATGTTGAGAATGAAGTATTTAGAAAGCTACTTAGTCAATATGATCCCATTCTTGAGATCTTTTCAGTAAATGGAAGAAACTATTTTGAAGAGAAATATAACTGAAATTTGATCTCTAAATGCACCATTTGCTCTTAAACTATGATCTGAAAAGAAAAGTATATTTTGACAAATTGGTTTAAGTCAAAAAGTGTTGCATTTTGCCTAAAATAGGTTGAATATGTAAGTTCGGGTAAGGTTTGATACCTTATAACCTTCCCGAGCACAAATTGTTTGATTATGTATTTTCGGGTAAGGTTTAATGAACTACAACCTTTCCGAGTACAAAACAGTTGATTATGTGTGAATATGTTGTTTCGGGTAAGGTTTGATAATTTTTCAACCTTTCCGACTAAGCTTAGTCATTTTTGACTAACTTTATGATTTTCGGGCATGTTTTGAAGTGTTTACACTCTCTAGACAGAGTACACTGTTGTACTCATTTCCCTAGCAAGCTTGAAGTCTTTAGATGATTATGTGTTGTTATAGCTAGCTTTTAACAAGAAACTCTTGTTTCGGGCAGGCTATGCATGTTATATGCTGATTGTGATTCCAAGCAAACTTTATGAAGTTAGTTAAGTACATCAAGTAAGCTTTGTGATTTGTGTGAATATGTCGTTAGGAAAGGTTTGTTAATCTTTCCGGGCATGCTTAGATATTACTATTTAAGTTTGTCATTTTTCGGGTATGGTTTGGCATGTTGAAATCTCTCGGGTAAGGGCATACCTGATGATTGAATGTGTTTATCCTAGCAAGCTTAGTGCTAACATAGGATTTTCGGACAAGCTCTATGAAATTTTAGACTATAGCACACTTAAATGTTTATCTGTTTTAATTTCATTCCAAGCATGCTCTGTGATATGTGTGTTTATGATTTCTTTGAAATTACAAATGTTTTCGGGCAAACTTTGTTTTCCGGGCACACTTTATATTTCGGGTACACTTTTGTTCCCAAAATATACTTGGCAAATTTCAAAACTTAACTTTCCGAGTACACTGTCTGCTGGAAATCCTTTCCGGGCACACTTTGTACTATATGAAGGTTATTCGGGTATACTTTGCATTAGAAAGGTGTTCGGGCAAACTATTCTCTTAAATGGTTGCTCGGGCACACTATGTTTTTCAAGTATGCTTGATTGAATTTGTTAGTTAGTATGATAAAATTGGTTATGATTCTTATTAGGGTTTATGCTAGATAAGTTTTAATTTGAAATTGAGAAATCTATATGGGGATCTTAATTGATTCCTAGTAAGGATGTTCATTTGATGTTTATACTTGATTATTTGTCTTGTGATTAATTTCTCAAGAAATCTAGTATTTCGGGTAAGCTTTCTTCATTATTTCTTAACTTTAAATTAATTTGCTTGATCGAGCAAGGTTTAAAAATAGAAGAATTCGGGCAAACTTTGTATATTCAAATTGAAAATTTTCCAAGCAAAGTTTGACCGGGTAAGGTTTGTAAGTGGAAGTATACCGAGTAGACTTTGGATATATTAATCTTTCGAGTAAGGTCTTATGAACTTAAATGAAATTAAATGTTTTTAATATATCAAGTGGATAATGTTACTGGTTGACAGCTAATAATTCACAAAATGACAAAAAGCATTTAAAACCCACTTTCAAAAAGTATATAAGAGGGAGTTAGGCAAATTTTTCAAGATTATTTCCCTCTCTCTCCTTCCACTGCAAATCCTTACTCTCAAAGAAACCCAAACCGACTTATCACATTCTGTTATTCCTAACCCTAACTTTTATCAGCCCTCTAATTCCAACTCGTAAGCATTAATAATGTGTTTTCCGATCACGATTAAACTATAATGGGCTTTGATTATGTATCTGATTACTAATACTCTGTTTATGTGTGTAGGTTATAAATTTGTCGAAGAACAGGTTCTTGATGATTTTCTCTCTTTTCTTTCTTCTTCATTTTGATAACTTGAAATTATCTAAAGTACTGAACTTTATGACTAATTTCACTTTGAATATGTTTGATTATGTGATTCAGATATGGCAGAAGAAGAACAGCCAAAGTATTTCTTTGAAAAGAAACATAATATGTGTGCACTTCTGCAAGTCACACCTGACAATGAGCCTGTGGCACCAATGATCAGATGGATGGCTCGATTAAATGTCAACTCTGCTCTTACTGAAAATCCTATCATCTACAGAAATCACTCACTTGATTTCTGGAGAACAGCAGAACTTGTAGAAGACATCAATGGGAAAAGAACTGAAGCATCTGTTGCTGGTCAGGAAATACATGTGACAGAAAGGATGATTAGAAGATGTTTGAGGTTAAATGATGATGATCATAACCATATAGACTTCAAAACTGCACACCTGATGAGAATATTTGAAGAAACAATGGGTTATCAGGGAACTGTGCATGATGGACAGTTTCAAAAGGGGATGTTTCCAATGATGTACAGATTCCTCATTCATCATGTAATACTGGGGTTTTCTCCTAGAAAACGATCATGGAATTTGATGAGTCATGATCTAGCAAATGCCACTGTAGGGATTATGTATGATCTGCCCTTTAATTTTTCAAAAATGATTTTAATGGTCTGGTATCACCAACACCACAAACACCACCAACAAATAGCCCAATTCAAATTGAACCAATTATTTCTAGCCCACCTCATATACAATCACCACAACCATCCACTTTCCAAACACACACCACAGAACAACCTGATTATGAACAATTCTTCACAACACCACCTACATCACCACACACTGAAACTGACCTTCTGACCCTAATGAAAAAAATGCTGAGTTGAGAAGAAGGAATGAGGAAATAACACAAGAGAATGTGATGTTGTTGCAGAGGCTGGTAGAAGCTAAAATGAAAGTTCAGTCCCTGGAGCAGGAGGCTGAGAAGACCTCAGCAGCCCCAAAACAGGGGGAGAATGAATCTATGCCAACTGTCTCAGGTGTAGAAGGTGACAATATGAATGCATTGAATATGATTATGAATGTGTTTGGTGATGGAGAGGAGAGAAGTGAGGAGAGGAGAACTGAGGAAGATACTAATTCCTTAGCTACTGATGTACTGACTGATGTCACTGATCCACAAACTGAAGAATTCATTGATGAAAATGCTGGTACTGAGGAATTTATATACACTAAACCAGAAACTGACCAAGAAGAAAGTTCCAAGAGGGTAGAGCATGATTCAGAACTGGAAGCCCTTGAAAAGGAAATTGATGACTTTCCTCCTGAAAGTGAAGAAAACTTAAAGAAGAGGATGGAAAAGGGAAAGGCCAAAGTTACAGAAGAAGAGCCTCTTAAGGCATATCCTGAAAAGAATGTTTTATTCAGAGATGATGCTGCTGCTGCCTTAAAAGAACAAGAAAGAATTATCAAAGAGTCAATGGAAAGGGAGAAAATAGCCCAATCCTTAACTCATGAAGAAATAGCAGAGCAGGAGATCTTGATCAATGAAGCCAACATAGCAAAAGAAATACTTGATGATGTGGCTGATCAAGAGGTGATAGAGGAGTTGATTAAGATGAATAGAGCTGAGGAAGTTGATAATTCCTTAGCTATGGTGGTTAGCATGTTTCAACCCCAAAGTCAAACAAATGAAACTGCTGAACCAGCCAACTTGAATACAGATGTCATGATTGAAGAAGAGATTGGTGAGTCCATTGCTTCAACGGCTGCCAAGAAATGGGCAGAGCAAGTAAAGGAAGATCTGAAGAAGAATCCCACTGACAGCTGGTCAGAAAGGGTAAATATGCCTAAGCCTCATGAAACACTTAACCAGAAGAGAGAAAGACTTTCAAAACTCCATGAAGAATTTACTGAAAAAGTCAACAGGTTTGCCAAAACCTATATGAGGAGAAAAAGGACTTATGAGCAGACTGAAAATGAAAAAGATGCTAAGAGGGGGAAGTGGGATGATAAAACCCAGTATTTTGTTGAAACACCTGATGATGACTGAAGCAGACTTCAATGTCTTGGAGAAAGAGGATTGAAGTCTGCTTCAGTCTTTCCTCTCTTATTTATCATTATGTTTCTCAGGATGTTTATCATTTCTTCATTTTCTCAAGGCAGAAATGGTTCATCTTCAGGCTCAGGTTTCACATCTTCTTGAGGAATAGGGATTTCAACAGATTTGACTTGGTTATAAACGATCGAGACGGGTGCTGTGAAGTCAAACGATCGAAAAAGTAATATAAAGATAACATGGATAGTGAACAATTCTATAACCGGTAATAAAATATGAGATATAATTAGAAAACCGATCCCACCCAAGGTGAGTTCCCACATCCTAGAAAACACACACATAAAGACACCAAATGGTCCATATCTATAGATAAACACACATATTCTAGAAGTCTGCTTCAGTCATCATCAGGTGTTTCAACAAAATACTGGTTTTTATCATCCCACTTCCCCCTCTTAGCATCTTTTTCATTTTCAGTTTGCTCATAAGTCCCTTTTCTCCTCATATAGGTTTTGGCAAACCTGTTGACTTTTTTAGTAAATTCTTCATGGAGTTTTGAAAGTCTTTCTCTCTTCTGGTTAAGTGTTTCATGAGGCTTAGGCATATTTACCCTTTCTGACCAGCTGTCAGTGGGATTCTTCTTCAGATCTTCCTTTACTTACTCTGCCCATTTCTTGGCAGCCATTGAAGCAATGGACTCACCAATCTCTTCTTCAATCATGACATCAGTATTCAAGTTGGCTGGTTCAGCAGTTTCATTTGTTTGACTTTGGGGTTGAAACATGCTAACCACCATAGCTAAGGAATTATCTACCTTCAAAAGGCTGAGTGGGAAAAAGCTTTAAGGAAGGAGAGAACACAAGATACTACGCTGATGGTAGGTTTGTACCTGCTGGATTGGCAAGAACTCCTAGAATGGAAAAGATGTTAAGAGAACTTAAAGCAGCAGGACATGATGTTGTTGAATTAGCTAATCTTCCTACTAAGATGGTTGAAGCTGTTTATGTAAAAGTCTTCAACTTGGGACCTAAAAAGCCCAAGAAGTTCATTCCTTTTAGACCTCCAATTCACAGAAAATTTCCAAGAGATGGAAGAGGTCAAGGAGGAAGAGGTGAATCAAGCAGTTCAGCACAACAAAGAACAAGACCACATTCTAATGTGGATCAACCAAGAGAACTGTACTATGATTCTGTCACTGATACCCTCAAGGTGATTATGGAGAGCAGATTGTTAAGAGAGATTGTGGTTAGAAGTGAATTCCGTGTGTTTAATGAAGAACAGTTGAGAAGGATGGCCACTCTCCATTTGAAAGACAACAGAAACAGGAACAAATCTGCAGGTAGACAAATGAATGATCAATCAAAGTACCTGCATGAAGAAGCTGATAAAGGATTCCAATTACTAAAAGAAAAGAGGAGCTGGAGATTGATTCAGTCTCACAAATCAAGAAGGATTTCGAAGTTGAGAAGAATGGACATAACCGAGAGAGACTATCAAATGAATGTCCGAGATCAGAATCCATTATCCAACATGAATGCTTGCATAAGTATGAGAAGAAGGATGAGACGCCCCAACTACACAGTACTGAAGAATGGCATAATTGCTGAGATTGAATACAAAGAGAATGTCGATCACTTCTTACTGAGAAACCCAGATGGAAAGATATTGGGGATCATCAAGGAAGATGAAGATTTGACATATCTGCACAGTGAAGATCTCATGGATATAAGGGACTTGGCTTTACCAGAAAGTCACATTCATTACCAAGCCCTTAATATCTTCAAGATGAAAGCTGCTTCAGAGCTAATCAACAGAAGACAAGCCGTTCATGATGCAAGAAGAAGGTAAGATTAATAGAATAGGCTTTGTTTTGTAATGTCTTCGGACAACTTTCTGATTATGTAATTTACTTATGTTATTTGAATATGTAATTTTGATTTTTGATTTAATGTGTATTTTTGCTAAGTGTAAGTAACCACAGAAATGTTTTGGGTCAGCTGAGGTGTTCCAATCTAGGGGGAGATTGTTGGGTCAAGAAATTGACCTAAGGGGGAGATTGTTGAGTCAAAGATTTGACCTAAATGAAGTATATGGAAGATTGGAATCTTCTCAACCTCCTCTGAATTCGCTAAGTAATGGATCCGAGCACACCTTAGACATCCGAGCAAGCTTTTACTTAGCCGGGTACGATATTTTGCCTACCGGGCAAGGTTTACTTCAAGTAGTGTTCTTTAGTGGATATTCGAGCAAGGTTTGCAAATTAGTGCATTGCCGAGTAAGGTACACTAGTTTATCTAAATCCGGGCAAGGTTCACTTTATCAAGCAAGTCTATTATTCAGAGCCAGGTATATTACTCTTCCGAGTAAGGTTTGGTTAACAAAGTCTAAGAAGCCAAGTGATTGTGTGACAACCGGTAATTTCCCAAACCCATAAGCTAAGTAATCAACCTAATAATTAGGTGATTGTAAATATTAAGCGCGTGCATTTGTTATGTGCGCCCTGCGCGAGCGCGCCATGTTAGTCAGCGCGTGCAGTTGTTATGTGCAACCTGCGCGAGCGCACCATGTTAAGAACCAGCGTGAGCATATGTTATATGCGCCATGCGTGAATGATTTGGCTTTATGTTTTATGTAACTTAAACATTATGTTGTCTATGGGTTGACCATCCCGCATGATGCTAAGGCGGGTGCATCCTACATCGTTATGCGCGTGCGGAAGGGAACTAACCTACCCGCATGGCGGGAACGTTGAGAGCTAGTTTGTCCGAAGCTCCAAGATGGAATTGACTTCAACATGACTGATCACTATGTTGAAATACCAAGACCACCTGGAGAATCTACAAATGAAACTCAAATGTCCCTAACTGCGAGAAGGTTACGCACCTACCCGCAGCAAAGACATGTCCTATACGCAGAAAGCTATGCGCACCAAGTTATACGCGCAGAACACTTGGTCTATTCTCCAGTTAAGGAGATTACTCCCGCCCGAAAGGAAACAGTAGCGTGTTTCAGAGATTTTCCACTTTTTACTGTACACTGACAAAAGTACCTGAAAAAGCACACTGTAACATGAAAAGTCAACTGTCAGCCACCCTATTCTCACCAACCCCAGACCTGCATGTTCTGTCCAAATCAAATCAAAATCTTTTATCCACCACTCCACTCTTAAGTAAATAATAATAACTTCCATACTTTATCATCATTACATTTAGATATGAAAAGATTTCAATCCCCTAAAGCAAGGGATTGTGTTCCCTTGAGTTTGCCTATAAAATTGTAGCCTAAATTATCACCCAAAACACACTTCAAAGAACTACAAACTTGCACTAATCCTTTCCCAAGCATCCGTTGTTTCCAGCTCCGATCCTGTTACTAGGTAAGCCGAGAATATAACCTTGATACCTACTATCCAACCCTTATATTCTCCTATTTCTTGATCTTAATATATATACTTGTTATTTAATCGTATTCTAGACCTTCGATTCCGAGGCCAACACCAAGAAAACCCGAATCTCGATTAATCCCTTAACAAGAACCTCAGGTGAGTCTCACAGCCCCTATTTTCACTGTTTTCACTGTTTTAAACTGCTTTCGGGGCGAGGGACACGTACTTAAATAATGTTTTATCATGGTATACTTACAAGCTATGAAAGCGATTATGTGTTTAAGTTATGTTTCATGATGAGCAATGCAAACGGTTATCTAAGGTTTTCAATGTATGTGCGCTAGAACTCGAGTAAGTGATCACTTTACCATTGGAACTCTAAGGGTAGGGACTGCTGGTTTGATCCGCCCACTCGTAGGGGTCGCACCTCTTTGCATGGACGAGTGCCTGGCATGGGGCAGTACTATGGGGTTGAGCCCGCTCGTAGGGGTCGCGCCTCTTTGCATGGACGAGCGCCTTGTTTTCCCGGCACAACGTCTGCGCGTAACCCGCGGGACGGTATCCTTAGCTCGTAGGGGCAATGCCTCTTTGCATGGACGAGCACAGTTTCTCAGAATTGTTCGCGCGTAACCCGCGGGACAGTATCCTTAGCTCGTAGGGGCAATGCCTCTTTGCATGGACGAGCACAGTTTCTCAGAATTGTTCGCGCGTAACCCGCGGGACAGTATCCTTAGCTCGTAGGGGCAATGCCTCTTTGCATAGACGAGTCTAGTTTTCCAGAAACGTCTGCGCGTAA